>NW_006408700.1:533085-556153 GCF_000296735.1 Chrysochloris asiatica
AATGGCAAAAAAGGTTTCCCACAAATCTAAATGTATGAAAACACTCAATAGATCACATTTTATTATATATTATGTGAAGTAAAGAAAAGAAACATGAACCTAGGAAAAATAGATTAACAACAAATTAAAGTCTCCTGTCTCTGTATATTTACATTCTGCCACTAATTAACCAAGTTAAAAAAAAACCCACTGCCCAATGGGCTCAAATGAAACCAAATTGTGAGGAATGTCAGGACCGGGCAGTATTTCGTTCTGTTGTGCACAGGGTCACTCTAAGCACTGACTAAATGGCACCTAGCAACAAGAAACCCAATGTCATCGTGTTAATTCCAACTTGTAATGACCATGTGCAAGGTTTCCAAGACAACCTATCTTTACAGGAGCATTGAATGCTGTTCAGTACCACTGAGTTGGTTTGGACTCACAGTGACCCTGTGTAGGGTTTCTGAGGAGTAGCTGGTGGGTTTGAACTGCCAACTTTCAGGTTTGTACTCTAGTGTTTATCCTACAGCATCACACCCGGACTTCACTCATCATCAAATTATGAAAAGTCTCATTCAAAGTGTTATGGATGAGGAAAGACACAAATGAATTTCAACTCACAAAATGATATCAATTTTGAAAGATTTCTTAGAAAATAATTGTGTGCATACCAACACCCATTCTACCTTACCTGGTTTCAGTATTTCTTTTAATGATCAATTTCCCCCACTCTCTCTCTCAAATGGAATTCTGGTATGGCACTGTAGTTTAAGTACTGGACTCTTAAATGCAAGGTTGGCAGTTCAAACCCACCAGCCACTCCCTGGAAATAATGGCTATGAATCAGATTCAACTCAATGACACTCAGCAACAACAATCTGTCATATACTTCTTCTAACTCGTTTGATTTTTTTCGGTGAGTATCTTATACTTGCCACTGGTAGGGGTGCTTCTGAAATTCTCTTGTCTTAGCATCCAATTGACAGCATCTCTTTGGTAGGGTCTCAACACTGGAATCAATGCAGGATGCTGGACATCCACCTGGATGGACTGTGTTTCTTGCTGATGTGTTCCCTTCACAAAGTGATAGAGCTCATCAATGTCTTGTCCCTCTGGTTCACTCTCTGAGTCTTCCTCCTCTTCTTCCAACACATCTGTACAGCAAACAGCAAATGTATTCGTAAAAACCCTGATGCGCCTTTTATAAACACGCAATTCTTTTCTTAAAAACAGAAAAACAAAAAACACCACCAACATTTTTTATTGTAACTTGAGTGAAGGTTTATAGTGCAGATCATCACTTTTACATTCAACAAATCGTCTACTTCATTCCACCTCAATGACTGCAAATTCCGTAATGTAACCAACCACCTTCTCACTGTGGTTCCTGTTTCCATCCCCCTCTTCTTTGCCAACTCTTCTGACTTTTACCCTTAGGTAAATTCTGCCCTTTGGATCTTGAATGGTTGACCAATCTGTGGTGTGTGTACCTCACTACTGCTGTTATCCCTCCTCTAAACCTGTGTACTGCTAGCCTAGAGCCACAGGGGTGAGTTCATCTCCAAAGCAGAAGAGTGACTAAGGACTATAGTCTCAGATTAACCAAGAAATTCTTGTTTCATAATAATACTATGCACTTTCCCAATTCTGGGTTGCTGTCCAATGTGTATGGTTCTTGGAGAGCCCTTAATTCTTTACTGTTTGAAAATCTACCCATACATTTATTTTTTAAGGTAGTTTAACTGCGACTTTGCCCAACACTTTTCCTTTTGTTTCCCTAACTGCAAAGCAAATTCTTCTCGGAGCTCAAGCACGCCCATTGAACTTTGGTGACAGCACTCTGTCTGGGAAGACAAGCACTGCATGTCCATTCCCGTTAGGCCGCATCTCTTGAGATGTCACCTATTGACCGACATATTGACTCAAACATTTCTTGAATAATTTTTATAAAGAAATAAAGACAAAATTATATTAGTGAGGAAATTTTAAATAAGTGCTGTTTTGTCCCTTAAAGAGGAAAGACATGATGGAAAAACTCTATATTATCAGTCAAAACAAGGCCGGGGCAGATTGTAGAACAGACCATCACTGCTCATATGCAAATGCAAACTGAAGCTGAAGAAAATGAAAACAAGTCCATGAGAGCCAAAATATGACCTTGACTATATATATCCCATCTGAATTTAGAGATCTGAGGTATGGATTTGATAAATTAAACACTAAAGACCGAAGGCCAGAAGAGTTGTGGGATGACATCAAGAACATCATACAGGAAGAAAGCAAAAAGTCATAGGAAGACAAAAAAGGAGGAAAAGGTCAAAATGGATGTCAGAAGAGACACTGAAACTTGCTCTCCAGCATAGAGATGCTAAAACAAACGGAAGAAATGAAGAGGTACAAGAGTTAAAGAGAAAATTTCAAAAGTCAGCTCGAGAAGATAAAGTCAAATATTACAACAAAATGTGCAAGGATCTAGAGCCAGAAAACCAAAAAGGAAGAATATGCTCAGCATATCTCAAGTGGGGTAACTGAAGAAAGAATTTAAGCCTCGACTTTCGTTATTGAAGGATTCTCTGGGTAAATTACTGAATGATGCAGAAAGCATCAAAAGAAGATAGAAGGTACACAGAGTCACTGCACCAAAAGGAAATGGTTAATGTTCAGTCGTTTCAAGAGGTAACATATGATCAAGAGCCAATGATACTGAAGGAGGAAGTCCAAGGTGCATTGAAAAAATTGGCAAAGAACAAGGCACCAGGAATTGATGGAATAAAAATTGAAATCTTTCAGGAAAGTGAGGCGGCACAGGAGGCACTCATTCATTTCTGCCAAGAAATTTGGGAAACCACTATCTGGCCAACTGATTGGAAGAGATCCATATTTGCGCCCATTCCAGAGAGGTGAGCCAACAGAATGCAGAAATCATGGGACAATATCTTTGATACCCCATGTGAGAAAAGTTTTATTAAAGGTAATACAGAAATGAATGCAAGCATACATGGACAGAGAACTTCCAGAATTCAGAAGAGGCCATGGAGTGAGGGATATCATTGCTGATGTCAGATGGATCTTGGCTGAAAGCAGAGAATATCAGAAAGATATCTGCCTATGCTTTATTATCTATACAAAGGCTTTCGATTGTATGGATCATGAAAAGCTATGGACAAAATTGCAAAGTACGAATATTCCGGAACACTTAATTGTGCTCATGCGGAATCTATACATCGACCAAGAGGCAGTTGTTCGAACAGAATAAGGCAACACTGAATGGTTTAAAATTAAGAAGGTGTGCGACAAGATTATATTCTTTCACCATACTTATTCAACCAGTATGCTGAAGAAAATTATCTGAGAAGCTGGGTTCTATGAAGAAATACATGGCAACAAGATTGGAGGAAGACTCATTACCAACCTGTGGTATGCAGATGATACCACCTTGCTTGCTGAAAGTGAAGAGGACTTAAAAATATTTACTGATGATCCAAGAGTCCAGCCTTCGGTATGGATTACATCTCAATGTCAAGAAAACAAAAGTCCTCACCAGTGGACCAATAAACAACATTCTCATCAATGGAGAAAAGATTGAAATTGTCAAGAACTTCATTCTTCCTGGATTAAACATCAACACTCAACGGAAGCAGCAGTCAAGAGACCAAACGACATGTTGCATTAGGCAAATCTGCTGCATAAGATCTTTTTAAAGTATTGAAGAGCAAAGATAATAGCTTGAGGACTAAGGTAAGCCTGACCCAAGCCATGGTATTTTCAATAACCTCATATGCATATGAAAGCTGAACAGTGAATAAGGAAGACCGTAGAATCGGTGTTGGAGAATATTGAAAGTGCCATGGGCTGCCAAAAGAACCAACAGATGTGTGTTGGAGAAGCGCAGCCAAAGAGCTCCCTGGAGACCAGGATGGCCAAACTGTGTCATTCATACTTCAGACATATTGTCAGGAGGGGACCAATAACTGGAGAAGGATATCATGTTTGGTAAGGTGGAGGGTCAGAGAAAAAGAGGAAGACCCCCAACTAACTGGAATGGCCAAGTAGCAGCATCAATGGGCTCAAGCTTGGCAACAATAGTGAAGTTGGCCCAAGATAGGGCAGTGTTTCATTCTGTTATGCATAAGGTCGCTGTGAGTCGGTACCGACTCGATGGCACCTAACAACAAAGTAACAGCTATTTTCAAATAACTTTAAAATTACCTGGAACAACAAAATTGTATAACTTTTCCATCACTTTCTTCATAAGCTGATTGAACTTTTTCATTCTTGAATTTGCATCACTCAGAAAGTCTAGCTTTGCTAGGCCAGCTTCCAAAAGATAAATTCCAACCTACAAAGAATTAATTAGCATAAAAGTACTTGTAATTGGAAATATACCATTCTTTATGAAGACTTTATGATAACATTTTCAGCATTACCATTTTTTGTTTTTAATATGAAGTATATCATGAATTGGCATGTCATCCTTGGGCAGGGACCACACTAATCGTCTTTGTATCGTTCCGATTTCAGCATATGAGTACATGCATCACTGACTTAAGACAGTCATGTTTTCCTCCCACAAATATTAAATGATGTTGTGTGTGTCATCAAGCAGATTCTGATTCAGAGTGACCATACAGGACAAAGTAGGGTCACTCTGTCCAATAGGGTTTCTTAGCATATCATGAGGTCTTTCTTCCCAGGAGCTGCTGATGGGTTCAAACCATTAACCTTTCAAATTAGTAGTCATAGGCTAAACCATTGTACCACCAAGTCTCTTACACTAAACAGTAACAAAGCAAGTCTCCCTCACATATTTTGACTTTCAATAACAAGTTCATGCTACAAATGTAAATGCCTACTACGTGCAATGCACCATTTAAGTTTCTGGAACAAAATCTGGGAAAATGTGATAAGAAAGCATAAACCTGCCAATGACAGTCAATGATTTCCAAATCTGAGAAACATCAGAATCATCCAGGGAGTTATGTTAAAAATACAGATTCCGCCTAAAGATTCTGATGCAAACGCCAGGATTTCTATGCATTTAGGTTTAGGAATTCTTATTACTAAATCAATTACTAAAATGTAGAAGAAACAGACTTTATAATTACATCTACTTATAAGATGGTAAGATTTTGAAACATGAATCTAGTGCAGGCATCTTTGCAGTCAGGAGACTAGAATCTGAATACTTGCATTGATATTTAGAAGTATAATAAACTGAAAACTGATTTATTTCAACTCATATGTTCTTTGCAAAGTGCAAAGAAGTCTACCTGAGACAGTCTGTATAATACATGAGGCAGTCTCTTTACTACATGTTTAAAAGTTACTAACAGCAGACAACACATGTCATTAGTTCCCTTCATTTTGCTGGGCTACTCTGGCCCTGATTCCCTATACTAGTAACTGAAGTGCTCATATGCTGTCACAAAAGAACAAGACTCCACCCAGCATTATACAGGAATCCAAGTGGCAGAGATTTTATTTCATTGTTAATTTGAACACTGTCTTGTGTTCACCTGGGATGAGATGGCTTAACACTTGTACAGCAGCAATACATGTTTAAATATTTATAAATTTGGGATGAAAAAACAAATCAGAATAGGCCAAGATTTGGTCTATGAGGGGCACAAAGAGGACACAGATACGCAGGTCAAGAATTCAGACTTCTGATCCCTCAGTCATGATTGTGGCACTCACGTTTAGTAAACACATAGCAATACTTAGTTATATACACTCATTGTCCAGGGAAAAATGAATGATAATGTAATGCTTCTAAGTGCTTTCCTTTGTTAATTCTGAAGTGATAAACAGGGCTACTGGTGGAACTGCTTATTTGTATATTAGATGTATAAGACACCTGGTATGGCGCTGTAGGGTAAGCACTCAACTGCAAGGTCAGTATAAACTGCGAGGTCGGCGATTCAAACTCACCAGCTGCTCCTCAGAAACCCTAGGGTCACTATGAGTTGAAATCAACTCGATGGCACTTAACTACAACAACAGGTGCAAGAGATGGTTTTCAGTTGAATAGAGGTGAATTTAACATTTTAGAATTTCCTTTCCTGTCAGATTTTAGCATTAAGGTGACTTAACCTGTTTCATAATTTACAAAGTGCATTTACTTACATTATCTCCCCTGAGTCTCAACACAAATCTACGATGTATGAAGAATGGGTTTAATTCACATTTCATACAGAAATAAATTGAAATTTGAGTATTTAAATAATTCATATAAAGTTTCTTGGCTAGTTAATGGTAGAGACTAAAAAAATTATATATTAATTCATTCTTTTATTGAAAAAACTTTGGGTATCAGAGTTCATCAGGTACTGCATCAGGCTGTGGGGAATAAAGGAATTCTTAGGTTAGCTGGGAAGAAAGATCCAAACTGTAAGTACACTGCAAGTGACAAATGCAAAAGGAAACATGTATCTGGGAGTAGAGGGGAGGGGCATATAACCCATCTGAGGGCTTAAGAAAACATGTCCCTGCCTGACTACTGACGAGGAGTTATTCAAGGAAATGGGAGGGGATAACTGAGGCAGGAGAGACTGTGAGAGCAAAAGAAAAGCCAAAAAAGAAGGCTATGTGCAGAAAACAAATCATCTTGGAATTTCTGGGACAAAATATGAAGTAGAGTGATAAAGGGTGAGATGGAGTAGACAAAAGCCCGTCAGAGGAGAGACTTGTATGCCCGATGGGAACAATGATACCTGATGGGAGGCCGTGAGGAACAGAATTCCATTTACATTCCTATTGCAATTTCAGAGACAAACTGGATGAAGGATTTGATAAGACCTGGAAACAGGAACTAGTTAAATGACTGGTACCTTAAGAGAAAGTTGTCGAGCACTAGAGCAAGTCACTGAAAGGAACCGGAAAGCAAGAAAGAAACCAGATCTTATGCAACAAACGTACAGTCTGGAAATGGTTAGCTATAGTTTTTATAGGTCTTGAAACCCATAATAAAGTTTCTGATTTTTAGTAATGAGGGGCTTATTGCTTATTTCTGAAAGCCTGCTTTTCTCGAAGCATAATTCAAAATGGACTGCCAATGGAGAAGAACCTTAGTAGACTCTATAGAAATTCCATACCTTTATAACATGATTTCCTTCTGGTTTTTGGTAAAGTTTTATTCTTCTCTTCTTTTGCAGCCACCCCAAATCTTCTAATAGTTCACTACTGAAGGATGATTCTACCTGAATACCCTTGTCACAAATACTGACTGGTTCGTTGAGCAATTTTTCTTCTTTTTCCACATCTCCACATTCTGAGTGAACGTAAATTAGTAACTGATTGCTGGACTCTGAACTCATTAAAGTAAAACTCCTTTCAGAAAAATTTTCAAGTAAGCTCTGTTCAGGAAGAAGGTGCAGAGTTAATTCTCCTAGTAATGCCTTCCAAGAACTATCTAGGTGATAGGGAGCTATCACAACATTTAACTTCAGAGACAAAGGGGGAGAAAAACCAACAGTGTCTTCTGTGTCAACTGAATTTGAAATGCTCACGGACTCTGTGCACTTCTTCTTATCTCTGTGAGTCACCTCTTCCTGTAGATGATCCTCCAGGATGATGCAATGAGAAGAGGAGTCTGAACCTGGGCAGAGCTGCTCTTCATCACTTACGGTGAGAGGCTCATTCCTTCTGTCTTCATGCATATTCCAACACAGTTGTTGCTGCTTTTCTTCATCCACCTTCACTGGAGGGGCACGTTTCCGTCGGCTGCTCATTTTCAAGCTTTCTTAGTTGATGAATATGGACTCTAGAAGACAAATGGAACAGTAGGCATTCCAAGAGATTTCAGTGTTAAAGAACTCACAGATGAGAAAGGCAACATAAAATCATACATACATAACATGAAATCTTCAGGTCAGCTGCCATCAAGTCAATTCAGATTCATGGTAACACCATGTGTATCAGAGTGAAACCAGACAGATAAACAAAGCAATGAATAATTTTTAAGGTAAATCAAATATAGCTAAGGAACACATGGGCCATAATCGCATGCATCAAATACATCCTACTGGTCTTTACAGGATAAATTTAGCAAAGAAATGCATTGAATAAAGTAAAATTCAACAACATTCGATGGACAGCGCTACAGTAATGTGCAGCTCTTAAACAGAAATGCATATTTGAACGATTTCAGTAACATTTAAACTCATATCATCACTACAAAATTTCATTTTTACTTTATAATCCCAAAAGGTTAACACAACTTCACTTGACCTTTATATACCTTAAAACCCCCTGAAAAATATTTTCCTCTTTCAAAAATGTTTCCTGAGGAAAAATAAATCTCCTCTTTCAAAAGAAGAAAATAAAACTGTACAAAATGCATTTCTTGTTATAGATTAGCAGATAAGAAGAATAGCTGGGCAGAGAAAAGGTAGTAATGGCAATAGGGAAAATGAGGCAGCAACAAAATTAAAACAGAAAATGAAGGAAAAAGCATAGGAGAAAAAAGAAAGCTTTGGTTATCTCAAAACATGGAATTGGCTGAAAGCAGGCCACTTGATGTGGGTCCCAAACTTTACTGTTTCCCAAACAACAGCTATTTCCTGTGTGAAACAGACAACTCAAGAGACTTGGTCACAGAAGCAGTCACAATGTTTGGTGGTCCCTACTACAACTTGTAGCTTCAAAAATGTGATGCATGCATATTTAAAATTTGGCTACAAGTCCATTTTTAGAAATGCTCTAATTCCATTTATCAAGAAAATCCAATCAGATATTTACTGTATCCCCACTATTAGGCATTGTGCTATCGTTGAGGGGAGGGCACAAAAGATGTATAAATCCAATCAAGATCTCTATTTCAGTACAGTATAGACAATAAAGAGTGTTCTGATGTAAAGACAAACTGAGCAGAGAGAGCGGCTTTGTTGTTGTTGTTATGTGCTGTGGAGTCAGTTCCGACTCATAGCGACCCTGTACAGGGTTTCCGAGGCTGTAAATCTTTACAGGAGCAGAAAGACTCATCTTTCTCTCACGGAACAGCTGGTAGTTTCGAACTGTGGACTTTAGAGTCACAGCCCGATTAGTAACCACCACAGCAGCTTACAGCCCTTTATTTCCACCAGCTCTCTACTCCTAACTGCTGCTGCATGCCCCAAGGTGGTTCTGAGTCATAGCAGCCCTGCATAAGGTGCCGAGGCTGTAAAACTTTACAGCCACACACAGAACGCTTCATCTTTCTTCCACATCTTTCTTCCACTTCGGCTGGTCTTCCACTTCAGCTGGTCAACTAAGTGCTGACTTCGAGGTGAGCAGCCCAATGTGTAACCCACTATACTTCTACCCCTAACTGCCCCACTCTAAACTGAGGAAAGAATGAGGAACAGTTTTTAAAACAATCAATTCTGGGATGCATAAGCCCCAAACCAAACTCATTGCCTCTTGCAGATTCAGACTCACAGCAACTCCACAGGCAAGCACCAGTTCTAGAGTTTCCACAGCCTGCAACCTTTACAGGAGCTGACAGACACAGCTTCCTTATGTGGAACAGCTGATAGGTCAGATTTCCTTACTTCTGATTAGCAGCTGAGTGCTTAACTACTGCAGCAACAGGGCTCCTTATCTGAAAAGACAATGCCACCAAATATTCTAAAATCGATAAAAATATAAACCCATAGAACCAAGAAGCTCAATGGAACCCCATTAGTGTAACCACAGAAACAAACACAGCTAGGCACACCACAATTAAACTTCCAAATAACAAGGATATCCCTTTTCAGTTTAGCCACTAATCCCAACCTCGTATCATAAGCCCAGCCAATAGGAAAACAAGGGGTATTGTCAGACCAACAAAAGATAAGCAAATTGATTACCATTAGACCCAGACTACGAGAACTACTAAAAGAAGCTCCTTAGAAAGAAAACGATATTAGGTAGAAATTTAGAACTACTTAGCAAAATTAAAAACATTAAAAAAACAAACAAACAGTATATATGAAAATACAAGGGGACTTCTAAAACTTTGTGGGAAAATGGAGTTAAAAGATAATGGAGTTTTCCCATGAACTTTCTGAAGGCCCCCCTCTCATATAACAGATGTCCCCCTCATTTTTAAATTTCTTTGAAAAATAATTTACTATTAAAAACATCCTAAGCATTTTCAGACACAGAAAAAGAATATTATAATGATCACCCAGATTGAAAAACGTTTTCATTGAGATAAGAGACTATTTTAGTCATTCAGAAGTGTCTCTAGGTTCAGTGATTTGTAGTGTATTCACAGTGATGCGCAAACATCACCATCATCTAACTCCAGAAGAGCCATCACCTCAAACAGAAACCTCCTATCTCCCAATTTCCCATCCTCATCTGCAGGCAACTACTGATGGACTTCTGTCTCTAGATTTTCTAGTTAGGAATATTTTACACAAAGGGAATCATACAATATAGATTCTTCTCTGACTGGCCTTTTCACTTTGCATAATGTATTTTAAAGTTCATCTATGTTGTACCAGATATCAGTACTTCATTTCTTTTTAGCACCGAATAATAATAGTATATAAGGAGCCCTGGTAATGCAGTGGCTAAATGCACCATTGCTTATGGAAACATCTGTGGTTCAAATCCACCAGTCGCTCTGCATTCTGTGGAAGGATGTGGCAGTCAGCTTCTGTAAAGACCCTTGAAGTCTTATGGGGGCAGTTCTACATTGTTCTATAACTGTGAATTGGAATCAAATCTATGGAAATGATTTCTATGCATACCATATTTTATTTATCCACTCATTTCCTTGTTTCGACTTTGAGATATTTGAGGAATTGCCAGGTTGATTTCAACAGTGGCTGTATCACTTTACATTCTTAATAGCAATGCATGAACATTCCAATTTCTCCACACCCTCACAAACACTTGTTATTTTCTGTTGTTATTATTTCTAGCAGTAATAATAGTATTATTGATGGGTATCAAATAGTTTCTCAATGTAATTTTGATTTGCATTTCCCCAGAGTTTTGGAGTTGTGCTGCAGGAAAAGAACTGGACAGCAAAACCACAAGGGCGGTGGTTCAAACCCACCAGCAGCTCCTTGGAAACCCTGTAAGGGTTTATGATTCAGAACTGACTCCATGGACAAGTAAAACAACAAAAAAGACCACTGACCGTGAGTATCTTTTAATGCGCAAATTGACTAAAGCGGAAAAACAGATAGAAACAAAATGTAAGCAAGTAATGTCTAAACCTAAGGAAAAAAAGCCGAAATTAAAGATCTAAATAAACGGAGAGATTCACTCATGAACTTGATATTGTCAAGATGTCAATTCACTGATAATGATCTCTGTTGTCAGTGAGTACCTTCAAGCCATTTAACTAATGGGCTTTCTGCAGAACAGCTGGTGGCTTGGACCCGCAGTCCAGTGGTTATCCTACCACGCCACACCAGGGCTCACAAATGACACAGATTGTTGTTATGTGCCGTCAAGTCGTTTCCAAGTCACAGCGACGTTATGCATGACAAAATGAAACACTGCCTGGTCCTGGGCCATCTGTACAACTTTTGTTACGCTTGAACCCATGCTGCTACCACTGTGTCAATCCATCTCATTTGGGGGGGTCTTTCTTTTTACTGACCCTCCACTTTACCTAGCATGATGTCCTTCTCAGAGATTATCAATAGATTTTTGTTTTTCTTGTTGTCAAGTGCCTTCGAGTCGGTTCTGACTCAGGGAGACTCTGTACAGGGTTTCCGAGGAATGGCTGTGAGGTTTGTACTGCTGACACCGTGGGTTGAATCAACCTTGTAGTACAGTGCATTATCTTGCAAGGCCACCCAAGCACTTCATGATATAGACTGTTGGTGTTAAGTGGCACTGAATCGGTTCTAACTCATAGTGACCCTGTATAAGGTTTCTGAGGAGCAGCTGGTAAGCTTGAACTGCTGACCTTACGGTTCAAACCAACTTTGCAGTTTAGCACATTAACTCACTGAAACCTATCCACCATGAATGATCCTGCTGGTGTTTAAAATACCCATGAATAGCTTCCAAAATCTGAGAAACGCATAAGCCACCACAGCATGACAAACTGGCAGACATGTGGTGGATACATAGTAGGTTACTAGGCTCCAGGTCATACATTCATGGACTTATTCCAAACAAAATTGATTAAGACATGTCTCTGCTATCAGTGGATAGCTGCACACAAGTTCTCTCAGTAATAAAGTTTTTCTTAGTCTCGACTAAGTCCCTTAGAAAATACAAGGATGCTTTTTGTGCCATGCAAAAATATGACTTTGAGGTCAGGGCTAGTGACATATTTTTACCAAACTCAAGTGGACATCAAGTGGTCTTCTCCTATCATTGAAGCGTTCTCACAGGTTTACAGCAATCTGCCCCATGTAAAACAACACTTTAGATGCAGCAAGTTTTGTAAATGTCTGGAAGACCACAAAGAAAAGTCAGGATAGAGAGGACATCAACCTTGATCAATGAAGAAACTGTGGCTGAAGTCCAGAAACTGGTAGAAGAAAACTAAAATTATCATTGATGTAATAGCTCCTGAAGCTCTCACAAAGTTTGGGATTTTCAATTATCAGCGAACACCTTGGCCTCAGCAATCTTTTGGTTTCATAGGTGCCAAAAAAAAAATGCACGAAGATCAACTACTTTACAAAAGTTAATGCAGAGAATCTCATGAAATGAATTGTTACTGGTTCGAGTGTTGATTTACATATTTACATATCATTTAGAGAGCAAAGACCAGTTAAAACAGTGGTTTCTGAAAGCATCTGCTACGCTAGTTAAATTCGCTGCGGAGATGCCAGCTCAGAGGATATGCTGGGAAATTGTCTTCAGGTTAATTTCCAATTGGTGGAGTCCTGGTGTGGCGCTGCAGGATAATGTGCTGGATGCAAGGTCAGTTTGAACCACAAGGTCAGCAATTCAAACCTACCATCTGTTCCTCAGAAACCCAATGCTGGGTCACTATGGGTAGGAATCGGCACCTCACAACAACAACAATCCAAGGGTTGTAATCCTGGTAGATATTCTCAAAGGACGTAAGGAGTTTACTATGAAGGAGTTATAAAAAGATTGAAAATTACATTGGTGATAAAAGAAGCCAAATAAATGTAACTCCAACAACATACCTGGTAATTCTTACAAGGTAGCAAAGTTGTCCTTCAAGAATTCTATTTGGAAACTTTACCCCTTCTACCCTACAGCCCTGATCTTGCTCCTTCAGATTGCTTTTTATTCCTGAAATTTAAAAAAACAAAACAAGAAAACACTTAATTCCTCAGGGAAGGGCTACAGAGACGGAAACACTGCTTTAAGAAGTGTATAAACCTTGAGGGAAGAGATGTCGAGAAATAATAGTTTCACATTTTGATATTTTTTATTAATAAAGGTTTCTATGAATTCTGTAGCAGTATTTTTTTTACTTACCTTCTTATACAGGCCTTTTGACAACAGGGACCCAAAGCAATCAATGGGGAAAGAATATCCCTTTCAATAAATGGAAATCCATATAAAAAAATTAATTTGACCATTATTAATACCATTTAATAATTACCAAGAAATGGACTGAGACTAAAATATGAAAAATAAAATGATGAAAACTGGATACAATCTAAGTGATCTTACATTAGACAAAAGATCTTTTTACATAGGGTGCAAGGAGAGGATATAAACTCAAATGTCAACAGCAGCCTTAATAAAAAAAAACCCTCAACATTATAAGTAACAGAAGTATCCATCAAAAAAAAAAAAGAAGTATCCATCAACTGCTAAACCAATTGTAACGTACTCTCTGGAATACTACTTGACAAAAAGAAACCAACTACTAATACATACAACATAGATGAATTTCTAAACCATTAAGTAAATGAAGAAAGCTAAATACAAAAGACTAAAATTCTATGATTCCTTTCACATAAAATTCTGGAAAAAGCAAAAACCCAGATATAGGCAGCAGATTAGTAGAGACCACTCATCTGTCACTTTGTTATGCTGCAGTGATTTGTGTTGCTGTGACGCTGGAAGCTATGCCATCTGTATTAAAAGTAACAGCAGGGTCTCCCACAATGGACAGGTTTCAGCTGAGCTTCCAGGTAACAGACGAGGAAGATAGAAGACCACAACTGAAGTAGCAGCAGATGAGCCCCGCAGGTTGGAAAGCACTCAAAATATGACTGAGGAAGAGGTGTCGCATGAAAGTAGAGCTGACCTTAATGACGTGGATTGAACAAAGCTTTCAGAACTTTCATTTGCTGATAAGACACAACTCAAGATGGAAAGAAACAGCTGAAAACATCCATTAATAATCAGAACATGGAATGTGAGAAGTATGAATCTAGGGAAATTGAAAGTGGTCAATATAGAATGAAACATATAAAGAATGATATCCTAGGCATCAGTGAGCTGAAATGGACTGGTATTGGCCATTTAAAATCGGGCAACCACATGGTTTACTATGCCAGGAACAACACACTGAAGAAGAATCATGTCACATTCATTGTCAAAAAGAGCACTACAAGATCTATCTTGAAGTACAGTTTTGTCTGTGATAAGACAATATCCATATAACTACAAATACTGCCCTGGTGGGGTGTTGTAGGATAAGCAATGAACTGCTAATCATAAAGTTAGGGGTTCAAACCCACTACCTGCTCCTCAGAAACCCTATACAGGATCGCTATGAGTCAGAACTGACTCAATGGCAATCAACAACAACAACACAAAGACTAGTTAATAGATTATTATTCAAATTCAAATTATCCACCAACTGGAGTCCTGGTGTGGCGCTGTGGGTTAATATGCTGGACTGCAAGGTTGGTTTGAACTGCAAGGTTGTGGGAACAAGCTCACCAGTTGCTCCTCGCTCCACAGAAACCCTATACAGGGTGACTATGAATTGGAACCGACTTGACGCCCCTTAACAACAACAACCACCCACCAGCCACTAAAGTCAAAGATGATGTAATTGAAAAACGTACTAACGTCTACATTCTGAAATTGATCAAGCATGCACTCAAGATGACTGGAATGTGAAAGTTGGAAAGAAAGAAGATGAATCATGTTAGAAAACATGACCTTGGTGATAGAAACTATGCTGGAAATCACATGATAGAATTTTTCAAAACCAGAGACCTGTTCTTTGCAAATACCTTTTTTAACAACATAGACTATGGACTACACACTTGTACATTCCATGAAATGTGCAAAGACCTGGCGTAAGAACCAAAAGGGAAGAAGACACTCAACACTTCACAAGTAAAAGAAATAAAGAAAAAAAATGCAAGCCTCGGCTTTTAATATCGAAGGATTCCATGGGCAAATATAGAATGTTGTAGAAAGCATCAAAAGTAGATGGAAGGATTAAACAGAATCACTGTACCAAAAAGAAATGGACAATGTTCAACTATTTCAAGAAGTAGCGTATGATCAAGAGCTGAGGGTACTGACGTAAGAAGTCTACGCTACACTGAAGGTATTGGCGAAAAACAAGACTTCAGGAATTGACAGACTACAAACAGAAATCTTTCAACAACTGATACAGCACATACCTATGCTCATCACGGCACTATTCACAACAGCAAAAAGATGGAGACAGCTTAAGTGTCCATCAGCGGAAGAAGAAACAAACTTCGGTACATACACATAATGGGATATTGAATAATAATGCTGAAAATCTGTGAAAGTTTAGTAACATGGATGATCCTGTAGGACATTTGCCAAGTGAATATCAGTCAATCACTAAAGGACAAATATTGCATGAGACTGTTACTGCAAAAATTTGAGAAAAGGTTTTCATACTAAAAGAAACATTCTTTGATGGTTACCAGTGATGGGAGGGTAGGAACAGTAATTCACTGACTAGAGTGTAGACACTTTAGCTCAGTGAAGAGGAAGGCAATACACAAGAAGGGAGAGGGCAATATATGAGAAGAGGGAGGATGGGAGAAGAATGATGAGGACAGGTGAAGATACAAGAGGAATGCATGGGATAAAGGGGATAGAGGTAAATAGGGACCTTGGAACAACAGTATTAAGTGTGTAGATACAGGGATTAAGACATAGGCTGAATGAGTAAGGCAGAAAGAGTGGAATATATATATATATACACAGCACTTAACAAAAACAACAATAAGTAGACAGGATTATAGGGAGGAGCAACACTAGTAAGGCATGCTCACCATGAGAAGGAAAAGGAAGGTGGGTGGAAAGCAAATAGAACTACAGGGAAGAAGCAGGATAACTGTTGTTGCATGGAAGAGATTGTAATCAATGAGATGAAACAAAGTATATGATTTGTTGAATGTAAAGTTGATCTTCTCTGTAAACCTTCACTGAATTCACAATAAAAAGTTTCTTTCGAAACAAGGAGAAAACAAAACAAAACACTGATACAACATTGGAGGTACTCACTCATCTATGCCAAGAAATTTGGAAGACAGCTACCTGGCAAATGGATTGGAAGAGATACATATTTGTGCCTATTCCAAAAAGAGGTGAACCAACAGAATGGGGAAACAATCAAATAACATCATTAATATCACATATAAGTAAAATTTTGCTGAAGATAATTCAAAAACAGCTGCAACAGTACATTGCAGAAATTGCCAGAGGTTCAAATTGAATCCAGAACACGGATCTTGGTTGAAAGCAGAGACTGATTACCAGAAAGTTTACTTGTGCTTTAATGACTATGCAAAGGCTTTCGACTATGTGAATCATGAGAAGCTATGTAAACATTGCAAAGAATGGGTATTCCAGAACATTTCTTTGTGCTCAGGAGGAATCTGTACAGATACCATAAGAACACAACAAGGGGATATGGAATGGTTTAAAATCTGGAAAGGCTGTAACTGGCCACCACACTTATTCATATGCTAAGCAAATAAAGTTGGATTATATAAAGAAGAATGCAGCAAAAAAATGGAGGAAGGCTCATTAACAACCTGCAATATGCAGATGATACAACCTTGTTTGCTGAAAGCAAACAGAACTTAAAATACTTACTGATGAAGACCAAAGACCACAGCCATCAGTATGGATTGCACCTCAATATAAAGAAAACAAAAATCCTCACCACTGGACCAATAAACAACATCCTCACAATTGGACCAATAATAACATCATGAAAAATGGAGCTAAGACCAAAGTTGTCAAATACTTCCTTTTACTTGGATCCACCATAACACTCACGAAAGCAGCAATCAAATGATGTTTTGTATACACAAATCTACTGCATGAGATATCTTTCAAGTGATCAACTGCAAAGATGCTAGTTTGAGGATTAAGGTGAACACGACACCAGCCATAGTATTTTCAACTACCTCATATGCATTTAGGATATGTACTGGGCTGCTAACCACATGGTCAGTGGATCAAACACATCAGCCACTTCTCGGAAACCCTATACAGTCGATAGGAGTTGGAACCGACTCCAGGGAACTTAACAACAGCATATGCTTGTGAAAGCTGGACAATGAATAAGGAATAATGTAGGAGAATTAATGCATCTGAATTATGGTATTAATGAAGAATAATAAAATACCACAGACTGTCAGCAGAAGAATAAATAGATCTGTGTTGGAAGAGGTTCAGCTGAAATGCTTCTTAGGACTTAGGAGGGCAATACTTTGCCTCTCATACTTTGGATATGTATGTTATCAGGAGGGCCAGTCGCTGGAAAAGGATTTTACGCTTGGTAAAGTGGAGGGTCAGTGACAAAGAGGAAGATCCTCAAGGAAATGGACTGACATATAGCAGCAGCTATGGGAAAACATGTAACAGTTGTGAGGAGGGTACGGGACCGGGCAGTGTTGGCTTCTGCTGTGCACAGGTTTGCTATGAGTCAGGACCAACTTGAAGTCATCTAATTAACAACAGTCACAACAATGGAGCTCACCCGATGGGAAACACAACACTCAAACTGACTCCATGTGTGAAAAAGATAATGGAGAAGCTCAGTTTCATCAGCCAAAATAAGAACAGTGGCTGACTATTGAACAGACCATCAACTGGCGATATGCAAGTTCAGGCTGAAGCTATAGAAAGTAAATACAAGTCCAAGAGACCCAAAATATGACCTTGAATCTATCCCACCTTAATTTACAGACCATCTCAAGGGCAGATTTAATGTGTTAGATACCAATGATTGATGATCAAAAGAGCTGAGTGATGACATCAAGAACATCATATAGGAACAAAGCAAAAGGTTACTAAAAAGAAAAGACCAAAATGGATGTCAGAAAAGACTCTGAAACTTGCTCTTGTGTATAGAGAAACTAAAGCAAGTTGAAGAAATGAAGAAGTAAAAGAGTTGAACAGAAAATGTCAAAGGGACGCTTGAGATGACAAAGCATCACAATGAAATGTGTAAAGATCTGGAGTTGGAAAACCTAAAGAAAACAGTCAAGCCTAGAGTTGCAATACTGAAAGATTCTATGGGGGGGGGGAATATTGAATAACACAGGAAACATCAAAAGAAGAGGGAAGGAATACACAGAGTCACTATACCAAAAGAATTCAACTATTTCAAAAAGTAGCTTGTGATCAATGATATCGAAGGATGAAGTCCAAGCAGCACTAAAGGCACTGGGGCAAAACAAGGCCCCAACAAACTGGTATTGTGCTGGCTGTGCATACACAACAGCACATATGACAATAAATTTGCAAGACCTTGCCAACCAGGTGGGAAAGACCCATATCTGTGCCCATTGCAGAGAGACGTGACCCAAACAATGTGAAAACCATCAAACGATATCATTAAATCACATGCAAGTAAAATTTAGCTAACGATAATTCAAAAACCGTTGCAACAGGGATCTGCCAGAGATTCACACCACATTCTGAAGAATACTCGGAACTAGGGATATAACATGGGGCAACAGAACAAGGGGATGCTTAATGATTTAAAATCAGGAAAGATACATGTCAGGGTTGCATCCTTTCACCATACTTATTCAACCTGTCCACTGAGCAAATAACCCAAGAAGATGGACTACATGAAGACTAAAGTAGTGTAGTGGTTATGAGAATCAGGCTGCAAACTGCTAGGTCAGCAGTTCGAAACTACCAGCTATTGCGTGGGAGAAAGATGAGGCTTTCTGTTCCTGTAAAGATTTACAGCCTTGGAAACGCTGTACAGGGTCGCTATGAGTGGGAACCGACGCCACAGCACAGGCACACAGCCACAACAACAACAACGCTGCATCAGGATTAGAGGAAAGCTCATTAACAACCTGTGATATGCAGATGACCGTATTTGCTGTATGTGAAAAGAACTTGAAATACTTACTGATGAAGATCAAAGACTGCAGTATGGGTTGCAACTCAACGTAAAGGAAATGAAAATCTTCACAACTGGGCAAGTAAATAACACCATAAGAAACAGGAAGACTGAAGTTGTCAGACTTCACTTTGCTTGGATTCACAATCAACTCTCATGCAAGCAGCAGTCAAGAAATCAAAAAACATATTGCATTGGGCAATCTGTTGCAAAAGACTGAAGAATCCAGGATTATGGTCCTTGACCAAGTCTGAAATGGAACTCACACTCAATTTTCAGCCAATGAGAAGACAGGTATATAAGGTATATAAGGGGGGGGGGGACTACAATAACACTACTACTACTAAGGTATGCTCACCATGGAATGGTCAATCATTCAAGCTCAAAAGGGCAACATTTAACTAAGGATACAGTTGAAAAGGGATTGGAAGGTGGTTGGAATGGAAATAGAAACCACGGTAAAGAAGCAGAGGGGCTTGCAATCATTGAGATGAAACAAAGCATATGATCTGTTGAATGTAAAACTGACTATCTTCTCTGTAAACCTTCACTCAATTCATAGTAAAAAGTGAAAAAAAAAAAGTGTTACGGAGCAAAGAAGTCACTTTGAGAACTACAGTTTGCCTGACTCAAGTCATGACATTTTCAATCATCTCATCTGCATGTGAAACTTGGGCAATGAACATGGAATAATCAAGGCATCCCAGAAGAACAAACAGACCTATCCTGGAAGAGTGCCCACTAGAAGCAGGATGGCTAGACTTCACACCTCACATACTCTGGACATGTGTGGTACTTGGATGTACCAGTCTCCTAGAAGGGCATCATGTATGCTAAAGCACAGAATCAACAAAAACAAGGACAACCTTAACGAGATGGACTGTCACAGAGGCTGTAACAATGGGCTCAAACGTAACAATTGTGAGGCAGAAGCAGGATCAGGCAGTGTTTGTTCTATTGCGCACAGGCACAGGGTTGACGTGAGCTGGAGTCTTAACAACATGAGCTGGTATTAACCCTTCAGCACAGAACAACAATAATTTACATAACCCCTCCCATGTTTGTTGACAATGGATTCTACTCATGGTTTATTGTTGCTGTTAAATGCTATCACAAGGACTCTGTATAGGGTTTTCAAGGAGTGGCTGGTGGCTTTGAAATACTGACTGTGTGATTAGCAGTTCAGTGCTTACCCAACAGTGCTACACCAGGACTCCACTAATCCTATAGCCTCAAAGCACTTGTCACTTGGAGTGATAGTTTATAGAAATGTAAGCACCAGGGTTTCTGAGAATGCTCTCTTTTTCTCTAGTCTCCAAGGAACACACAGAAATGACCCAAAAGTAAAACATAAAATCGGATTTTGGTTAATTCTTTCTCTACCAGCCCTCCATCAGTGATAATTTAGTAAACCAAAGAAAACCTCATTTACTCAAAGCTACTAATAACTCATAATGCTAATCACAGGAAGTCAGTCAAGTACTAGACGAAGTCTACAGAGTACAAATCATTTCGCATGTTTCTCTTAGTCTTCATACCTCAAGTATCACACTTTTGATGGCTCCACTTCCTTCTTCTTCCCCTTCAACAACAATGATTACACACGATTCTCTCCATACTTTTACTGCTTTGTACTTAAATGTAAAAGATCTTTTGCTAGATATAGTCTTTTCACTTTTTTCTGCTGTTGCTGTCTTTCCTGGAAAGCCTTCCATGACCAGGCAACCTGAGCTAGGGTCCTCTCCTCCTTGTACCAAGTGTTGGTGTTCTTACCTGACTCTGAACTACTTGAAAGTCAAGAAGGTGGAGGATCCTATTCAGTGTTGTTCCCCGACGCCAGGCCAGAGCCAGCATATATGCGGTATACTCAGCAAGCTGAAACAAAGATCTAGACTTCTCTCAACAACTTTCCTTGTTCTGAGGACAAAGAAAAGTTACATTAAAGCCTCAAGTTACATTTCATACAAACAGAAAAACAGCAAACAACTAGGATTTCCACTGTCACGTATATTGGAAAAAAGGTACAAGTATAACGGCCAGTGCTTATTAACACTGCACATAAAACAGTGTCCATCAATTGTCAGAAAGCCGAGTAGCAGCGAGCAGCAGTTTCATTAACAAAATACCTAAGCACCAGCGTCGAAATGCTGTGCAAGGGAGGTTTCAAGGCGAATGTAAAGAGTACGAGTCCACAGGTAACTGAGAACTTGAAACCAGGCTCACTGATGCCTTGGCCTCCCCCCTGTACGGCATGACAACCCGGCACTCCGGGAAGCTAGGCGTCGGCTTTGTTTCCGGCCTCCGGAGACATTTCTGCGCCAAAGAGACACATGCCCCGCTCGCTTCCAAAAGACTCGAAAGCAGCCGGGGGAGTCGGCGACCATCACCCTAGGAAGGCTTAGTAAACACGCGGCCGCGAGGCCGAATGCGCGACCAGGCCCCTCGGACGCTCTGGTGCGGTCACTGGAACAAAACCCCGCAGCCCCCAACCTACGGGGGGGCAGCCCAGCCTCCGTTCCCACGACCCTCACCCAGATGCGGGGAGAGCTGTAGAATTCAGAGGCCCGTGAACCTGGAATGGCAAAGGGGTGGAGGAGACTCAGGCTGCGGCCCCTGACCTCCAGGACACTCCGGATCCCTCCTCCAGTGGCCCGAGAGATGCTTTCCTTCCCCGACCTCTGACCCCTGACCCTCCCATCACCCACCTACCTAGGCCGGTTCTCCAAGACTTATAGAACTATCAGCACCAACGCCCGGAGCTCTCGATCGTCTCCGCAGACCCTGGAGTCGCACTCGCCATTCACAGTGCATCCACTCGGGGTGAACACGCGCGCTTTACACTGGTTTGTGTTGGGGTTCCTGGGAAGCCCAGTAACCACAGCGCCTACCTATCGGGCGCGCGCTGCAGCGTGAGGTCAAGGCGAACGCGCACGTCGGGGGCAACACGCCCCCTTTCTCCCTCAATGGCTTCAAAAATCCTTTCTGCGCAAGTCCACACAGTTAAAGACCAGCTGAGGGTGCAGTTGCTGTCTCGCGATAACTTTGCGCTGCGCCACCGGGTTGGTTGGAACTACTAAGGAGGAGGTGTGGGTAGGCAAATATGGGCGTGGCTTCCCGCAGAAGGCTCTGGGCTGGCTTTGCAGCGACGGTTGTACACGATTCGTATCTTTAATTGTTGTTGTTGTTGTGATGTGCCGTGGAGTCGGTTTCGACTCATAGCAAACCGCAGGGTTTCCGAGGCTGTTAATCTTTACGGGAGCAGAACGCCTTACCTTTCTCCCGCGGAGCACCTGGTAGTTTCGAACTGCTGACCTTACGGTTCACAGCCCGATTCGTAACCACTACGCTAAGGCATAAAAGACTTCTGCAAATACATCCATTTTATAGCTTATAGAAAGCAATCGCTTATTAAATACGGATGAAGCTTATGGCTCCAAAAATGGTTTTTAGGAATTTCAAGGTAAATGTAAGTAAAAGTTTTAAAGTGAGAGATCAACTACACACATTGTGCTGATGCTGGTCTTCCAGTATTTTAGTCTTGTTCTTTACCTTCACTGAGAAATAGTGCCACTTCCTCATAAATGTGGACTTAGCTTCAGGGCCAGGAGACCCGAGGAAATGACACCTGGAAACTTGGGACCCTTGATGGACTCGGAGCTGTGGAAGGAAGGGTCTATCCTACCGCATTCACAGAAGCACAAAAGTGAATTGCTGCCAACTAGTACTTTCGCTTAAGGGGCTCTGGTAGCGTAGTGGTTACGAATCGGGCTGCGAACCTTAAGGTCAGCGGTTCGAAACTACCAGCTGCTCCGCGGGAGAAAGATGAGGCTTTCTACT
>NW_006408700.1:561648-563532 GCF_000296735.1 Chrysochloris asiatica
CCCGTAGAAGAATTGATTCATTTGAGTTATGGTGTTGGAGGAGAATATTGAAAGTGCAATAGGCTGCCAAAAGAACAAACAGATCTGTGTTGGAAGAAGTGCAGCCACAGTGCTCCTTGGAAGTCAGGATGGACAAACTTCATCTCTTATACTTTGGACATATTGTCAGGAGGGACCAGCTGCTGGAGAGGTATATCATGTTTGGTAAGTTGGAGGGTCAGAGAAAAAGAGGAAGACCCCCCAGAGAGATGGATTGGCCAAGTAACAGCGTCAGTGGGCTCAAGCGTGGCAACAATTGTGAGGCTGGCCCATGATTGCGCAGTGCTTCATTCTGTTGTACATAAGGTCGGTATGAGTCAGTACCAACTTGATGGCACCTAACAACAACAACAACATCTTCTCTATTTCTCAGATATGGATTATTCTATGATTTAATCCCCCAAACACCACATACATTATTCTAAATGTAACTCAGACACATATAAGAACTTAAAATATGGAGTCTACTTGGAAATGACTAGGAACATCAAAGTTCATAATGTATATGAATTAATTTTTCTCTCAACTGTGGATTAGAAATGGAATTAATATGGAATTTCTCACACAAGCCAATTATCAATTAGTAATTACTCATAACCATATTTTTGTTTAAATGATTAATTAGCCAACAAGAGTCCCTCATTTATCTCTCAAAAGGTTTCTTATCAATCTATACAATATGGTTTTGTGTTTTATGAGAATACTATTCAGAGATGGACACATGTTTCATAGGTTCCAGGAGAGAAGGACTAGGAGTTAATAACTACATTCCATCATGAAAGTTTGCCACTGGTTTTTGTTGACAAGTAAATACCTCTGAACGTTATACTGAATTTCAACCTTTCATCTTTGGATGCAATATGACATTCAACTGCTTTGGAATAATGCCTATTATTAATATAAATAAAACAAAGAGTCTAGGTGTGACACTGTGGGCTAATGCATCAGGCTGCAAAGTCATTTGAACTGCAAGTTCGGTGGTTCAAGCTCACCAGCTGCTCTTTGGAAACCCTATACTGGGTCTCTATGGGTTGGAATTGACTCAATGGCACTTCACAACAACAACAAAAGGAGTCCTGGTGTGACGCTGTTGGATAAGTGCAGCACCACAAGGTTGGTATTTCAGTCTCACCAGTCAATCTCCAGAACCCTGTTCTGAGTTGGAACTGATTCAACAGCACTTGACAACAACAAATTATTATCTTTTCCAAAGATCTGGGCTTCAGCCAACTAACCTAACATTGTTAGGTGCTGTCTAGTCAATTTGTAACTTATATTGACCCCATATACTAGAATAGAATTGTTCTTTCTAGGCTGGAATCTTCAGAACCGACTTGATGGCACTAAACAACAACAACAACAACAAACCTTTGCAAAAGGAGCCTGGTTGCTCCATGATTAAGTGCAAGGATCAACCCACCATCCATTCCATGGTTAAAACATAGCAGGCTGCTTTGGTAAAGGTTGTTGTTGTTAAGTACTGTCAAGTAGGTTCCGACTCATAGTGACCTGGTTTCCAAGGAGCAGCTGGTGGGTTTGAACTGCTGACCTTGTGGTTAGCAGTCCAGTACTGATCCTACAGCTCCATACCAGGACTCCATTTAATATACTAGGTAGATGAAGTAAGTTAAATATGTTACTCTTTATATTTCTTACTCTTTTTTTTTATTGTAGTGAATATATATATATAGCAAAACATTTGCCATTTCAACAGTCTTCACATACATATTCAGTTCAGTGGCACTAATTATGTTCATCATGTGGTTCACCTATTATCCTTATCTGTTCCCTAAGTTTTCCATCTCCATAAGCATTGGGCTGCTAATGGAGATGGAAATTGCTCAT
>NW_006408700.1:564967-569703 GCF_000296735.1 Chrysochloris asiatica
ACACGGGGAATAGAAAGTAAGTACTGCTAACTGATACATAGAGAGGATTATAATCATTACAATGAAGCAAAATATGATAGGTTGAGTGCAAAACTGATGTTCTCACATGTAAACTATCACTCAATTCACCATGAAAGCTTTTCTTTGTTTTAAAAAGAAGATGGAAGGAATACAGAGTCACTGCATCAAAAAGAAATTCAGCCATTTTAAGAGGTAGCATAAGGTCAAGAGCCAGTGATCCTGAAGGAAGAAATTCAAGATTCATTGAAGTCATTGGCAAAGAACAAGGCACCAGGAATTGATGGACTGCAAATTGAAATCTTTCAACAAATTGATGCAGCACTGGAGGTACTCATTCATCTATGTCAAGAAATTTGGAATACAACTACCTGGCCAACTGACTGGAGGAGATCTGTATTTGTGTCCATTTCAAAGAGAGGTGACCCAACAGAATGTGGAAATCATCACACAATCTTTGATATTCCATGTGAATAAAGTTTTACTAAGGTTAATGCAAAAACAGCTGCGATCATATCTTGACAGAAAACCTCCTGAGATTCAGGATGAATTTAGAAGAGGATGTAGAATGAAGGATATCACTGATGACATCAGATGGATCTTGGCTGAAAGCAGAGAATACTAGATGTGTTTATTGACTACACAAAGTCTTTTTTTTTTTTTTTTTAAGGTTTTTATTGTATGGATCATGACAAGCTATGGACAACATTGCAGAGAATGAGTAATCCAGAACAGTAATTGTACTCATGAGCAATCTGTATATAGATCAAGGTGCTTGAGTAGACAAAGGATCACCAAATGGTATAAAATTAGGACAGATGTACAGCAGGGTTATATTCTTTCACCATACTTATTCAATTGGTCTGCTGAGAAAATAATCTGAGAAACTGGATTATGTGAAGAAAAACATGTCATCAGAATTGAAGGAAGATGCATTAACAACCTATGGTATGTAGATGATACAACCTTGCTTGCTGAAAGCAAAGGACTTAAAATAGTTACTGATGAATATCAAAGACCACAACCTTCAGTATGGGCTGTACCTCAATGTAAAAAAACAAAAACAAAAATCCTCACCACTGGACCAATAAATAATATCCATATACATGGAGAAAAGATTGAAGTTGTCAAAAACTTAATTTTGCTCGAGTCAACCATCAACACTCATGGAAGCAGCAGTCAAGAAATCAAACAATGTAGTGCATTAGGCAAACCTGCTGCACAAAACCTCTTTAAAGTGTTTAAAAGCAGAGGTGTCAGTATGAGGACTAAAGTATGCCTGACCAAAGTCATGACATTTCATTAACCTCATATGTATATGAAAGCTGGACAGTGTATAAGGAAGACAGTAGAAGAATTGATGCATTTGAGCTATGGTGTTAGAGGAGAATATTAAAAGTACCATGGACTGCTAAAAGAACAAACTGATCTGTGTTGAAGAAATACAACTACAATGTTTCCTGGAAACCAGGATAGTCAGACTTTGTCTCTCATGCTTTGGACATATTGTCAGGAGGGACCAGTCCCTGGAGAAGGCTATCATATTTGGTAAAGCAGATGGTCATAGAAAAAGAGGAAAACCCCCAGTGAAGTGGATTGGCACAGTGCAGCAGCGAAGGGCTCACATGTAGCAACGTTTGTGAGGTTGGCCCAGGACCAGGCAGTGTTTCATTCTGTTGTGTGTAGGATTGCTATGAGTCATTACTGACTCGATGGCACCAAATAACAAGAACAAACATTGTGTATAGTGTCATAGGACAATGCACTGGACTGCAAGTCAGTTTGAACCATAAGGTCGGTGGTTCAAACTCACCAGCTTCTCCTTGGAAACCCTATACATGGTTGCTATGAGTTGAAAGCAACTTGGCAGCACTTAACAGCAGCGTTGTGTCCTCTTCTCACCCTCCTTTCCACTAGCCTATGGTTTGCTTTGATATTTCTTAATGTTTCATATTTCCTGACTAATTCATGTGACACATAGTATGATGATTCATTTTCTTTATATTAGTGTACCAGATTATAACATAATTTCATGTGTCTGGCATGACCTTATTTATGGATTTTCTTTTCTCAAGTTATTGAAATTATTGCCTCAGTTTAATTTAAAAAAACAACAACTAGTAGCTCTAAAAATAGTCTCCTATTATAAAATTGATAGATGCTTTTGATGAAACTCATTTTTACAGTGAGAGAAGAAGGTATGGTCATTTACTTAGGATTGAGAAATCTTTTTGAATAATGTGAAAGATTTGCGTATACTAGGAACCATAAATATATTGTGCTATCCTGAATCAGACAAGGGTTATTTAAAAATTGTGCTACAAATTCCTAATGTTGCATAACAATGAAACTATCACTGGATAATTTATACAACTTTTCTTTGTTATTGTTATTAGGTACTTTTGAGTGAGATCTGACGCATAGTAACCCTATGCTCAACAGATTGAAACACTGCCCGGTTCTGTGCCATCCTCACAATTGTTAAGCTTGCTGCTGTCACTGTAACAATCCTTCTCATTGGATGTCTTCCTTTTTTCCACTGGCTCTCCAGTTTCCCTAGCATGATGTCCTTCTTCATAACTGGTGGCTCCTGATAATATATCTGAAGTATGAGAGATGAATTCTCGACATCTTGGGTTCTAAGAAGGACAGTTTTTTTGTTCTTCTAGCAGTCCATGGTACTTTCAGTATTCTTCTCCAACACTGTAACTTAAATACATTATTTCTTCTATGGACTTCCCGTTTCACTGCCCAATTTTCACATGCATATGAAGCTACTGAAAATACTATGGCTGGCTCAGGCGCACCTTAATCCTTGAATGCTTTAAAGAAATCTTGTGCAGCAGATTTGTCTAACGCAACACGACATTTGATTTCTTCACTGTTTTTTCCATGATTGTTGATAGTAGGTACAGGCAAAATGAAGTCTGACAACTTCAGTCTTTTCTTCATTTATCATGATGCTATTTACTGGTCCATCTGTGAGGATCGTTATTTTGTTTATATTGAGGTCCAATACGTAATGAAGATAGTAGTCTTTGATCTTCATCAGTAAGTATTTTAAGTCCTCTTCTCTTCTAGCAAGAAAGGTTGATATCTGTATATTACAGATTGATAATAAGTCTTCCTCTAACTCTGATGCCACATTCTTCATATACTCCAGTATCTAGTATTGTCTGCTTAATATACAGATTGAATAAATCTGGTGAAAGGATACAACTCCGGTGTACAACTTTACTGATTTTAGACCATTCAGTATCCCCTTTTTCTGTTTTAACAGCTGTCTCTTGCTCTATGTACAGTTTCCTCATGAGCAGAGTTCATTATTCTGTAATACTTGTTTTCCACAAAGTTATCCAGAGCTTGTCATGATCCGTACAGTTGAAATTCTTTGCATAGCCATTAAAGCACAAGTAAACATCTCTCTAATATTCTGTGCTTTCAGCCAGATCCATCTGACATCAGCAATGATATCCCTCATTACACATCCTCTTCTGAATCTGGCATGAATTTCTGGCAGTTCCCCGTCAAAGTACCGTTGCAGCCATTTTTGAATTATCTTCAACAAAATTTTACTTGCATGTGATATTAATAATATGGTTAGATGATTTCTGTATTCCATTGGGTCACCTCTCTTTGGAATGTTCCAAATAACAGCAAATTTAGTAGACTGTAGACTATATTTAGAACACAGAAAATAGCTCTAAGTTGTTTATTTCAGCTTGATTTTCTGATTTGAGCTGGATGTTGGTACTAATGTTTGCTTTCGGTGTTTATCTAATAGAGGGATAGTGTTCCTGGCTTATAGGAGGAACAGGGAATAAATTTGTTTGCTTCTGGCATTGTCTTATTCTCTTTTCTCAATTCTTTCTGTCCCCAACATCTATTGATCACCACATTCTGACAACGTTGCACTTCCATCTTTGCTCTCTTTATTCCAGTTCACGCCACTGGTTTATTCCCACTGGATGACTGCAACATGCTTAAATGGTCACTCTGCCTCAAACCACGTGCCCCTCACTCCATTTTTGACACACACAAAAAAAGAGTATTAGAGTGCTGAAATCATTTTGAAATGATTTCCTCTGTTTGATGCTATTTGATAGTTCCCCATTTCTTATATACTAAAGTCCAATCAGCAAGATTTTTTCAGATCTAGCTTCTGCCTATTAGTCTTTCCTTGTCCATACCATAGCCTTCTTGAATTCTGGGTTGAAGCCATACTGCAGCCCTTCTAGAATCATTTTCTGACTCCCCAAGCTTGAGTACATGCTGTTCTTTCTGTCTCCAGTCAGACTAACTCACTGTTGGTGACTCCTTGAGAACTTAGACTACCTTGCCCTGATCCAGCATACTTACTGTACTCCTCCTTTGTGTTCTCAGAGTTTCCTATGTCCTGCCTATCCATGACATTTTGGGGGCACTGTATAATACTTAGCTATTTACTAATTTGACACTTTCCTAGTTAAGTACAAGCTCCTTGACGGTAATGTGTTCTATCTGTCATTGAATCCTGATTACTCAACTGATAAATTCAAGTTCTTCTTTTTATTCTATTCCAAGTTAGCATGAGGTATTATAAGTAAGATTAAAATCTCTCCTGGATGCCAGGCGACTCCCATCTCCTAAGCAGAAATTTGTATCAGTCACCACTGGACTAATAAACTACATTCTTATCAATGGGGAAAAGATTGAAGTTGTCAAGGACTTCATTCTTC
>NW_006408700.1:573588-586104 GCF_000296735.1 Chrysochloris asiatica
CAGATGGACTCAAGATGTACTCAAGCATGGCAACAGTAGTGAGGTTGGCCCAGAATTGGGTAGTGTTTCATTCTGCTGTGCATAAAGTCACTATGGGTTGATACCGATTCGATGACACCTAACAACAACAACAATGGTAGTTTTTATTGGATCATACAATAATTATGCTGTTTGATTTTTTCACTTCACAATTTATCTTGAAGTTCCATATTTTAACACACATTTGTTTCTTTAACACATAAATAAACAAATAAAAGCAGCCAGAGTTTGGGCATGAACCAGAATGTAATTGAAATAGTTCAAGACACCTCCTTAGTACAGACTCTACTCTGTTAGCAGAAAGCTAACAAGAGAGAGTATGGAACTCAGAAACGAGCAACAGGGAAACTATTAATAACTAGCTTGAAGGGAACTGTAACAATGGCATGGGGTGGTGTCTTACTTCCTCCAACTTCACAAGGAGGAAAGAGGAGAATCAGCAGCAGCATCAACCCTTTGCTGATTCTTAAGGGGTGGAAGTCAGCCATGCCTCCACTCTCTTTCCTCCTCTAAGAATTCTGACACCATCCATCCATCTACTCATCCATCCATCCATCCATCCATCCATTGTTCCATCAGCACTTTCTAATTCTCTACTGTAATTGAGATGGGTACTCAGAACCCAATTGCAGTGGGCCCTCAGAACTCACAGATAATACTCACAACTATGGGGTTTATTAGAGAAGTTAAGTAATGACAATTCAGGATCAGAAGCACTCATTGTGTATCTTTTCTTTGGTCAGGATAGCCTCTTCTCAGCTATGCCCACAAGCACGCCTCCCTCTGGTTGTGGGCTTATCAGCCACATGACCCTTTGGGCTTTGCTCTGTATGGGCAAATGCTACAAAGCTCCTTTAGTGTTACAAAATGTCCAAAGGGTACCCTGCTGCACAGTCAGCCTCCTCCTGAAGGCACTTGACACTCAGATTTATTCACTCCATGGGCCAAGAAGTTCACTGCTCTTTCTCTGCTCTGGCTCTTAGTTCTGTTGCCACCATTCCACTGCCACTGCTCTAGCATAATAGTTTTGTCTCTTGGATTGAAGAGGTTCAGCGCAGGGATCTCAGGGTCCAAAGGATGTGCTCCACTTCTGGCTCTTCTTCTTTGGTGGTAGTGAGATCACCCATTCCTCTGACTGAGATGGCTTATTTTAAATCTAGTGGAATGGCAAACTGATATCCCCTCCCTATTAGAGCTCTACACATCTTATTTGCATGGTTCTACTGAGTCATATCCCCAGAAGAAAGATGAAGCTTTCTGCTTCCATAAGGATTTACAGCCAGAAGCCTACAGGGTCACTATAAGTCAGAACAAACTTGATGACACGTAACAACAACAACCCAGTCGTTTTGTGGGTATTACAAAGACTATGGCTGTTGTTATAATTACTGTCAAATTGGTTCCAATACATAGCAACCCTGTATAGAATTTCTGAGGAGTGGAGGGCGAACTTGAAGTGCTGATCTTGCTGTTAGTTCATCATATGGCACCATACCAGGATTTTAGACTATGACTAAAAGAATCATAGGAAGTGATAGTATTACCTAAGCCCTGTGAGACATCACTGTCCAAAGGGAGCTGAAATCTTCAGAGAATCAGCTATGGTCAGAAATGAGGTGCCAAGCAGAGGGGAGAACAGGTGAGAAATAATCCTATGTCTTCCCTTTCTTGTCTTCTAGTCTTCTGATGGTACCTCCTACTAGCTGATAAAATGAAAATGAAAATCCAGTCTATGAAGGAGCCCAGGTGATGCAATATATTGGGGTCATTCTCTCAGAGAATAGTGAAGAGCAGAGGAAAATAGAGAATGTTTCTGGGGTGGGGGACAAGTGGAGAATAACCAGAATTCTTGCTTCATTTATTTGACTACTACCTAATCTTTCCTATTCCAAAACTAAATCCATTTCCATTGAGCCAATCCTAACTCACAGAGGGCCTCTGGGACAAAGTGGAACTGCTCCATAGGGTTGCCAAGTCTGTTATGTTTAAAGAAGCAGATAGTCACATCTTTCCCTTAGGGAGCAGCTGGGCTTCTAACCACTGACCTTTTAGTTAACTGCTGAGCACTTTAATCATTGTGCAATCAGGACTCCTTCTAGATGGATAAACCACCATTTATTTAGCATTTAATTCCTGATGCACATTTAGGGTGCTTCTAGTTTCATTATTCAAAACATTCCCTCAATGGGTATTCTTGGGTGTATCTCTTGTAAACATTCACAAATGTTTCTCTCGAATATACTAAAAAGTGAAACTACAGGTTCATAAGGATTACACATTTTAGACTCTATAGGTAACAGTCATCATTGTCCTCCTAAGTTGCTGTACTAATGATTTTCCAACCATCAGCACATAAAAATACCTGTGTCCCCTTGGTGGTAGTAGTGTGCCTTGGGGTTAGTTCCAACTCTAGCAACCCTCTATAGGGTTTCCAAGGCTGTAAATTTTTTTTATGGAAGCTGAAAGCGTAATCTTTCTCCTGTGGACCTGCTGACCATGAGATTAGCAGCCCAGTTTATAATTACTATGCTACCAGAGCTCAGAGTCAATATTTAAGATAAAAGATTCCAGGGCATTACTTAGATATTTTGTCTTGGAAGTCTTCCTCCTGAGGTCCTAGTGATCCTTTGTTTGCATTGTAGGATACATTGATCTACTGGATAGAACAGTCTTTGGAGCAATCCATGACATAAGCACCGGACTTGAGCAAATGAGTCAATGTTAGTGCTATTTGTTGAACTGGAGAAAGTTTGGAAGCGAAAGCTACTTGTTGAGACTTTCTCAGAGGTGTGGGACAAATGCAAAATAACCAGAATGCTTACCTAATGTTGTTTTCTTCAAATTGCTTAGCTTCTGAATTTCTCCTCTGTGAAATAGCATTATCTACATTGCAGTGTACTTATCAGCTTGAGAAAGATGATGCTTTCCGCTCATGTAAAGATTTACAGCCTCAGAGACTCTATACAGGGTGCTATGAGCAGGAACCAACTCCACATCACACAACCACCTTACCTAATGTGGTTTTCTTCAACTTGCTTAGCTCCTGAACTTTTCTCTCTTGGATTACTATTAGCTACTTAGCAGTGTTCTTGAAAAGTAGCTCTGGTGGCTTAGAATTCAATCAACTCACAATAAAAACTTAACAAAAAAGTTAATGGAAAATGGGATTAAAAGATATTGAAGTTTTTCCATGAACTTTCTGAAGCCCTTTGTACTTGGGGCTGCTCAAAGTCTGCAGTTGGAAACTACCATCTGTTCTGCCGAAGAAAGATGAGGCTTTTTTCTCCAGTAAAGATTTACAGCTTCGTAAACCATCTACAGGGTTGCTATGAGTTGGAAATAACTCCATGGCACATAACCAACCAGCCAAAGTGTTCTTTGAAAGGATTAAATACATTTGGGACAGTGCCTAATCGCTAGTAGAAACACAGAAAGTGGTAGCATAAACAAGAGGAGTTAGAGATAAGCCTTAACCACATTTTTAATGAGATATTTCTTTTGTACTTCTTAAACTTTTTTTTTTTTTTTTTAATCCAAATCCCACTAAAGGTTGAGGAAGGTCAGTTTACTACAAAGATAGACCCAGAAATGTGACCTAAAGCTATTCAACATGATTATGAAGTAAGTTTTCATTTTTTAGACATCATTTACGTATTATGTTATAATTTAAAAGCTATTCATGGCCATTTTAATATAAAATGTTTTTAATGGTAAGTTCTGATTTGAATTTAGAGAATCATTGCAGGTGTCACGTGGAACACAGGCTAGAGATGGGTGAAAGGAGAAGGCAGTATGGAGGAGGGTCTGAGAAGAAGAAGTAGAGAGGAGTAGATAGATTTGCAGTATGTTTGGGAAGTGAAATTGATAAGATTTTGGTTTGGATTGGGTGTGGGAAGATGATGAAACAGGAGGAATAAAGGATGACATAATGTTGGACTTGAGCAAATGAGTCCATGTTAGTACCAATTTGCTGAACTGGAGAAGGCTTGGAAGTGAGCACTTCTTGTTGAGAATGTCTCTGGAAGGGTAACCAAAATCTTACCTCATTAAGTGCAAAATGGCTGTGAAAATAGCCATTGGGGTATCTCAAGTCAGTTGACAATTATACGCAAGCAGAATGAATCATTAACCCAGTGGGTCTCAAACTTTTTCAAGTGTTAGAACCACCTGGAGGATTGTTAAAAACAAATTGCTGGGCTCCACCCTCAGAGTTTTCACATCAGCAGCTCTGGGGTGGAAGTTCTGAAAAAGATGCTTTGAGAAGTGCTGTAGTAATATGAGAATGAATGTAGCTACCTCAAATGGAATGTAGACAAGGAAAGAGAGTCTAGGCTCAGGCCCGGGTCCTCCCAGAATTTAAAGGGATGGTAAGAGAAAAGTCTAATTTTTAAAATGATTTTAAATGATTCTCAGAGAAAGTCCACTTTGAAAACTGAAAACAAACATCTTTCTCTGTGTTCCCAATAGCTAGAAAATCCAAGAAGTCCAGAATTTTAGGATAATAATTGAGGAATTTCCATATTCTTAACTGCCCACATAAAAAAGCTATCATTTATAATCTGTTTCATTGCATTTTAATTCTTTGAATGATAATTGCTAATGCAGGAGAAGTTCTGAAACAGTATGAAAACAGCCAGAATGTTTTACTTGCTTCAAATATTTTGAATAAATGGAGATTTTGTATATTTTGTTTTAGAAAGAGGTAAGAAGGAATAGTCCCTGTTTTACCAGAAACCAGTGACAGAGTCTGTGCTTTAAATAGCCCATTTTCTCTTGTACAGAAAGAATAACATAATTGTAAAATTTCTTTGCATGTGAATATGATACATTCAAATTAACCTGGAAAGCATAAACTTGTTTCATTAAGTGAGCAGTATTCATAATGGATATGTTGGCAGAAATGAAATCTTGTATCAACTATTTAAAATAAATCCAAATCATCAGTGAGTGTTACACTGATTAAAAAGAGCATCTTCTTATGCATAATAGAACAGTTATGTATGCGTGTCTTCAGTTATTTTGGATACAGGCTTGCATTTAGAAATCACTCTAGATTGATTGAAGTCTCTATGCCCTCAGGAGCATTCTGGTTGTATTTCTTCTAAGACCAATTTGCTTGTTCTTCCGGCAGTCCAAGTTATATTCCGTATTCTTTGACAATGCCACAACTAAAGTATGCCAATTTTTCTGAGGATTACTAATGATTATTGTATCAATTCTCAATAATCTAAGGAAAAGATAATGGGGCAAATTTTAGATCACAGTAAGTCATTTGAAAATTGCCGGTAATCAATTTAGAGGGCATGGAATAATTTTAATCAGGGAAATGCTCTACTACACAATTTGATTTGTGTAGTAGATCATCCTAGTTATACTATGGAGGAAGTGAAAAATGGAGAGATTCTGAAGACAGAGAAACCATCAGAAGTCTTTGCAGTTGGTGATCTCAGATATGGGAAGAACTCAGTATAAGGCAGTATCAGGATATCAGAATGATATCCTAATAAGTTGTTGTTAAGTGCCATCAAGTCAGTTCTAATTCATAGGGACCCTGTATAGGGGTTTCCAAGAAGCAGCTGGTGAGTTTGAACCACTGAACTTGTGGTTACCAGTCCAGTGCTTATTCTACAGTGTCACATTCATAGAGATGAGGCATAATCAACTGGTACAGTTTAGAAAGAAAATCATTTTCATTTGGGTCATGTTGAGGTTCAGGTGGATAGCCAGTGGATAAGTGTGCATATAATGGACAGTTGGTTTATATGATGAGTTGGATAATTCAATGGAGGACTGCATGAGAATGGGGTAGGGAAGAACTATGGGGTGGCAATAAGAATGTTTGAGCATATACACTGCTTAGTGGGACTAAGTAAAACGTGTAACCACCATAAAAAAAGGTATGATGCTTCCTTAAAAATTTGGAAGTAGAAATACTATATGACCCAGCAGTCTCTCTACTTGGCGTATATACAAGAGAAATAAGAGCCACAACATGAATTGATATATATGCATACTCATGTTCATTGTAGTGCTGCCATAAAAGCAAAAAGTTGTAAACAACTTAAATGCTCATCAGTGGAAGAATGGATAAACAAATGATGGCCCATACACAAAGTGGAATACTATGCATTGTTAATTAGCTACAATGAATCTATGAAATGCCTCATAGCATCAATGAACCTAGAAGACATTTGTTGTTGTTATGTACCGTGAAGTCGGTTCTGACTCATAGCGACACTGTACAGGGTTTCTGAGGCCGTAAATCTTTACAGGAGCAGAAAACCTCCTCTTTCTCCTGCAGAACAGCTGGTAGTTTCGAACTGCTGACCTGGCAATTCATAACCCAATTCATAACCACTACGCTACCAGAGCTCCTTATTCGGAGTGAAATTAGTCAATCACAAAAGGATAAATATTGCCTGAGACACTATTGTAACAAGTCAAGAAAAGTTTTTCACAATGAAAGAAACATTCTTTGATGGTTACCAGGAGAAGGGAGGGGAAGTTACAGACAAGAGAGTAGGCACATGTTAACTTGGGTAAAGGGGAAAGCAAAAATAACGGGGTCAGGGGAAAACACTAGGAGGAGTGCAAGAGTTAAAGGCAACAAAGGCAAATACTGTCCTATACACAACTCTGGAATAAGGCTATCTGTGAGTACCTGCAAGGATAGACACATAGTCTGCACAGTTATGGAAGAGACAGTGGTAGTATACCCAGGAACATAGATATAGGTTTGACAGAGTGTTTGTACATGGTTATTTTATATATCCATGAAAGTGGTGGAACATCCATGAAGGGGGCAAAGGTATGAAAACTTGTTGTTGGGCTGTCAAGTCAGTTCTGACCGATATGACCTGATATAGGGTTTCCGAGGAGTGGCTGGTGAGCTTGAAACACCGACCTTGGAGTTCAAATGACTTTGCAGTCCAGTGCATTAACCCACAGCACCCCACATCAGACAGAAGCAAACACCATGAGGGAATGGATCACTCAGCCTGGAGGCCCAAAACTGTGGTCTCAGGGGATATTAAATTAAATTGGCACAACAGTCCACAGAGACACTGTTCTACACCCTACTTTGATGACTGTCAACCAGGATCTTAAAAGCTCACGAGCAGTCATCTACGGTTCAGCTATTGGTCTCCTTGAACAAAGGAAAGAAGAATGATGAAAATCAAAGACATGTAGAAGCAATTAGTCCAGTGGACTAGTGGATTACATGACTCTGTGACAAGAAAGATTAGTTTGGTCCAGCTACCACTACCAACTTCTCTGAAAGTGATCACACTGGAACATCCTAGGTAGTTGTTGTTGTTAGGTGTCATCAAGTCGGAACTGACCCATAGCAACCTTATGCACAGCAGAACAAAACACTGCCTGATCCTGAGTCGATCTCACTACTGTTGCCATGTTTGAGTTCATCGATGCTGCCACTTGGCCAATCCATCTCGTTGGGGGAGTAAGAGGAAAATGTGGAATGACACTGAAAATCATAAACAAAGGCCAGGCTTCCTGGACAGATAGAGACTGATGAAACACCAGAGAGGATGGCTTTTAGTTACCCTTCAGGTCTGGAAATGAACTCACTCCTACGACTCATTTTTCAGCCAGACAATAGAGAGGGAAAATAACACTAAGGAGATGTGCACACCTTAGAATAATTAGCCATTTGAGATAAGGCAGCATTTACTGAAGAACAAAGTTCAGAAGGCTTAGGAAAAAGGAGGAACAGAACTGGGAAACACAGGGAAGGAGTGGGATAAGTGACGTTTTGCTGTGGGGATTGCAGTCAATGAGGTGAAACAAAGTGTGCATGAATTATTGAATGGAAAACTGATCTGCTATGTACACCATTACCCAAGTCACAGTAAAAAGAAAGGAATGAGCCCATAGATGGTGGTTGAAGTTCATGGTCAGCATGTTAAACAGGGAGAGATGTGGAACAAGATCAAAACCTTGGGGGAACATCACCATTTAAAGAACAAGTTTTTGAACATGCTCAAAAGGAGACTGAGAGGATGTGGGTTGAGTGGTGCAGGGGAAGCCCAGAAAATGACCCAGAAACCAAATGGGGAGAGAAAGTTTTAATGATGGAGAATTCTTCAGTTACACACTGTTGAAAGGTCAAGTGATGGAAGAACTTAGATAATCCTAATGATTTTGCTTGAGGAGTTTAGTGATAAGGGGGAACTTGCTTGCAGTAGATTGAAGAGTGAATAAGAAAGGACGAGAAGGGGGTCATCCAGTGTAGGAATTGATAATGAGTGGCATTCAGTAAGAGGTAAAGAAGAATCTAGGGTCATTGGATACATTTAAATTGATTATTTTACTGTTTGCTTTGAAATGGAAGAATCTTGAGGAAGGAAGAAATTCAAGGAAATCACAAATTAGAGAGAAAGGGAAAGAAAATCAAGAGAAGCCCTGATACTGGTATGGTAAGAAACTTGAAAACAAGAGGGTAGTCTCAAATGAATTTTTCCTTTCTAATTGCTTTTCCTTTAAGAATCGAGAAAAGGTAGAGACAGAGGGTGCAGATATGAATTGTTTCTAGGTATAAAAACAAGACATTTCATGATAGTTTTATTCTTTGTGAAGCGGGAACACAGTCATCTGCTGAGCCTTGTGAAGGTGAAAAGAGAATCTGAAGAGATGGGGAATGTGGCTGCAGCAGTTGGTAGCAAGGGGAGAGGGAGAAAAGGGCTGGGGAGCTGTGACAGCCATCATCTACATCACTGGGTTACTCTGCAGCTCTACAGTCCACCACTCAGCTGTCAGGTTGTTGAACTGTGGTGACTTGCATGTGGATCCAATGCTGGAAACTATGCCACTGGTATTTTAAAAACCAAGAGGGTCCCCCATGATGAACAGGTTTCAGCTGAGCTTCCAGACTAAGACAGACTAGGAAGACGGAGAGGCAAACTATGTGTAGCCACTGACAAACTCATGAATAGCAGAGGAACACTGTTAAATAGCAACACAATATTAAATATTGAAACTTTATGATTAGCACCAGAAGATTTCAGATACAGTGCCAGAAGATGAGCCCCTCAGGTTGGAAAGTATACTCAAATTACGAAGAAGATATTTTGAGGAGGAAGAGCTGTCTCCTCAAAGTAGAGTTGACAGTGAAGACATAAATGGAGCAAAGTTTTTATAACCTTGATTTGCTGATGGAGCACAACTCAAAATGAGGAGAAACAGCTGAAAACTCCCATTAATAATTTGAACATAAAATGTAGGAAGGATGAAGCTAGGAAAATTGGGAGTTGTCAAAAATGAAATGGAACACATAAAGATTGATATCCTAGGCATTAGTTAGATGAAATGGACTGTTGCTGTCCGTTTTGAATCTGGCAATCATATGATTTACTTTGCCAGGAATGACAAATTGAAGAGGAATGAGGTTGCATCCATCATCAAAAAGACCATTTCAAGATCAGCCTTGAAGTACAATACTATCTCAAAGGATAATATCCATATGTCTACAAAGAGTCCTTGTGGTGGCACTGTAGGATAAGCACTAGACTACAAGGTTATTTTGCACAGCAAGGTAGGTGATTCAAACTGACCTGCCACTCCTTGGAAACCCTTACAGGGATGAGTCAGAACAGAATTCATAGCACTTAACAACACAAGGAAGCCCAGTTAATACCAATATTATTCAAATTTAGGCACCAACCACTACAGCCAGTGATGATGAAATTGAAGAATTCTACCAACTTCTTTAGTCTGAAATTGATCAAACATCCAATCAAGGTGTAATTATAATTACTGTTGGTTGAAATGCAAAGGTTGGAAACAGAGAGGAAGGGTCAATAGTTGGAAAATATGGCCTTGGTGATAGAAATGATGCTATAGATTGCTTGATAGAATTTTGCAATACTTCTTTCCTGTTTGATTTTTGTTTTTTAATTTAAGGTTTTTATTGTGGATTGGTTGAAAATTTACAGGGCAGATCATCAGTTTCACATTCAACAAATCATACACCTTGTTTCATTACAATGATTATAATCCCTTCCATGTACCATCAGTTAACAGTATTTCTCTCTATCAACTTTAGTTTTTTTAAAAACAAACAAAAAAACAAAAAAACCCACTCAGGCATATATAATAATTTACATCTCCAAAGGGCACATTCTGCAAGTCTGCTCCTGGCCACCAGCTCTTAGTCCCTCTCTTCTTAGTCCATGAATCTAGAGTCCTCAGCCGCTCCCCCTCTCCATACCCCCATCTCTGCCTCCATCTCTGGTGCTGCTGTTTCTCTGGATAAGGTCCCACATTCTGCTTGTGTGTTCCTCTCTTGATGGTCCTAGGGTCCTCTGTTTATGGACTGTAAGATTAACCACTCCCCTGTTTTTGTTACAAAACTTCTACCTTTACAATTGTGGCAGTTGCGATTAGTCATGATAACATGACCCTGTTTAGAGTTTCTGAGGAGTGGCTGATGAACGTGAACCACCAACCTTGGGGTTCAAATTGACTTTGTAGTCCAATGAATTAACCCACAGCACCACACCCGGACTCAGGGAAAATACCATTTTACAAGTACTTTGAGCATAGTAAGAAATGGAAATAGATGTATTAGAAGACAAGGGCCTTTCTTTATGAATATGTTTTGGATATAATTCATTACTATTTTGTCCTGGCTGTTAACCATAAAGTTGGCTGTTTAAATCCACCAGCAGCTACTCTTTGGAAACCCTATACAGGTTCGCTAGAGTTGGAACCGACTGGACAGCACTTAACAACAGCATCATACAGTTTAATGATTCCTTTGTGGGAACAGAAAAAAAAATCTAAACCAATTTTGTTTTTGAAATATGAATACATTTAGCCTGAGAATAATAGCATTGGAAGTATCTGTCTTATATACTTGTGGGAAAGAAAGCTACTGGAACCTACTATATAAACAAACTAATATTTTATTTTCCTCTAAAAAGATTTTTTCCCAACCAAGAAAAACTGTTTACTTTTGGTTGTAGTAAATTAGACTGTGAAGTTATTAGACTAGTGGTATAGCTCCCTTGGGCAGAGAGGGAAGGGGGCTATGTTGTTGTAAACCTTGCCATTTAAGCAGCTTAATAAAATCAAATAAAAGCTGATTTGTAGTTGGAACATGTGTTGTGACTAGAAGATAAACCATGGAAGAATTAGAATTCAGACCACGGAAATATGCTTTTACACATTTTTCCTCAGAGTAAAACTGATGAGAAAAGATCTGCAGTTTGCCAAAAAGTTATTAATTATGAACCAAAATGATCAAGGTATAGGAAGGAACACCATTTGAAAATGTATATTCAAAAATGAATTCATCATTCTTTTGTTTTATCCATATACGTGAAGGACTAAATTTAATTATTAGTAAGTTTTCCTGTATGAAAACACACATGACCATACTAAACCATACTAAAAGACATTGTTAAATTTCTCTATATAGAAAATAAACAAGGTCTTAGAGCCATGAAGTAGTTTCTCACTTGTTAGACTGCCTATACTTAGCAAAAGTCAAAATTCTAGGATTTTAATAAAATGATATAATTTCCAAAACTAAAAGCTTAGTCAACGTTTCCATCTATAACACCTATTAGAACTGTGTTTTATTTTTATAACTACAAGGATTATAATCAATAAATGTATAATGAATTGAGTTTAGTTTCTTTGGAAAAAAAAGAGAAAGTTTTTTATTTTTAGTACCTTGATAAAATCACGAACATTGGCGATAGACACTGAGACCAATGAGTGATTTCTTCCAGAGAGCAATGTTGAGCCTCTCACAGTGGTAGATAGAGTAGTGTCTAGACAGAATGCACTTGCATTCCCTGTCACCTGAAAAGAAATAATCTGAGGGTAAATATCAATTGCTTTATGAAAAACAATTTAATTGTTTAATTGCTTGGCCAATTTAATTGAGACTTCTTTTCCTTAAAAATATTGATTGTATCTGTTAGGAAGAATTTTATATATAATTAATAGATTTCCTGATGAATTGTGGCTTAGCTAATAAAGACAAGGAAAAAGGAAACTGCAGGTTTGCAAGAGCAACTCAATGATATTTCATCACTCTGCTAGCATTTTCAGGTTTTCTTTTGTGCTTTTTCTCTTTGTGGCCTCAAAATAGTTGTAACTGCTCTAGGCAGCAAGACCTTCCACCAGTATCTCAAGTGGAAAGGAATAATAAATAAACCAACCTTTAATATTTATGAATGAATTAAGGGATGAATATTTTGCTTTTAGCTATTCATTAGACTGACTCCTGGAATTTCTTGTCTTATACATGAAACAATTTTTAGCACTTCTTATTGAAACAAACATAACAATTTTGCAATATCATTAAAATTGTGGGTTTTTCTTAAGTTTAGGAAAATAATACATTTTTTATAACGTAGAAACAAGATTTATTCATGAGTGCATATTGTTGTTGTCAGGTGCCATCAAGTCGGAACCGACTCATAGCGACCCCATGCACAGCAGAAT
>NW_006408700.1:586607-590009 GCF_000296735.1 Chrysochloris asiatica
AGTGCATAGTAACCTTTTATTTTTAGGTTTCAAAGTGAAATCAATAGTTACAATAAGGACTTGACTCAAAGTTAAGGATTGAAAATACCTAGTAACTAGTTATTATGAACAACTTATATCCAGAAGCTATTTTATTTAGCAGGCTGCTCAGTGTTGAAAAGTGTAATTGGCAAAAACAAAGCAGAATTAAATTACATGCACAAGGGAAAATTGTCAGCCAACTGAAACTCCTTTTTGCCTTAGGCTTTCATTCCCTTTGTGTTACATACCCAGGAGTAAACTAGTAGGACTTGGTGAGATTTCTGATTTGGAAATCCTTAAAATAAATACATGAACAACTAACAAAACAGATCATGATAGTTTAGAAATACACTTTTTGGAAAACAGTAGACAGTACAGATGACCCTCCCAGTCACACTCGCATTTAGCTTGAATTTATTCCCAGATATAAGTCCCCTTTTTGGTGAAGCATTGGGCTACTGACTACAAGGTCAGTGTTCTGATGTCCTAAAGATTTATAGCCTTGTTGGAATTGACTCCATGACAGTGGGGTTGTTTTTTGTTGTTGTTGTTTTTCCATCCAAGCTAATCTTCTTCTCTCTTCCCACCCCTGTAATGCCCTTTCTTTGGCTTCAAACATACTGGAAAGCCCTTTAAAACAAAGTTTAAAAAGTTACCTCCTTTACTAAGAAGTGTCTGACTAGCTCTCTTTGACCATGATCCATTGCTTGGTGTCATTTCAGTTTGTATGTGCTTAATGAAACATTATTTGTTATTTATGACCATGTTGCTTTGCTTTGTTTATATATATTTTTTGGCATTGTTAATTTTGGAAGCTTTAATTGTTTTTGAATAGAAACTCCCAAAATATTTGAGAAGATAGAAGATGATATATATATATAAGATCTTAGAGTCAGAAACTCTATAGAGGGTCACTAGAGTCAGAACCAACTCAATGACACTGAACAACAGCAATAGAATTATATTGTTATTGTTGTTGTTAAGTGCCATCAAGCTGCTTCTGACTCATAGAAACACTGTATAGGAGGGTGTCTGAAGAGGGGCTGGTGGGTTTGAACTGCAAACTTTTCAGTTAGCAACCCAGTTCTTATCCTATAGTGCCACACCAGGATCTTATCACTTGGTTAATACTAAAATAGATTTGATTTTGAAAGGCATACTCCTTAGAGTTTATTAGAGTGTGGTTCTTGAACAGGGGTTCTGCAAGCACCAAAGGATTTTTAGAAACCGTTTATTTCATGAGTATGCCACTAGGATAAGTACTGGACGGGGAACCACAAGGTATTTTGAGCCCACCAGTTTCTCTGCAGAAGAAAGAGAGGCTTTCTGCTCCTGCAAAGATTTACAGTCTCAGAACCTTATACAGGGTTGCTATGAGTCGGAACCAATTATGGCACTTAGAAACAACAACAGAAATTTTAATATGCAAAGCAAACTAATGGAAGCTTCTGTTTCCCTTAGGTGTCAAGCTTGTAAGAAATAAAACCAGAATGTCCCTTAGAAGTGAGGATGACAAGTGTGTCTCACTTACTTTAGACACACCATCATGAGGGACTGATGCCTGGAGAAAGACACCAGGCTTTGTAAAGTAGAAGGTCAGTGAAAAAGAGGAAGAGCCTCAATAAGATGGATTGACACAGTAGCTGTAACAATGGGTTCAAACAGATCAATGATTGTGAGGATGGTGTGGGACTTGGAAATGTTTCATTCTGTTTTATCTAAGGTCACTACATGATGGTGTCTAGCTTGAGAGCACCTAACAACTAGGTTATATCAATTTAACATGATAATTTTCATTGATGTAAATAAAGCGTTTCAATTTTTTGTATCCAGGAAGGGAATATAAAAGACACCCTTGGTGATAAAAGGATGATTAACATTGGGATACAATCTTTTCAGGGCTTTGTTAAATAGACATATATTCTACATTTTAGTAATTCTGTATATTGTTCAGTATATTAAAATGCTTCAATCCATTTATTGTATTCGATAAACTGATATATTAGAATAGCAATGTTTCCTTTAATAAAGTAGTCACATATTTAGTGCCTTCTATGTGACAGTTTTTGGACTTCTGGTGTTGGATTAGCACTGGACTGCAAACCATAAGGTCAGCAGTTCAAATCTATCAGCTGCTTCTTGGAGATACTATACAGGGTTGCTATGAGTCAGAACCGACTCGATGGCACTTAACAACAACATGTGATACTTTTGAGCAACTTTCATATATATGCTATCATTATTAATCAAAACAACTCTTGCTACAAGAATCATTTATTACACTAATTTCATTTACTGTCTCTTACAAAGTCCTTTGTAAGAAAGGAGGCTATAGTTTAAAATGTAAATTTCCAGCCCATTTTGAGATAAAGTTTTGTGTTTTATAAGCTTTTTCTCCCTAAATTATTTTTTAGATCAGTTAAGTATAAAAATTTTATCTTATGTCTACTATTGGCATATTGGAGTCTGCTGTGGAGCTATAGGATAAGCACTGGATGGCTAATTGCAAGGTCAGCTGTTCAAATCCACCAGTCGCTCCTCAGAAACCCTATATAGGGTGGAGTTTGAACCAACTTGATGGCACTTAACAACAACAACATTGGCAGTTTATTTTACTTTTTAATAGTTTTGTTGTCTACAATATGCATCTTTAATTTATCAAAATCTACCTTCAAATAGGAGTCTTTTTTTAATCGTGGGTTTTAAAAAAATGTTTTATTGTGAATTATGTGATAGTTTACATGGGAGAACATTAGTGTTACATTCATCCTATCGTATATCGTTTCATTGTCATGGTTACAATCTCCTCCATACATCACCAACCAACCAAAGGGCATACACTATGAGCCTGTCCCCTGGTCATCAGCACACAGTCCCTCTCCCTCTCTGTGTCTAAAGCCCCAACTGTTCCATCTTGCCACAACATCATCTCTGCCTCCATCTCAGGCATCACTGCTTCTCTGGGTAGGGTCCCGAACTCCGCTCTTCTCCCTTGATGGTCCCAGGGACCTCTGCTCCTAGGCTGGAAAGTTAATCACTCCCCTCCTTGCTACAAAACATCTACCTTTACATTTCCAATCCTCACAAGCAGTCCTGATAACAATTATTCACTATTGCATCACAAGAGACCCATCCACATTTCATTTCATCAGCCCCGCCTAGACAGATTGTATACTACTCAGTGGAAATTCTACCTTGCTCCATGCCCTCTGGATCTAGGTTCCCTTTTGAAAGCTTGTAAGCCAGTCACTTCTTGCCTTTGTAGGTCCCCCACCCCCCGCCATTTTGGGTAGCCAGTGTCCCAGTTGCCCATCCCTGTCTACTCTGTGTATGGAGGGGATGGGAATGATCCTTGCTGTAAGGATTTGTTCCCTCTTTTGA
>NW_006408700.1:590562-591301 GCF_000296735.1 Chrysochloris asiatica
AGTATGCCTCTATTGTTTTGTATTTTTCCTGTAGGTCTTTCTTTCAAGAAGTATATTCTATTCTTCTAGCCACTCCAGGCTGGTTTGCTCATCCTTTCAAGTGGAAATTTCACGTCTCTGAAGATCTGGATATGGTTCAGGTTTCCACCTATAGTTCTTATGTAATGCAGAGGCTCCGCAGGAAACCTCCTTCACTGGGCACATTGCAGCCCCATTTTAGGTATTCTAATCAGTTATACGAATCAGGCTGTGAACCACAAGGTCAGCAGTTCAAAACGACTAGCTGCCCTGCGGGAGAAAGATGAGGCTTTCTGCTCCCGTAAAGATTTTCAGCCTCCTTTGGTGGCTATTGTAAATGGTATTGCTTTCCTAATGTCCTTTTCAACGCTGTCATTTTTGGTATAAGGAATCTGACTGATTTTTGTATGTTGATATTATATCCTGCCACTTTGCTGAATCTTCCAATAAGGTCTAGTAGCTTTTTTACTGAGTGTTTGTGGTTTTATATGTATAGGATCATATCATCTGCAAATAGGGAGAGTTTTACTTCCTTTTTGCCTATTTGGATGCCTTTAATTTCCTGATCTTGTTGTATAGCTCTCACTAAGACTTCCAGCACAATATTGAATAGGAGTGGTGACAAAGGGTATCCTTGTCTGGTTCTTGTTCACAGAGGGAAGGCTTTCAGTTTCTCTCCATTGAAAGTAATGTAGGCTGTTGGTTTTGTATATATGCTCTT
>NW_006408700.1:596313-600661 GCF_000296735.1 Chrysochloris asiatica
AAAAAAAAAAAGTATTGATAATTGGTGGTGATTGCAATGCAAATGTTGGAAAGAAAGAGGAAGGATCAGTAATTGAAATATATGGCCTTGGAGTAGAAATGAGGTCAGGAACCATATGATCAAATTTTGCAAGACCAATGAATTATTCATTGCAAATACCTTTTTAAAACTACATAAAAGGTGACTATAAACATGGACCTCACCAGATGGAATACACAGAAATCAAATGGACACATTTGTGGAAAGAGACAGTTAAAAAACTCCACATAATCAGCCAAAACAAAGCACGGGGCAGACTGTGGAGCAAACCATCAATTGCACATGTGCAATGTCAGCAAACTGCTTTTCAGCTTTGCCAATAATCACTTAGACATGTTTGTGTTGATTTTATTTCTGGGTTCTTTATTCTGCTCCAGTGATCTATGTGTCTTTCTCTTCACCAAATGTTACTCATAACATTGAATAGAGTGATTCCCCTACTTTATCCTTTTCTTAATCATTTTGTTGTGTTAGGCTGTTTGCCTTCCCAGATGCATTTCAGAATCAGTTAATCTATAGAGTCTTAGTGTGGCACTGTAGGATAAACACTGGATTACTAACCAAAAGGTAGATCATTGAAACCCATCAGCCAGTCCTCAGAAACCCTGTGCAGTGTCACTATGAGTCAAAACTGACTCTAAGGCACTTAACAACAAGAACAAATTCAGGCTGAAATTGAAGAAAATTAAAACAAGTCCACAAGAACCAAAATAGGACCTTGAACACATCCCACCTGAATTTAGAGACTGTCTCAAGAACAGATTTGTTGCATTAGACACTAATGACTGAAGGCCAGAAAAGCTGTGGGATGACATCAATAATATCCTACAGAAAGATGTATGCTCTCTAGCAAGTGGAAGAAATGAGGAAGTAAAAGAGCGAAACCGAAAATTTCACAGGGAAGCTCTAGATGACAAAGTCAAGTATTTTAATGAAATGTGCTAAGACCTGGAGTTAGAAAACCAAGAGGGAAGAACATGCTTAGCATTTCTCAAGCTGAAAGAACTGAAGAAAAAAATACAATCTTTGACTTGCAATATTGTAGTATTCTAGGGGCAAAACACTGAATAATAAAGAAAGCAGCAAAGGATGATGGAAGGTATACACAGAGTCACTATACTAAAATGAATTGGTCAAGTTTCAACTATTTTAAGAGGTAGTACATGATCAAGAACCAATGGTATTGAAGAAAGAAGTTCAAACTGAATTGAAGGCACTGGCAAAAAACAAAACAAAAAAACAAGCCTCCAGGAATAGATGGAATACAAAATGACAATTTTCAACAACTGATGAAACTCACTCATCTATGCCAAGAAATTTGGAAGACAGCTACTTGGCCAACCAATTGGAAGAGATCCATATTTATGCCCATTCCAATGAGAGGTGATCCAATAGATGCAGAAATCATTGGACAACTCATTAATATCACATGCAAGTCAAATTTTGCTACACAAAATTCAAAACAGCTGCAACAGTATATACACAGGTAAGAGTCAGAAATTCAAGCTGGATTCAGATGTGGATTCAGACGAGGATGTGGATTGAGGCATATCATTGCTGATGTCAGATTGATCTTGGCTGAAATAGAATACCAGAAAGATGATTACTTGTGCTTTACTGGTTATGCAAATGCTTTTGGCGGTGCGGATCAAGACAAACTATGTGTAATATTGTGAATAATAGATATTCCAAAACATTTAATTGTGCTCATGAGTAACCTGCACATAGACCAAGAGGCAGGTGTTAGAACTGAAAAAAGGAGATACTGAACGATTTAAAATCAGGAAAGGTGTGCACCAGGGCTATAACCTTTCCCCACACTTATTCAATCTGTATGTTGAGCAAATAATCTTAGAAGGTGGATTTTATGAAGAAGAACATGGTGTCAGTATTGGAGGAAGACTCATTAGTAACCTGTGGTAGGCAAATGATACATCTTTGCTGATTGGAAGTGAAGAGGACTTAAAATACTTACTGCTAAAGATCAAAGACCACAGCCTTTGATATGGTTTGCACTTCAATGTCAAGAAAACAAAAATCCACACAACTGGACCAATAAATAACATCATAATAAGTGGAGCAAAGATTGAAGTTGTAAAAGACTTCATCTTGCTTGAACCCACAATCAACAGACATGGAAGCAGCAGTCAAGAAATCAAATGACATATTGCATTAGACAAATCTGACACACAAGACCTCTTACTGTTTTCAAGAGAAAGCACATCAGTTTGAGGACTAAGGTGAACCTGAACCAAGCTATGGTATTTTCAATAGCCTCACATACATTTGAAAGTTGAATAGTGAATAAGGGAGACAATAGACAAATTGATGCATTTAAATTACAGTGTTGGAGAAGAAAATTGAAAGTACCATGGACTTCCAGAAGAACAAACAAATCTGTGTTAGAAGTACAGCCAGAATGCTCCTTAGAAGCCAGGATGGTGGGACTTCATTTCTCATACTTTGGATATGTTATCAGGAGGGACCAGTCCATAGAAAAGGAGATTATGCTTAGTAAAGTCGAGGGTCAATGAAAAAGAGGAAGAGTTCCAATGAAATGGATTGGCACAGAGGCAGCACAATAGGCTCAAGCCGAACAGCAATTGTGAAGATGGTGCAGGACTGGGAAGTGTTCTGTTCTGTTGTGCATAGGGTTTTTATGAGGCAGAACTGCCTCACCGGCACCTAACAACAACAACAATGGTAATGATATAGCATATGCAATCTTGCAACAACAATAAAATAAAAATATATGAGTGTTACGTAAGTAGATATGTATGCTATATGGACTTGGGATAGCATATGGGAGTATATATATATATATATATATATATATATATATATATATATTTGTGGGCATATTATATGCATGTTTGGAGTCCTGCTGTGGCACTGAAGGATAAACACTCAACCACAAGGTCAGTTTGAACTGCAAGGTTGGAAGTTCAAACTTACCATTCACTCCTCAGACACCCTATACATGGTCACTATCAACTCAATGGCACTTAACAACAACATTATATCCCTGGTTTATTTGTACTGCATATATATCATAGATACAATAAAGCATATAGAGATCACTATTAAGGATTCTTCCAAGACATATCCAGTTACCTCATGGGATTGACTTACTGGGTTTGAAGGCTCAGAATCATAGTCTTATGGATCAATTAGGCTATTTTGTGTATCAGTTCATTAAGATAACATTTTAAATTCTTTTTTGGTGAGTAGAATTTTTGGTTTTAAAATCTTGCAACAGTCAGCTAGATACAGTGATTGGTTTCTTCTGGTCTGGAGCAAAGGCTCAAAGAAGAATTTAGTCTACAGGACTTCTGGCTCACATGAACCAGGGTTTCTTGTAGCTGCAGAACAGAAGAACTTTATCATGTCTGCCTAACACTACCAACTGCTCTGACTACAGAGACAGTAGAAGGTCCCAGTCAGAATGGGAGAAAAATGTACAACAAACCTCAAATTCATAAGAAAGACCAGATTTACTGGACTGAAGGAGACTAGAGGAACCCCTGAGACCATCATCCTAAAATACTATTTAAACCTAAAGTGGAGTCACTTCTTTTCAATCAAATAGTAGATTGGTCTTCACCATTCATGAAGAATGTGCTCACTTAACAGTCAATGATGAGACCAAACCGTTAGTATTTACCTAAAAGTTAAGATGGAAAGGCAAGGAGGGGCAGGGAAACTGGAAGGTTGCTGGATGTAAACAGGGCCGATGGGGTAGAAATGGTGGACGGTTGGTACATTGTGGAACTGTAACCCACGACGTGGAACAATTTGTATATGAATTGTTGAATGGGAATCTAATTTGTTGTGTAAAATTTCACTTAAAACGTAATAAAATGTTCCCCCAAATTAATGCATTGCAATTTTGCAGATCATGTTTGTAAATTTCCTAAATATATTTTTATTAATGGCAACATTGTTGTTTTATTAAGTGCTGTCGAGTCAGTTCTAACCCATGGCAACCTTGTATATGGTTTCTGAGTAGAGCTAGTGGCAACATATTTGGAATAAATTATTATTTAGAAGTGACCAAAACAATTAAGGCTAAGATCAACTAACATGCAAATTTAAAATCAGTAATATTACTTTTTTTGGTGAGTAGAATTTTTGGTTTTAAAATCTTGCAACAGTCAGCTAGATACAGTGATTGGTTTCTTCTGGTCTGGAGCCACCACTCGTCTGTCTGTTGTGCTGTGGTGGTTTGAGTTGCTGTGATTCTGAGGGCTATGCCACCGGTGTTTTAAATAACCAGCAGGGTCACCCATGGTGGAAAGGTTTCAGATGA
>NW_006408700.1:603596-609343 GCF_000296735.1 Chrysochloris asiatica
AGGATCGAGCATTGTTTCGTTCTGCTGTGCATGGGGTCGCTATGAGTCGGTTCCGACTCGATGGCACCTGACAACAACAACAACAATATTACTTTACAGTTTCCTATCATGTACTTAATTGCAAAATAAGTACATTTTCCCATGATTTCCTTGAGACTTGAAAGCTGTTTCATGGATAAGTTGAATTTGAAGGGACTCTCAAGGATGGTAAATATGTAGAAAAGAAGCAAAATATTGGCATATACTCATATGTGTTGTGGAGTGAACGGTGTATGAATCGAGGTATGAGAAAATGCAAGACTTGTTTGCCCAGAACTAGTATGAATGGGAGAATGGGATGAAATTTTATAAGGCGACACATCAGAATTTCCTAGGGAGATTTCACAAATAGGCTTTCATCATTCTGATAACCCATTAGACACACTTTTTTTCTGGGTTCTCCACTCTCTCCATGCTGTCTTAGGAAAGGGAAGGGTCAAGTGTGAATACTTCTTTAGGTCATCCTGTTCTGCTTCCATTAATCCCCTCCCCAGTTAATAGACTGGGTTACAGGTTAAGGAATTTAGAGTGTATTTTGTTAGGAATTGGGATTTATTGTAGGTTTTGAGCTATCAAATTAAAAGGATGAAGGCTGTGCTTTAGGTGGATCAGTACCTTTATGGTGTGCTGGAAGGACAACTGTGTTGTAGATGTTCTGCTCCAGTGAGGCAGGTGCACAATATATTACTGCTAAATCAAACATAATAATACAATTTGTTATATATGTGAAAGTGTGGCAAGATAAAGCCCTTTTAATGAAGGCTTTTATTGTATGTGAAAAATCTAGATATTTTTCTTGTTTAATTGTTCAAAAGTTGGTGGTGAGACCATGCAAGTAGGTTACAGCATTTATTAGAACTGTTATAAAAGATGACTATTTTAAGCAAATAGAACAATCACCTGCAATGTGCATGCCCTCAACAGATGAAAGGCTCAATGAAAGGAATTCAGATTTATTTTCTTTACCACTTTCATATTGGTGAGAAGACATAACATCAATTTAAAGTTTAAGGAAAGCTGAAACTAAATACTATTCATCTCCTATGGTCAGTTTTTGTTACATTCAACTTGTGAGTCTGGAATAAAGGTAGTTTGATGTGACACTGCCTCAAATTTGTCCTCTGAGTTCAGGCAAACATTCTCAACACCTCAGTTCTCCCACCCAAAGGACTAAGATAATGCGCCTAATTTACCTATCTCTTATGGTAGTTCTGAGAATCTTTTTAAGTCATATAGTCAGATCAAGGAGTACTGATGTATTATTATAGGATAAGCACTCTACTGCTAAACATAAGATTGGCAGTTCAAACCTACCAGTTAGTCCTGGGGAATAAGCACAAGGACAGCAATAATGGACTCCAGCTTATCAACATTTGTGAGGCTGGCACAGGACCAGGCATTGCTTCATTTTGTTGTGCATAAGGTTGCTATGAGCCAGTACTGACTTGATAGCACCTAACAACAGGGAAGAACACACTCATCATTTCTCAAGCTAAAAGAATGGAATTAAAAATTCAAGCCTCAACTCGAAATATTGAAGGATATTATGGGCAAAATATTGAATGATGCAGAAAGCATAAAAAGAAGATGGAAGGAATACACAGAATTACTGTACTGAAAAGAATTTGTAGATGTTCAACCATTTCAAGAGGTAGCATATGATCAAGGGCCAATGATACTAAAGGAAGAAGTCCAAGGTACACTGAAGGCATTGGCAAAGAACACGGCTCTGGAAATTGATGGAATACAAATTGAACATTTTCAACAAGCTGATGCAGCACTGGAGGAACGCACTCATCTATGCCAAGTGATTTGGAAGAGCGCTACCTGGCCAACTGATTGGAAGAGATTCATTTTTATGCCCATTCCACAGAAAGGTGACCCAATGAATGTGAAAATCATCAGACAATATCGTTACTATCATATGCAAATAAAAGTTTGGTAAAGATAATTAAAAAATGGTTGCAGCAGTGCATTCACAGGGAGCTTTTAGAAGTTAAGCCTGGATTTACACAAGGAAGTAGAATGAGGGAAATCACTGCTGACATAAGATAGATCTTGGCTGAAAACAGAGAATAGCAGAAAGATGTTTACTTGTTTTGACTGTGTGGATCATGACAAGCTATGGACAACATTGCAGAGAATGAGTATTCCTGAATACTTAATTGTGCTCAGGAGGAATCTGTACATAGACCAAGAGACATTAATTTAAACAGAACAAGGGGACACAATGTTTCAATATCAGGAAAGGTGTGTGCCAGAGTTGTATTCTTTCACCATACTTATTTATTCTGTATGCAGAAAAAATAATGTGAGAAATTGGATTCAATGAAGAAGAATGTGGCATCAGGATTGGAGAAAGACTCGTTAACAACCTAAAATGTGCAAATGATAACAACCTTACTTATTGAAAGCGAAGGAAACTTAAAGTGCTTACTGATAAAGATCAAAGATCGTAGTTTTCAGAATGCGCTGCACCTCAATGTAAAGACAACACAAATCCTCACAGTTGGGCCAAAAATAACATCAAGATAAATGAAGAAAAGACTGAAGTTGTCAAAGAATGCATTTGCTTGGATCAACCATCAATACTCATGGAAGTAGCAGTCAGTAAATCAAATGACATATTGCATTAGGCAAATCTGCTGCACAAGACCTCTTTAAAGTGTTGGAAGAGCAAAGATGTCATATTGAGGATTAAAGTATGCCTGACCCAAACCATGATATCGTCAGTAGCTTCATAACTATGTGAAAGTTGGACAGTGTATAAAGAAGACTGTAGAAGAATTGATGTATCTGAGTTATGGTGTTGGAGAAGAATATTAAAAGTACCATGAACTTCCAGAAGAACAAACAAATCTATGTTGGAAGCAGTACATCCAGAAGGCTCCTTAGACATCAGCATGACCAGACTTCATCTCTCATATTTCATACATAGTATAAGGAGAGACCAGTCCATGGAGGATATCATGCTTGATGAAATGGAGGGTCAGCGGAAAGAGGAAGACCTCCCAGTGTGATGGATTGACACAGTGGCAGCAGCAATGGGCTCAAGAATAGCAATAATTATGAGATTGGTGCAGGACCCTAGTGTTTCATTCTGTTGTGCATGAAGTCACTGTGAATCAGTATGGACTCAACAGCACCTAACAACAACAGGGAAGAACACGCTCAATATTTCTTAAGCTGAGGGAACTGAAGAAAAATATTAAGCCTCAAGTTGAAATAATGAAGGATCCTATGGGCAAAATATTGAATGATGCAGAAAGTATCAAAAGAGGGTGGAGGGAATACAGAGTCACCATACCAAAAAGAAATGGTATATCTTCAACCATTTCAAGGGGTAGCATAGATCAAGAGCCAATGGTACTGAAGAAAGAAGTCCAAGGTACCCTGAAGGCATTGGCAAAGAGCAAGGATCTGGGAACTGATGGAAAACAAATTGAAATCTTTCAACAAACTGATGTGGTGCTGGAGGCACTCACTTATCTCTGCCAAGAAATTTGGAAGACAGCAACTGATTGGAAGAGATCCATATTTGTGCCCATTCAAAAGAGAGGTGACCCATGGAATGGGAAAATCACTGCACAATATCATTAATATTAAAAGGAAGTAAAAATTTAAAAGACAATTAAAAAATGGCTCTAACAGTACATTGACAGGGAACTACCAGAGATTGCAGCCATATTTATACGTGGATGTGAAATGAGGGATATCATTGTTGATGTCAGATAGTTCTTGGTTGAAAGCTTAGAATACCAAAAATGTTTACCTGTGCTTTATTGGCTATGCAAAAGCTTTCAATTGTGTGGATCATGACATGCTATAGACAACATTGCAAAGAATGAGTTCTGGAACTTTAATTGTGTTCATGAGGAACCTGTACACAGACCAGGAGGCAGTCATTCAAATAGAACAAGGGGACACTGAGTGGTCTAAAATTAGAAAAGGTATGCACCAGGGGTGTATTCTTTTGCCATACTTATTTACTCTGTATCCTGAGCAAATAACCTGAGAAGTTGGATTAAACGAAGAATAATTAGCACCAGGATTGTAGGAAGAATTACTAACAACCTCCAATTTGCAGATGATTCAACCTTTCTTATTGAAAGTGAAGAGGATTTAAACTACTTACTGATGAAGATCAAAGACCATAACCTTTGGTATGGATTGCACCTCAATGTAAAGAAAACAAAAAACTCTCACGTCTGGACCAATAAATAACAACAAGATAAATGGATTCAAGTTGCCTTTGCTTCATTTTGCTGAGATTCACTATCAACACTATGGAAGCAGCAGTAAAGAAATCAAATGTGTTGCATTAGGCATATCTGTTGCACAAGACATCTTTAAAATGTTGAAGAGCAAAGATGTCAGTTAGAAAACTAAGGTACACCTGACCCAAGCCATGGTATTTTCAATAACCTCATATGCACGTGAAAGTCCAACAGTGAGTAAGGAAGACTATAGAGGAGTTCTGGTAGCATAATGGTTATGAATTGGGCTGCTAACCTCAGGGTCAGTAGTTAGAAACTACCAGCTGTTTCGAGGGAGAAAGACGAGGCTTTCTGCTCCAGTAAAGATTTACAGCCTCAGAAACAGGGTTTCTATGAGTCGTAAAAGACTCCACGGCACATAACTACCACCACCACCACCATAGAGGAATTGATGCATTTGAATTATGGTGTTGAAGGAGAATATTAAAAGTACCATGGACTGCCAAAAGAACACACCAGTCTATGTTGGAAGAAGTATAGCCAGAATGCTCTTTGGAAGCCAAGTTGGCCAGGTTTCATCCTTCATACTTTGGACATATTATCAGAAGGGACCAGTCCCTGGAGAAGGATATCATGTTTGGTAAAGAGGAGGGTAGGAGAAAAAGATCAAAACTCTCAACAAGATGGATTGGCACAGTGATAGCAGCAATTGGCTCAAATGTAACAATTGTGAGGTTGGAACAGGACTGGGTAGTGTTTTGTTCTGTTATGCATTGTCTGGCTCTGAGTGGGTGCCTATGGCACCTACCAACAACAACAACGGTGACTAATGATCATGAACATTTTTTCATTTATTTGTTGGTTGTCTAGATTTCTTCCTTGGTGTTTGAAACATCTGTTCATGTCCTGTGTCCATGTGTTTAATATTTTAAACATGAGTATTTGGACAGTTGTGACAGAAGCGTATGTGGCCAAATGCATGTTTTTCTAGGTATCTGCATCAGTCCACAAAGCCTTTGATGGTTTCTAATTGCTTATGGGTGATGATGTGTTTTGGTCACATCTCTGCATGTATAATCATCATAGCTTAATTAATAAGATCAATAGAACAATTCAGTACAAATTAAATTTGGCTTCTTCTAGTTCTTATCTTAAAATTTATTTTGTTCACTTTGTTAATAAATAAGATTTGTAAAAAGCTTTTAAATTTCATACAGGAACAGGTTTTCTTTTACAATTTTATTGTCTTTGGTTCAGAGTAAAGATATGGCAATTTCTTTCTGGATTTAAATGATGTGGATATTAAGAGTGGATAAATAAACTGAAAAATCTCACTGGGACTTGAATTGTCTCGCTGAATTTATGAATTAAATATAGGGATGTAGATAATGTCATTGTTGTTGCTGTTGTTGTCAGGTGCCATCGAGTCGGAACCAACTCATAGCGACCCCATGCACAGCAGAACGAAACAATGTCTGATCCTGGGCCAAC
>NW_006408700.1:612328-650402 GCF_000296735.1 Chrysochloris asiatica
TCTCTGCTATTCATAGAGTTTTCAGTGACTAGCGATTCGGAAGTAGTTTGTCACTCTTTCTTCCTAGTCTGTCTTTGTTTTGTAGCTCATCTGAAACCTGTCCACCATGGGTGACCATGCTGGTTATTTAAAACACCGGTGGTATAGCCCTCAGAATCACAGCAACTCAAACCACTACAACACGACAGACAGAGGAGTGGTGGCCGTTTGGTTTAGATAATGTCATAGTAGATTAAATCGTTTGTCCATGGAACATGATATTTTATAGAATTGTTGTTGTTGTGAAGTGCTGTCGAGTTGGTTCTGACCCATAGCGACCCTGTATAGGGTTTCTGAGGAACAGCTGGTGAGCTTGAACCGTACCTTGCCATTCAAATGGCTTTGCAGTGTGGTGCATTAATACATGGTATTTATTCACTATGACATTGGTATACTTTGAACATTTATTATATTTCTTTAGTAACACATTACATATCCATTTTCCACAAATAAATGTTCTACAAAGATCTTCTCTGATCTCATTTCTATTTCAGTTAGTTCTGTAACTTCAGTAATTAGTTTACTACCTCTTGTGTATATTCCATTTCCATATTGTGATGATAAGATAAAATTTAATTTTCAACATAGCCACTAGAGTATATTATAATTTGGAATAGATGCTTAACCTATCCATTTCTTACTCCGTTCCTTCATCATTTAAGAAAACTAACATTATCTGGAAAACTTCACATTATCTCACTCTTTTCAAATTGTTCCCAGTTCCTATGTAACATCATTTTACATAGAGAGTAATGAGAATTGTACACACGTCCCTAAGTAGAGTGGTTACAGTTTTGTTTATGAGTCATATTTGTCTTATTACTATATAAGGATGATGAATACCCTGTTGTTGTTCTTATTGTGCAGCAGCACATTAAATCATTGTTTGAGGGAATATATCACATGTTACTTTGCATGCTCTCGACTACAGTTTGTATTAAATACACTTCTCAACCCCCTATATTGATAATACTTTTCACCCTGCTACATATCACATCTACCATCCATGGCCTGCATGTTGACATGGTGCTGGATTCTGTGCCATTGGTACTTCAAATATCAACAGTATCTATCCATAACAGAGAAGTTTCATTGGAGTTTCCAGATTCCAGCAGACTGGGAAGAAAGACTTGGTCATTTCCTTCCAAAAATTAACCAATAAAAATCCTATGGATCACAAAAAAGTATCATCTGTTTAAACACTGGAAGATGCCCCCCTAGATTGGAAGGCACTCAGAATACACAGTGACCACAACAATGGACGAGAGCATCCCAGTGGTCATGAAGATGATATAGAACCAGGCAGAATTTAATTCTCTTGGACATGGGCATCATGTTCACCAATGTTGCTTTGAACTAAATACCACAACTGGATTCCTTTAAAAAACAGAAATTTATGTTCTCACAGTTTGTTGTTGTTGTTAGGTGCCATGGAGTCAGTACTGACTCATAGAGACCCTATGCACAACAGAACAAAACACTGCCCAGTCCTGGGCCAACCTCACAATTGTTGCCACACTTGAACCCATTGATGCTGCCACTTTGCCAATCCATCTCACTGGGAGTCTTCCTCTCCTTCTCTGACCCTCCACCTTACCAAACATGATATCCTTCTCCAGTGATATCCCTCACAGTTTAGAAGGCTAAAAGTCCAAATCCAGAATGCCAGCTCTAGAGAAAGGTTCTTGTCTCCTTTCAGCATTTGTAGGCCCAGCATTCCTTGGAGAGCTTCATGTACTGGTGTTTATCTTTTCCTGGATTGAAGAGTATCATGGTGTAGGGACCCCACATTCAAAGGACACACTCGACTCCTGCCTTTTCTTTCTTTGTGGTAGCAGGCCCTTCTTTCTCTGCTCACTTCTCTCTCTTTTTATATCTCAGAAGAGATTGACTAAAGATACAACCTAATCCTGTAGATTACATCCAACGTCATTAACATCATTTGTTTTGTTTTGTTAAGTGTTCTCAAGTTGATTCAGACTTATAAAGACCCTGTGTAGGGTTTCCGAGTCAGTAAATCTGTATGGGAGCAGAAAGCCTCATCTTTTCCCCATAGAGAGACTGGTGGGCTTGAACCACTGACCTTGTGGTTTGAAGTCCAGTGCTTATCGTAAGGAGCCACTTTCCTCCACCATTAACATCTTGTTGTTGTTCAGTACCATTAAGTTGGTTCAGACTGATAGCAATCCTGTATAGGATTTCCAAGGAGTGGCTGGTGAATTTGAACCACTGATCTTGTGGTTTAAATGAACCTTGTAGTCCAGTGCTTTATTCCACACCACCACATCAGGATTCCATTAATATCATTATTGTTGTTGTTAGGTGCCATTGAGTCAGTACTGATTCATAGTGACGTTATGTACAACAGGAAGAAATACTGCCCTGTCCTGGGACAACCTCATAATCATTGCTACATTTGAGCCTATTGATGCTACAACTGTGCCAATCTATCTCACGTGGGGTCCTCCTCTTTTTCTCTGACCCTCCATTTTATCAAACATGATATCCTTCTCCAGTGACTGGTCCCTCCTGACAATATGCCCAAAGTATGAGAGATGAAGTCTGGCCATCTTGGCTTCCAAGGAGCACTCAGACTGTATTTCTTCCAACACAGATCTATTTGTTCTTTTGGCAGTCCATGGTACTTTCCAACTCATGGCAACTTTATTGTGATAGCTAAGGTTTTGTGTCAACATGGCTAAGCCTGTTGGTAACAGAGGTTTGGTAACTAAAAGGGAGTCCTGGTGTGGTGCTGTGTGCTAATGAGTGTGCTGTACTCCAAAATCAGTTTGAACCACAAAGCTGGTGGTTCAAGCTCACCAACCACTCCTCAGAAACCCTATACAGATTCACTATGAGTTGGAACCAACTCCAGGCACTTAACAACAATCCCTATGGTGTGATCAGCCCTGTTGTAGCTGGTGTAATTACCCTATGGGTAAATGCTCACTTCTATAGAATTGATGCATTTGAGTTACAGTGTTGGAGAAGAATATTGAAAGTACTATGGACTGCCATGGCAACTATCAATGACAACAACACATCTTATACTGAGTGAAATGTATTGCCCTATCAATACTGAATAATTGATTACTTATACTAATAGTGCTTTTGGACTCTTGCACCTTTAACATTTTTATAGCTCTTATAAGCCAACATGTTCCTTTGTGGTTGTTAATTTACATATTAACTATGAGTCGGAACAGACTCGATGATAATTTATATGTAATTCATTCTCTTAGTAGCTTTCTTCAATCCCATCAGTAGAACCATGCTCCAGTGCGAGTTTTCAGTTTATTTATTCAATTTGACTATCTACATAATTTAAATCAAGAGGAAACATCATTTAAATCAAGATGTCTGCACATATATTAGACCCTGTCCTCTTGATAAAGTTTTCATTTCTAGAGAAAGATAGTATATTTGGGTGATCTTGTCTTCTCCTTTCTCAATTTTTTCTTGCCTAATTTTTGCCCTTGTACACAACTTCTAAAGCTTTTTCTCATATAATTATCAATAAATTAAGTTGATAATTTCATATTGATAAATATTAAGTTCATTTTTATTGCATCTAAAAAATAATTTTTGCATATGTATAAATCTTGTAAATTGCAATCCCTAAATTCATCTTTTTAAAATGATTTGTTCCAACCACCTGAATGTGAAATGAATTTGAGAGCTAAACCAATCTGAACATTTAATTCGTCCTTCTGTAGCAGAGTTTGTCTTAAATGATATCAATGTGATGTATATATATTTTCTAAAAAAACCACATTCACTTTTCAGGAACACATATTGAAGCTAAATGTGAACTTTATAGACATTCTTTTCTGTAATCCCGCAAGTCGTAATTAATGGGGACTTCTGGTGTGATGCTGCAGCATCAGTGCAGGACTGCAAGGTGGGTTTGAACCACAAAGTCGGCAGTTCAAACTTACCAGTCACACCTCAGAAACCCTATACTGGGTCACTATGAGCTGAAACTGATTCGACTACACTTAATGACAGCAGCAACAACAACATACATAGATATTTTTGCACATGCATTATATCTGTGAAATATCTATGAAAATCATGTTTAGGGCTTATTGTACTAGAATAATGTTTATAAGGTACAATTTAAATGGATATTTAAATAAGATAGTATGGGGCACTGTGAATACCTGTGGCTTACTCTTCTTAGAATGGACATATTTCTAGGGTTCAGGCAAAGAATCATTGTGCCCTATGTGTGGAGACAGAAACTTAAACTGCTAGTTCCATATAATGGTGGTAGCAGAGCCCCCTAGATAGGAAGGCACTAAACAGTAGTTACAACAATTAATTCAAATGTACCATCAATCGTATAGTTGGGGCAAGACATACCAATATTTCATAAGGTTACCTTGAGTTAGAGTCTACTGGATGGCAACTGACAACAATAACAACAACTATAACAACAACTAGAGAGTTACCATCAGACCTGAAATCTAAAGAGTATAAAGCGAATGTACCTCTGCATATGTGGAAATTAAAAAAAAAAGAAAAAGAAAAAAGAATGCTCCTTAGGGTGCTCAAGAAAAGTCCAGAAACATCTGATATTTGGGGGGCAAGACCAGAACCAGTTGAGAAAGTTTTTTTTTTTTCTTGTCTGGAGGCATTGCTTTCTCTTTTGAATTTCATATGACATGTTGAAGAGGACTTAGAACTGCCTCATATGGTTTGACCCTGTATCCTGACATAGGACCATTCCATGTCATAAGGACATGAACACCGTCAGTATAAGGGGACTCACATAAGCTACTTCCTCTGCTCTGTGGGTGACACAAACAGAAAGTTTTGAGTTAGAGTGGAAAAGCACACAGAAGTCAGAGCACATTCTGATCAGCCAAAAGTTTCCCGGGGGGTGGGATTGAATTTATTTTCATGTAGTCAGAAGTAGCAGTATAGACCACTGGGTAAGACGATGGCAGCCAGGAATGAATTAAGATGAGTGTGTTTCATTCTAGTGTTTTCATGTGACCTGACTTTCATTCTCAATTTAGTTACATCTTGACCTGGAAAAGGCAGTCAAGTTTTGCCTCACTTAATTTGGCTTTTCTTGATTCACCATGGCCACATCCCTCCTTCTAGGGTTCCCACCCCAGGAGGCCTCTTCCTTGTGTTCCTTGCAACCTGCTACTAGAGCATTTCTCCAGATGCCTACACACGAATTTGCACTGTCTCCCTTAGAAGGGGCTTTACTTACAGAGAAAAAAAATGTATCCAGGTCCCTGAAATATATACAAAGAATAACCATCCGAAAGCAGCTGAGGCGGTACTTCTCCTTTTGCCAGCTCTGATTATTTATATATCCAGCAGTTTAAGAATCCTTTACTTGTAAAGATGAGCATTCCACCTTTCTCCCTAGGCTTTTCCTCCTGTCCCTTCCATCAAACGACTGGTTTTTATGCATGAGATAATAGACATGCCTCGGGTGACCTGTTTTTCCCCTCCCCCCCGTTTTTCCTTGCGGTAAAATAGTGCTGAAGAAAGAGGGCAGTAGCGTACAGCCCAGATCGCTTCTTCTCACCGTCTGGATTAGAGCGGAGGCGCCTGCGAAGCGATCGTAGCGGCGGTCCTCTGGCCCAGGGACTAGAGTGCTGTCTACCCGGACACAGGTACGTCTCAAGTCCAAATCCTCCAAACAGACCCAGGTGAGCGGACACCTTCCCGCGGTGCAATACACCCACCGCGGCAGAAACAGTCCCAATCTGTCGGATTTCTCTCCTGGTCCAGGCGCATCCCTGCTTATGTGTTTCTTTTAGCCCTGCATCCCCTGGAAGCGTGGGGACCCATGGGTACCCTGGCTATCTTTCTCTTTTTGCCTCCTTCCCCTCCCTTTGTCTCGCTCCTGCCTGCTCCGGTAGCCCGTTTCTTGACCGACTCTCACCTTGAGGAGAAAGGAATTAAGGGAGGGATGAGAGAGGTAGCCAACTTCAGCCTGGCAGGCGGCTGAGATTTGGCGCCTCTGCCCCCAGAGCGGTTGGGTTGGAATATAGCTACTGGATGGAGCATAGACTCATGCTGCGAGGAGACGGCGAGGGTGGTGCGTGAGTGTGTGTGTGGTGTGTAAAACACGGGGGTGGGTGGTGAAAGAGCAGCGGGTGTAGGGAAATGCAATTCACTGGTCCACACCTCCCATTCAGGCCAGGTGCAGCAATGCCTGAGCTATAAGAATGAACTCTGTCCAGGGTTCTGAAAGCGGCAACCTTAAGGCGACCGACGCAAGAACAACCCTAAGCTTAGCTTCATTCCCTTTCCATCAACTATGCAAAGCCGAAAGGTCTCGATTTAGGAGAGTATAGGAGCCGTCCCAACCCCTTCCCTCTATCTCAGGAGGGATGGGACCAATTTACCTTATTTGCCCTTCTTCTTCCTGGACAGGTACAGTGAGCCTGACTTCTTAGGGCGAAAACATACCAAACTCCAAATCGGAGACTTTACCAGGCGTTGCCTTAGTAACGATATGGATTTTCCTCAAATTGTCAAATTTACATTTACTACTTGAATTGCATGTCAGGGTCTCTTCACCCTCTCAAAGTTAAAGTAATAAATAGGTCCTACCTTCCCTCACTTTCCCCTTAAAATAACTCTTTCACCTTTGTATTGGAAGAGTTTCCAGTATTTCTGCAGGGGGAAAAAGTTGGTCTGAGGTTGAACTACATAGTTCCTCCTCTCCGTCCCCCCGCCCCCCGCCCCCCAAATCTGTACTCAGGGTGGGTGTTTAGAAGCCAGAGGAGACTGGGAGAGTGACGGAACGGGTCCGCTGGCTGTGCGCTACTTCGGACCCGTGAGGGCGCCAGGAGCAGGACACAGCTATTTGCTTCGGCCAAAACTGCCTCCCGAGCTGCGGGTGATCAGGGCATGCTGAGACCAGTGCAGCCGGGAAGCTAGTAACATCACTGACCCAAGAGTTTTGACACAGTTCCTCTGATAACGGGGCTTTTTATTGTCTCCCTCTTCTGTCGACAGCGTCCAGTTCAGCGCTGCAAGCACGACGCCCATTATATCTTTCATCAATTTACCTGGCTGCGCTGGTGAATAAAGAGGGACTGGAACGCCCCTCAAAACGCCTCCAGGGCATGGAATCGGTCTGGGAGGACTAGGCAGAGGAGGCGGAGGGGAGGACGCATTGGTGGAGGCGGCGAAGGCGGCTGCGGATCAGAGCTGGCCAAGGGGACCGAGCCGGGAAAAGGAGGCGTCGGGCGTCTGGACGGTGCGCCCACAGCCAACAGGCGGGACCAGCGAGGGAGCGCGGCGGACAGGTGTGGTCGGCGTTCTTGGCACCATGGCCAGGCTCCTCTGGGTTTTCTTCCCAGCGATCTTCTTGGAGATGTCCCTTCTCCCTAGCAGTCCAGGAAGGAGAGTGTTGCTGGTGGGGGGCTCGTCTCAGCGCTCCGTGGCCAGAATGGACGGAGATGTCATCATCGGGGCCCTCTTTTCTGTCCACCACCAGCCTCCGGCTGAGAAGGTGCCCGAGAGGAAGTGTGGGGAGATCAGAGAGCAGTATGGCATCCAGAGGGTGGAGGCCATGTTCCACACGTTGGATAAGATCAATGCGGACCCGGCGCTTCTGCCCAACATCACCTTGGGCAGTGAAATCCGGGATTCCTGCTGGCATTCCTCTGTGGCTCTGGAGCAGAGCATTGAGTTCATCAGGGACTCTCTGATTTCTATTAGGGATGAGAAGGATGGGCTCAACCGGTGCCTGCCTGATGGTCAGCCCCTGCCCCCAGGCAGAACTAAGAAGCCCATTGCTGGCGTGATCGGCCCGGGCTCCAGCTCTGTGGCCATTCAAGTGCAGAACCTGCTCCAACTCTTCGACATCCCCCAGATCGCTTATTCCGCCACAAGCATCGACCTCAGTGACAAAACTTTGTACAAATACTTCCTGAGGGTTGTCCCTTCTGACACTTTGCAGGCAAGGGCGATGCTTGACATAGTCAAGCGTTACAATTGGACCTATGTCTCGGCAGTCCACACGGAAGGTAGGCATTGCATTTGGGAAAGAAAGGTACTAAGAAAGCCAGGGCATTGCATGATGGGCGCTTGGGCTCATAGTAGTGTTCCTATTAATTTCTAGCACTGTAGGGAACTGACTTTATCCTTCTCAGTACACGCCCACCAGGCATTGCCTTTTATCCCCATTCTATAATTACAGTGCAGGAAAACTGTATCCCCTTGTGTTTCTAGAGATAGTAGGAGCTGAAAAGATATCAAACTCTCCATGCCAAGTGCCTGAGCCAGTCTTCAGTTTGTAGATGTATGTGATTGTTTGCCCTCCTGTTCTGAGTTTGTTCCAGGTATCATATTATCCTTAAATGATTGGCTGTGATTTTACAACTGTAAGGGACTAACCCAATATGAGAGATCAGCTAAAAGAAATCACTATCCATAATTAGGACTTGAAAGTGTTATTTTGTGTTGAACAGCTGAAGGCGTTTGTCCTCATGTAGCCCCTCTTACACATCCAAAACTTACCTGTGAATTTAGGATGAAGACAGTCATCTTCCTTAGTATATCAGAAACTTGTATTTTAAATTCTGTGGTATCTCAAGTAGAAAGGAATGTAATATAAATTACTTCCCCCCCCCCCACTAATATATGTTTAAATTGTCCAGATCTTATTTTCTGGGAAATAACACTAATAATCTGTTGGAGTTGAGTTTGGTTTCGAGTCCTTTTTGTCTAACACAATGACTTTGCTCATTCCAATTTAAAGTTAGACTAATTAGATATTACTAACAGAAGGGTAGCAGATGTCAGGATTTAAATGGCCTGCTAAAAGGAAATAAACTTATATTTACCTGAGGTTAACAGCTTTCCTTTTAAAGAGACACATAGACCTAAATTCTTAAAGAATTTCTTACATGAAGATTTTCTTTATTCTCCTCCTATATAGATTTTTGGATTGTATGAGACCCTTGAGGTCATCTACTCTTAACTTCCTCATGAGGAAGAAACTGAGACCTGGATTATAAATTAATGTTAGAGACAATTCACCTTGGTTGATGATACATGTAAGAGACTTGCATGTATGGTTTGTTTCATTCAGATTTCTTAAAATCAAGTTATTAAAAGAAAAGCCATGGACATGACTTCATGTTCTTTTAGTGTTCACACAATTTTCTGCTACTGGTGTAAAATCTAAGTATAAAAAAAGTCACATAGAATGCTACATTATAATTTCAGACTTGGCTTTTGAAAAGAAACTTTCCTTGCAATTTGTGACTTCTAACAACCCACTCATGTTTCTGAATCTTGATTTTTAAATGTGACTGCATACTGCTTTTTCAACAAAAACTCATTACTTTTTAAAGTATACCAATTTATGCTGAGATATTAATTCCTTACATTTTAACATTTGATGTTAACATCCTATTTTTAATGTTTCATATAGGTCCTCCCACCCCCATGTACTTAGCTGAAGCATCCTGAACACACTAGGTGCAAATTAAGGTATCAGCATTGGAGAGATCGTTCTAAGAGATCTCAACTAGTGTGAATATAGTTTATTTAAATATGTAATAGTTCTTCCTTCACTGAGGTAGGTAATGATTATTGGTATTAGGAGTTAAAATTTTTCCCTTTGGAAGAAAGACTACATTTTTATGTGCTGGCTTTCTCCTTTCCCCATATTTCATTTTACTTGGGAGGGGGGATAAGGAGGATGGTGGAAAACGGAATAATCAATCTGTTTTCTGATTACATCACTTTCCAAAAAATAATAAGAATAAGATAACCAATAGTGGTATGTCTTTGACATCTAGAATTATGCTTTTGGAAAATTAATAGGACTTGTGTTTGCTAATTATGTTATGACAGTTCCCATATTAACATTTCATCCCTGCAGTAGTTTTGATAAACTGGTTTTCTTCCAGCCAACGATGATGTCTCCAAACTATCATAATTGATAGTACACTGGTTTGGGGTCATCCAATCACATCATAGCAAACTTTGGAGTTTATGTTCTTGTCAAGAGCTTACATCATTTCTCTTGCCATTTACATATGATGTCTTATTTCTTCTCAAGCTGAATTTTTTTCTTCTTCTGTTATTTGACATAACAGTTGTGAAAATGAAAATGCACTTACTTATTTATTTAATCTGCAAAGAAATGTAGCAGCCTCCTTTATATGAGATCCAACTGAAAATTCATTTTTCCTAAGGTTCTGCCCTCTGCTTCTCAGGGACCATGGTGTACTGGCCTATAGGCACTTTCTTGGATCATTTAGTAATTTTCAGAATGATGGGGTCACCTACTGGTGACAGTTTCCTGTCAAAAAGTAGCTAAGACCACATTGCAGTGTTGTCTTTGCCATCTGGGCACAATTCAGCAAGGATTCCAGTTTGTCTGGATATTGGCAATTTGGAGCTAAGAAATTCTGGGACCTCTAAATGACCTTCATCATTCCTTTCCAAATCTGCCATTCCCTAGTCAATATATCATTAGTTTGTCACTCCCATGTTCTCTCATACAGTTAATATCAACAGAACTAAGTTGCTAGACAAATGTACCTTAATTTCTGTGATTAACATTTGACTGGCTTCTAAAGCGGTAAGTGTGATATCTTATTTTTTCAATGTCTCAATTGTGGTTATATTTCTTTATTATTTCATTATACAGTCAAGTTAACTTTAGAAATACTTTTTTTTTAATTACCAGTTAGCGTTTAAGTGTTACATCCATATCTAACCTTTCCTGTCTTTTTTGTGGTGCTGTGGGTTAATGCGCTGGAATGCAAGGTCATTTTGAACCATAAGGTTGGTGGGTCAAGCTCACCAAGTGCTCCTAGGAAACCCTATACAGGGTTTCTTTAGGTCAGAACCAACTTGACAGCACTTAACAACAACAATATATAATTTGTATCATACTTGTCTTCTGGTCATGTCAACTGTCAGGATCATTGACATAAAAGATAATCTTTTCACCTGCAATAGTCTTTCCTGAAATTTTAAACAATTGGCTCCCAAGGGTCATTCAAATACAGGAAGATCCTGCTCTGGATGAATTGACACAGTGGTTGTAACAATGGACTCAAACATAGCAAAGATTGTGAGGATGGCACAGGAATGGGTAGTGTTTTGTTCTGTTTTACATTGGGTCGCTATGAGTTGGAACTGACTCTGTGACACCTGACAGCAACAACCTGAGGGGACTGTTGAAACAGCAAGGGGTGGGTATTACAGCAATAGAACATCAACAAAATTCAAATACACTTTGGAGCAAGCTGCTCACCTGGAATGTGTGTCTTTAAATATGCTAAACACGGAATACAAAAATAGCCTACTTCTGAGAAGAGTATCTCAGCCAAGGACACCTCATTCCATCCTCCTGAAAAAAAAAAGCAGATTCTTCATCAGAAAACAAATGTACCACTTTAAAAGCTTATAGAAGACAGGATTTTAAAATTATTCTACTTGATTAAATTCAAACCATTGAACAGGTTGAATAAAGAGTTCTTTTTGAGTTTGTAGCTTAAACTTTGTGTGTGTGTATGGACTGAACACATTTTCATTTCATTTAAGCTCTTTTCTCTTAGTATTTTATCTTGGGCAGTCAGATGAGTTGCTATGATAAGGAGTCTGTTGGGGCCACTCTCCTTCTGGAAGTGTTCACTTCAAGGTGGCCTTTTTTTGTAGTTACACATTGACAGTGTAACTTTTTGTGAAATCTGCTTTTATTTTATATGAATTTGGCTTGTTTGAGTTTCTTTTAAAAATCTGACTTTTTACTTTTTAGAAGCTTTTTAAGTTTTTTTTTTTTTTTAATGTTTTATTGTGAATTATGTGATCGTTTACATGGGAGAACATTGGTTTTACATTCATTCTATTGTATATCGTCTCATTGCCATGGTTACAATCCCTTCCATGCAATCCTTCCCCGTGCCCCCCAGGTCTTCAGCACACAGTTGCTCTCCCTCTCTGGATCTAAAGTCTCCAGCTGCTCCATTGCTCCACGTTGGCTCCATTTCAGGCATCACTGCTTCTCTGGGTAGGGTCCTGCTCTCTGCTCTTCTCCCTTAGTGGTCCTAGGGAACTCCGCTCCTAGACTGAAAAGTTAATCACTCCCCTCCTTGCTATAAAACATCTACCTTTACATTTCCATCCCTCACAATCAGTCCTGATAACAATTATTCACTATTGTATCATAAAAGACCCGTCTGCATTTCATTGCATCAGCCCGGGCTAGTCATACTGAATACTACACACTGGAGATTCTACCTTCCTCCAGGCCCTCTGGATCTAGGTTCCCTCTTGAAAGCTTGTAAGCCAGTCACTTCTTGCCTTTGTAGCCCCCCACCCCCCATTTTGGGTAGCCAATGTCTAAGTTGCCCATCCCTGTCTACTCTGTGTGTGGAGGGTGTGGGAATGATTCTTTCTGTTAGGACTTGTTCCCTTTTTTGAACTACTGCTTCCATAGGTGTAGGTCAAGTTCATCAAATTGTATGAGAGTACTTTTTTTATTCCCCTCTTCTTTTTACTTCTGGTTGAGCTCTGATCATCCAGTCACTGAAGCCAGGCTAGTGTGGGTGTTAGAAGCTTTTTAAGTTTTGAAATGAAAATTTTTTTTTAGATATCTAAAGCCATCAAAGGCAAAAATCCTAATCATAAATATATGTTAACTATTACTTTAACTAAGCAATTATGAATAAGAATTTTATTTCTGGTAAATATCGTAATTTATATCTATGCATCAGTAACTTTCTCTGTACGACTTCTCTTTATTCCATCTTATTTTACATTAAGTTACTGTAATAAATTTTTCTATTTTATGAGCCAGATCAAAGACAGTGGGTAAAACAAAGCGAACCATAAAAAAAGGGATACGAGTGTCCTACCCACCCAATTAAGAATGCTTAAACTACCACTAGCACATGCTTGCCAAGAAGTAGTTCATATATGCTCTAACTTTCCTGATGTTTTTAATGAGCGTAGGTGTATATAAGAGTTACATACAGAGTCAGAATTCCATCTGAGTTTTAGTCAGTTCTTCTATATTGGGACCTGATGTGGATTCTTTGACGTTTCCATGAATCCTATATTGACTACTGAGAGTCATCCTAGACAATTCAAACTCCTCCTCTTCTGTATGACATTTGCTTTCAACAAATCCTCTTTGTGTCATACTTTGCTAGGTCATCATCCACATGCTCCAGTTTCTATTTCCCTTACACAGTAGATCAATTAACACCCCCAAACCTTTTGTAAAATAGGTGCTTCCATTAAACAATCTCTCCCCATTTTTATGCTTCAACAGTTGTGATCCTCCTCCTCATCATATATAAGAGCTGTTAAGTATCATGGAGTCAGTTCTTACTCATAGGGTTTCCAAGAAGTAGGTGGTGAGTTTGAACTGCCAACCTTGTGGTTCAAACCAACCTTTAGGTCCAGTGCTTTATCCCACAGCCCCACACCAGGATACCCTCCAACAGTATGACTTCTTTTGAATATAAAATTACTAGCTGATGCCTGCTTTCTACTCAGTCAGTTCTGGGAGTTTGATTATTAAACTTAGCTTCCAGCATTGTGTCCTCAGGATTTGATTATATACATTAAAACTGAGTAAGAGAAGGTCACGTGTAACATCCTATTATCACCAGAAAGCTCCTTATTGGAAGACTTTGGTGGTCATTCATCATGTTGTAAGTTTCTTTGACAGTTCCTTTTCCATCTCATACTGTACCACCTTAGAGACATACAAAATGATAATAAAGAAATACGTGTAAGTTGTTGTTAGGTGCCATTGAGTCGATTCCAACTCATATCAACCCCCTGCATAGCAGAACGAAACACTGCCCAGTCCTGGGCCATCCTCACATTTTTTGTTATGCTTGAGCCCATTGCTGCTGCCACTGTGCCAATCATCTTATTGAGGGTCTCCCCCTTTATTGCTTACCCACCACTTTACCAAGCATGGTGTCCTTCTCCAGAGACTGTTCCCTCCTGGTAATATTTTCAAAGGATGAGCGACAAGTCTTGTCATTCTAATTTCTAAGGAGCATGCTGGCTGTATTTCTTCTAACACATATTTGTTTTTCTAGAAATCCATGGTTCCTTCAATGTTCTTTTCCAACACCATAACTCAAATGCATCAATTTGTCTATGGTCTTCCTTATTCATTGTTCAGCTTTTATATGCATTGAGGCTATTGAAAATACCATGGCTTGGGTCAGGCACATGTTAGCTCTCAAACTGATATCTTTGCTCTTAAACATTTTAAAGCAGTCTTGTACAGCAGATTTGTGTAAGCAGTGCAAATAAAAAGTCATCATAATAGATATTGAACACTAATTGAAGATTTTCAGCATTAAAAGACTATTGTATTCATCAGAAACTGAAACTTTTGACTCAGTTATTAAGTAGCTTAGGCTCTAAATAGAGTGCAGTTTGAACATGTAAAAGTAAAAATAAGTAAAACCAATCATGACAACATAAGCATTTAGAAACATGAGTTCTTATATGTTTAGAAAACAAGATGTGGCCCTTTAGAATAAGCACAGGACCGAAAAGTTGGTTTGAATTGCAAAGTCGGTGGTTCAAACTCACCAGCTGTCCCTTGGAAACACTGTACAGTGTTACTGAGTTTGAACTGATTCGACAGCATTTAACAACAACAACAAGGAAAATACTGATGGGATATAATTAGCTGATAGCTTACACCAAAAGGGAATTTTGATGAGTATTACTTATGGGGGGGATATAGTGTTTGTAAAAATTTGCAGCAATCATGTCTTCATGGAATGAAAATAAATAGGTCTGCTTGACCAGAATGGAATGTTGGAGCCAGGAACTAATAATAAAAATATCAACTCACATGTGGGATCTGATATTCTGGGATTTCCTTATGCCTTATGGATATGAAGTGCAAGTAATGGAGAATCTTGAAATATGTGACAAAGACTTGTGATTTCAAGAAAGATTAGATGTTTTCATGATTCAAAGATAATTAGAAAAATTAATTCTTATGGAAATGTGTATGAGAGATCCATTAGAAGGAAGAGGAAAAAATGTAACTATATAAGAGATTAACTATTATAATCCCAAAGAAGCAGGCGAATTTTGGTGTAATTAGCAGTCTTTCAAAACCATAGTTTTTATGGTTTTAGTAGCAAGAGTTTGACTTTAGTTAAATTAAGTATGATGTGAACTTCGGACAAGAGAATTAGAGGAAACACCTGCATCCCTAGAGCTAAGAACAACGAAAGAATATGTTTTGCATTACTGAAGACAGAAGCAGGGTTCCAAATGGAAATTTTGCTTTTATCTATAATCGGGAGTCCATTGAAGCCATTCAAATAGGTGAGTTGTTCCAAGAGTAAATGTAGAAGACAAAAAAATTAGGGCTTCAGGCATATACATCATTATGTTGTTGTTAAGTCAGTTCCTGCTCATAGTGACCCTGTATAGGGTTTCCAAGGCATGGCTGATGAGTTTAAACTGCCAACCTTGTGGTTGAAATCCACCTTGTGGTTCAGTGTTTTATCCCACAACACCACACCAGAACTCCACATCTAAGTACAACCCTGATTATCCAGACTTTTTATAGCTGTGTGACCCAGGTACCGGAGAATTGGCCTTTTTAAGCCATAACCTATTACATCTTCAATATTTTAGAAAGCGATCTTTGTAAAATATATTACATAGTTCCCTGACTTCTTAAAAAAAAAAACAGAATGCTGAGTTTAATAGACACTTTTCTTGACTGCACAGCATAATCATTATGGATGTTACTTGTTACACTGTAGTGGGATACAGTAATAATGTTGGAGTCTATTAAAAAAATAGAATGCCATTCGTTTCTACCCAGAATGGTCCCAGACTGTCAAACTGTTGAATGTTTGTCTTTTCCCCTTATGTTGGCTAGACTTACTAAACCCATTTTCTAAATTATTTAAAGCAAAGGAATAAGGTGGAATATAAAGATGGAAAATATAAAGCCTTTTGAGAAGGCTTGAACTTTTCTTGATTGTCCTGTCACTTGGTGATTAATTTTGCCTTGGATTATATTTTATAAGGAGGTTGGCTTGAATAAGGAAGCTTCTATTTTATCATTCTGGCTTGGAAGTTGCCATTACTCTTCAGTCACTAATAATTTTCTCCTAGTGATCTAATGTGGGAGACGATTTTATGGGTTCTTATTTTCAATAACCTCATATGGATGCGAAAGCTGAACAGTGACTAAGGAAGATCGTAGAAGAATTGATGCCTTTGAGTTGTGGTGTTGGAGGAGAATACTGAAAGTGCCATGGACTGCCAACAGTACCAATAGATCTGTTTTGGAAGAAGTGCAACCAGAGTGCTCCTTGGAGGCCAAGATGGCAAGGCTTCGTCTCTCATACTTTGGATATATTGTCCAGAGAGAACAGTCGCTGGAGAAGGATGTCATGCTGGGTAAGGTGGAGGGTCAGAGAAAAGGGGGAAGACCCCCAACGAGATGGATCAGCCAGGTGGCATCATTGATGGCGTCAAGTGTGGCGGTGGTAGTGAGGTTGGGCCAGGATCGGACATTGTTTCGTTCTGCTGTGCATGGGGTCGCTATGAGTCGGTTCCAACTTGATGGCACCTGACAACAACAACAACAATAACTTGCTGCGAAGTACACAGAGTGATGTTATCAGAAAGGGATTTGTCAGAAATCATCTTCAGTGAGTCCACAAAAGGCTGAGAAAACTCATTCAAGGGCAGAATAGTTAAGTGAGCTCTTACAGCCACTGTAAACAGCTCACAGGGCCTGCTAGTCAGATGTTAGGATGGAAGCACCATCTCAGTAGGAAATGGCTGGCCATTTTCAGAAAAGCAATCTTTGAAAATGTACAATGTCCTGTTGTACATAGGGTTGTTATGAATTGGACGTGACTTGACAGCGCCTAAGGACTGTCTGCTAACCACAAGATAGGTGGTTCAAACCCACCAGCTGCTCCTTGGAAACCCTATGCAGGGTTGCTATGTGTTTAAACTGATTCCATGGCACTTAACAACAATAACATACACACATAACATATATGCTATTGTTATTGTTAGGTGCCATGGACTTTGTTCCAACTCATAGTGACCCAGAAGGAACCCCTGCCCAGTCCAGCACCAGTCTTACAATTGTTCTGATGTTTGAGCCCATGCTTGTTGCCAACACATCAATTCATCTCATTGGGGGTCTTGCTCTTTTTCACTGACCCTTCACTTTACCAAGCATGATGTGTTTGCCCAGGGATTGGCTCCTTCTGATAATATTGCAAGAGAACAAAGGAACAGTCTAACTATACTTCTTCCCAGATAAATTTGTTTGCTATTCTGGCAGTCCATGGTACTTTCAATATTTCTTCCCCAACATCATGTTCAACTGCATCAGTTTTTCTACTTCTGCCTTATTTATTGTCCAACTTTCACATGCATATGAGGGCATTGAAATTGTCATAGCTTGGGCCAGGAGCTCTTTAACCTGTAAGAGAGAACTTGTGTAGCAGATTTGCCTAATGTATGTTGTTGTTGTTATGTGCCGTGGAGTCGGTTCTGACTCATAGCGACCCTGTACAGGGTTTCCGAGGTTGTAAATCTTTAAGGGAGGAGAAAACCTCCTCTTTCTCCCACAGAACAGCTGGTAGTTTTGAACTGCTGACCTTGTGATTCGCAGCCCAATTTGTAACCACTACACTACCAGAGCTCCTAATGTATAGTGTTCTTTAATTTCTTCACTGCTGCTTCCATCACTGTTGACTGTGGATCCAAAGAAAATGAAGCCTTTCATAACTTCAGTCTTTTCTTCATTTATCATGAGGTTATTTATCGGTCCAGTTGTGAGATTTTTGTTTACTTTACATTGAGGTGCAATCCATACTGAAGGCTGTGGTCTTTGATCTTCACTAGTAAGTATTTTAACTTCTCTTTGCTTCCAGCAAGCAAGGTTGTATCATCTGCCTATCGCAGATTGTTAATGAATCTTCTTCTAATGGTGATGCCATGTTATTCTTCATAGAATCCAGCTTCTTAGATTGTTTGCTCACCATACAGATTGAATACATAGTGTGAAAGAATGCAGCCATGACACACACCTTTCCTGATTTTAAATCATTCAGTATCCCCTTGATGTGTTTGGCCTCTGTATAGGTCCCTCATGAGCATGATGAAATGTTTTGGCATACCCATTCTTCACAATGTTACACACAGTTTTTCATGATCCACATAGTCAAAAACCTTGCATAGTCAATAAAGAGAAAGTACATATCTTTCTGGCATTCTTTCCTTTCAGCTAAGATCTATGATGCCAGGAATGGTATCCCTAACATCCTGTTCGGAATCTGTCTTGAATTTCTAGCAGTTCTCTGTGGATTTACAGCTGCAACTCTTTTTGAAATCACTTCAGCAAAATTTTACTTGCATGGGAGATTAATGATATTTAGTTTGATGATTTCCACATTCCGTTGGGTTACCTTTCTTTATAATGGGTCCAAATATGGATCTTGTCAATCAGTTAGCCAGGTATGCACCTTCCAAATTTCTTGGTACAGACAACTCTGCATCTCGAGCGCTGCATCCGTTTATTGGAACATTTCAAGCTGTAGTTAGTCAATTCTTGGGGCCTAGTTTGTCATGAATGCCTTCAGTGGAGTCTGGAACTCTTCACTCAGTATCATCAGTTCCTGATGATCATACATAATCTCTTGAAATGACTGAACTGATGTTCAGCCAATTCTTTTTGGTACAGCAACTCTGTGTATTCCTTCCACCTTCTTTTAATACTCCCTGATGAGATGCAAGGAGTCCTGGTGTGGCACTGTGGGTTAATGCGCCAGACTGTAAAGTCATTTGAACTGCAAGGTCGGTGGTTCAAGTTCACCAGCTGCCTCTTGGAAACCCTATACAGAGTCACTATGGGTTGGAACCGACTCGATGGCACCTAACAATAACAACAAAATAAGATGCAAGATTCAGAGTTCCAACTATAGAGAGCTAGCTATACAATTTGTAAAAGAACTCTGGTAGAGTAGTGCTTATGAGTCCGGCCGTTAATCTCAAGGTCAGCAGTTAGAAACTACCAGTTGTTTTGCAGGTGCAAGATGAGGCTTTCTGCTCCCATCAAGATTTACAGCCTTGGAAGCCCTATATAGGGACAGTATGAGTAGGAACCCACTCCACAGCACACCACCACCACCACCAAATCTTGCTATATTTTGTCCATGGAATCCTTCAGTATTTCAAATAGAGGCTTGATTTTCTTCTAAAGTTCTTTAAGCTTAAGAAATGTAGAGTGTGTTCTTCCCTTTTGGCTTTCTAACTCTGAGATGAAAACAAGAGTCAGACTTTTATGGCAATACATAAAGCCTTGTCAAAATACCTGAATGGTTCCTCATGCCTAAAAAATTTTAAATGTTAACCTATGAAAATTATTGTTTAGTTTCCTTGAGTTTTGCAGAAAGTTTTGTTTATTTAAACACAAAACATCATGGTATTAAATATAGCATTGTTTTTTGTTTTTATATTCATGTCCCCACCCTCCACATGCATTCTTTGTGTGTATGTTGGGGGAGGGGGTGGAGTGTGGGCAGAAGTAAGGAGTGAGAGTAAGGATTAGTTCTATGGCTAGGTCTAAGCTAGGCCTAGGACTTCATTTAGTCTTAAGGTTAGGGTTAAGACTAGGGTTAGGGTTAGTGGATTAAGAGCTGGATTGCTAACACAAGGTCAGCAGTTTGAATCCACCAGTTGCTGTTGCTCTTAAATTGTTGCTATTAAGTGCCTATGAGTCAGTTTCGGGTCATAGCAACCCTGTATAGGGTTTCTGAGGAGCAGCTGGTGGGTTTGAACTGCCAACCTTGTGGTTCAAACTGACCTTGCCTTCAATGCATTATCCTACAAAAGATGAGCCTTTTTGTTCCCATAAAGACTTACAGGGTTGCTATGTGTTGACACCGACTTGGTGGCATGCAACTACCATCAGGGTTAGTATTAGGGCTAAGGATCGAGCTAGGACTTGAGCTAGCAGTAAGGCTTGGTTTAGTTTTTAGGTTTTCAGTTAGGTTTATTTTTATTTATCTAATTTATTTTTTCTTGAAAAGTACTTGATTTCCTTTTTTGAGGAGGGAAATTTTTTATTGTGAACTGAGTGAAAAATTTAAAAAGCAGATCATCAGTTTTACATCCAACAAATCACACGTTTTATTTCATCTCAGTGATTGCAATCCCTTTAATTAACAACAGTTACCCTACTTCCTCCCTGCAGTTCCTGTTTCCATTCCACCTTCCTTTCCAACACATCTGAAACTTGTTCCCAGGTGAATGTTGTCCTTTTGATCTTGAGTATGTGGCCATTCTGTGGTGAGCCTACCTCACCAGTGCTGTGCTGTTTGTTGATAAGGGCCATGGAGTTAGTGTCAACTCATAGTGCCCCTGGATAGGGTTTCCAAGGAGCAGCTGGTGAGTTTGAACCATCTACCTTGTGATTCAAACTGACTTTGCAGTCCAGTGCTTATCCTACAACACCACACCAGGACTTCCACTAGTGCTATAGTTGTTGTTGTTGTTAAGTGCTGTCGAGTCGGTTCTGACCCATAGTGACCCTGTGTAGGGTTTCTGAGAAGCGGCTGGTGAGCTTGAACCGCTGACCTTGTGGTTCAAACCGACTTTGCAGTCCAGTGCATTAGCCCACCGTGCCACACCAGGACTCCATTGCTATATAGAAGTTCCGCCATATACCTGTCCACCACTTGGTTGAAAATTGGGCCAAGAGGGCCAAGACATGAAGGGTGTTGAGGGCCATAGTCTCAGGCTCATCTAGTCTCTTCCTGACCAATAAACCCAGTCTTTTTTGGTTTTTTATAATTTTGAGTTTTGCTACACAGTTTTTCCTACTCTATCTAGGACCTTCTAATGTGCTCTCTTTCAGAGCAGTAGGTAGTGGTAACTAGTTCTTCTGGTTTCAGTCGCAGAGACTGATGTTCACATGTTCCATTAGTCCTTTGGACGAACTGATTCCAAACATCTTTAATTTTCATAATTCTTCTGCACATAGAGAGACGAATAGCTACACCTTAGATGACTGCTCATGAGCCTTTTAAGATTCCTGTGGCTACTCACTGAAGTAAGGTATAGAACATTCTTTGTGGACTATGTTGTCCCCCAAGACATAGTCCTGAGGCCCAGCAACTCATTGCCTCAAAGTGTTTGGTAATAGTCAAGAACTTTTCATCATTTTGTCCCTTATAGGAGCTCAAGGTTGGCAGTTTGAAACTACCAGCAGTTCCGTGGTAGAAAGATGAGGCAGTCTGCTCCCATAAAGATTTACAGCCTTGGAAACCCTATGTAGGGTCACTGTGAGTCGGAACCGACTCCACGGTACTTAACAACAACATGTGCCACCACATTCATAGGTGTGTTTGCAGTAAAGGCAAATACTCAGGTACAAATATCCTCTGTCAAACCTTTATATATTTGTGGCTATACTCCCACTCTCCTTCCCAGGCCCATTCAGCCTGTCCATGTGTCTGCCTATAGAACACTGTGGTTGGAGGGTTGTGTATATAACAGTACTTGTCTCTGTCCCCTTAACTCTTGCATTCCTCTTTGTGTCTTCACCTGTGTTCATTATTCTTCTGCCAACCATCTTCTTATATATTGCCTTCACCATCACCTAAATCAACATGTGTCTACCCTCTAACCAGTGAATCACTCTCTCTTTCCTCTCACCCCTTGTAATCATCAAAGAATGTTTCTTTTATCATGAAAACCTTTTCTTGAGTCATTAGAATAGTGGTCTCATACAATTTTTCTCCTTGAATGATTGACTAATTTCACTCAGCATGATGTCCCCCAGGTTCATCCATACTATGAGGTGTTTTGCAGATTTATTGTTGTTCTTCAGTGTTGCATAGTATTCCGGTGTGTATTCATCAATGTTTGTTTATCTGTTTTTTCCACTCATGGGCACTTAGCTGTCTCTATCTTTTTGCTATTGTAAATAGTGCTGCTATGAACATGGGTGTGCAAATATCTACTCATGTTATGGCTCTTCTTGCTTGGGTGTATATGCCAACTGAAGGGATTGCTGGATCTTTGGTATTGCCATTTCCAACTTTTTGAGGAAGTGCCATACTGTTTTCTACAGTAGTTGCACTGTTTTATAGTCATCCTGGTATGGCGCTGTGGGTTAATGCGCCAGACTGAAAAACTATTTGAACTGCAAGGTTGGCGGTTCAAGCTCACCAGCTGCTCCTTGGAAACCCTATACAGGGTTGCTATAGGTTGGCACTGACTTGATGGCACTTCACAACAACAACAAAACCAACAATATAGGAGGACGCCAGTCTCTCCACACCCTTGCCAGCATTTGTTGTTTTCTGTTTCTTTGAACTTTGCTGTTTATGTAGTTCAAGCCCACCAGCTGTTCCTTGGAACAGACTTGGTGGCACTTAACAGCAACAATATTAATCCTGGGGAGAGATGCTCTCTCCTTGTTCTTTTGATTTGAATATCTCTATTGCCCTGGTGTGGGTTAATGCGTTAGACTGCAAAGCTGTTTGAACAGCAAGGTTGGCAGTTCAAGCTCACCAGCAGCTCCTTGGAAACCCTATACAGGGTCACTATGGGTTGGAACCGACTTGACGGCACGTAACAACAACAACAATGGCTAATGATCATGAACACTTTTCATGTTTGTTGACCTCCTGAATATCTTCATTGATGGAGTGTTTGTTCCTAGCCTCTGCTAATTTTTTTTTATTTTTTAAATTTAAGATTTTTATTGTGGATTGAGTGAAAGTTTACGGGGCACATCATCAGTTTCACATTCAACAATTCATATAACTTGTTTCATTACATTGATTATAATCCCCTCCATATACCATCAGTTAAAAGTATTTCTCTCTATCCACTTTAGCTTCTCTGCTGATTTTTAAAATGGGTTATTTGCCTTTTCCTTGTTGAGGTGTTATAGTTGTCTATAAATTTTAGAGATTAGTCCCTTGTCTGATATGTCCTTACAAAATATTTTTCCCAGTCTGTAGTCTCCCTTTTTACTTTTTTGGTGAAATCATTTGAGGCACATACGTATTTAATTTTTAGAAAGTCCCAGTCATCTATTTTGTCTTCTGCTGTTTGTGTGTTTTTAGATATGTTTGACAGTGTATTTATGCCATGTGTCAAAGCCCCTAAGTTTGCCCCTATTTCTTCATTGATAAGCTTTATAATTTTAGGTTTTACATTTAGGTCTTTAATCCATATTGAGTTTGTTTTTTTGCATTTGTGTGACATATGGGTTTATTTAATTTTTCTGCAAGTGGATGTCCAGGTTTGCTAACACCATTTGTTGAAGAGAATATCTAGTCCCCATTTTGTGTGAGTGGCCTTTGTCAAAGATCAACTTTGTGGATTGATTTACTTATGGATTCTCTTGATTTATTGATCTATGTATCTTTCATTGTACTAGTACCAGATTGTTTTGAACACTGAGACTTTGTAGTAGATTTTGAAATCAGGAAGTGAGAAGTGAGAGACATACAACTTTGTTCTTCCTAAGTAATTCTTTTTTTTCCCTTTCCATATAAAGTTAATGATCAATTTTTCCATCTCTTTAAAGAATGATGTTAAAATCTGGACTGGGATTGCATTATATCCACAGATTACTTTGGGAAGTATTGACATTTTCACAGCATTAGAGCTTTCTATCCATGATCATAGTATATTCTTATATTTTGTAGATCTCTTTTTATTTCTTGTAGCAGAGTTTTGTAGTTTCTTTGTAGTATAGGTCTTTTCTTTCTTTGTTTAGATTTATTCCTAAGTAGTTCATCTGTTGTGTGGCTATTATCGTTTGTGTTGGCTGTTGGATTTGTATGTTGTTTTTATTAGGTGCCATCAAGTCGGTTCTGACTCATAGTGACCCTGTATATGGTTTCCAAAGAGCAGCTAGTGAGTTTGAACTGCTGACCCTATGGTTAGCAGCCGTGGCTTATCCGACAGTGCCACACCAGGACTCTGTTGGATTTGTATGTATGCTCTTAGTTATGTTGAGGAATTTCTCTTCCATTCCTATTTTGTTAAGTGTTTTTAAAATTTTTTTGATCAGGAATGGATATTGGATTTTTTTCAAATTCCTTTTCTGCGTCAATTGATATAATCATGTGGTTCTTTTCTTTTGTTTTATGTATGTGGTGGATTATGTTGATTGTTTTTCTAAAATTGTACCATCCTTGCATACCTGATATGAATCTCACTTGATTATTGTGTGTTAGTTTTTAAAATTCCATTGATTAGGATTTTATTGAGAATTTTTGTATCTATGTTCATGATGGATTTTGGTCTATAATTCTTTTTTTTTAGTGACGTCATTGCCTGGTTTTGGTATGAGGGTCATGTTAACTTCATAAAATGTGTTTGGGAGTTTTCCATACTTGTCTATGTTCTGGACTAGTTTGAATTGAATTGGTGACAACTCTTCTCTGAATGTTTGGTAGAACATTCAGAGTAAAGTCACTGCCGAGGCCCCTGTAAAGTCACTGGGGCCTGGGCTATTTTTGGACGTATAGTTTTAATGACTGGATTAATTTCTTCTTTCATTAGAGGTCTGTTCAAATTTTCTACTTCTGTTTGTCTTAATTTAGGTGGGTCGTGTTTTTTATTTTTTTTTAATGTCTATTTCTTCTTGATTTTCTTTCTAGAATCTGTGGTGTACAGTTTTTCATAGTGTTCTCTTATTATATCGTTTTTATTTCCATTTGTTCTCTTGTCATGTCACCCAGGCCATTTCTTATCCATGTTATTTGCATCTCCTCCTAATTTTCTTTTGTTAGATTGCCAAATAATTTGTTGATGTTATTAATCTTTTCAAAGAACCATTTTATTTTCTTATTGATTCTTTTCTATTTCTGTTTCATTTATTTCTGCTCTAATCTTCAAAATTTCTTTTCTTCTAGTGGCTGCTTTTTTTTAAATAAATGTTGGAGATGTTGTGTTAATGTGTTGATTTTGATTCTTTCTGCTTTTTGGATGTGTGCATTCATTGCTATAAATTTCCCTCGAAGCACTGCTTTTGCTGTGTCTCAGTTGTTTTGTTATGTTGTGTTTTCATTCTTATTTAATTCAAGGAAGTTTTAAATTTCATATTTTATTTGTTCTATTACTTAGTAGCATTCAAGCAGTGTTATTTAGTTTCCATGCATTTGGATTTTTACCCCTTGATTTTCCTATTGTTGACTTCTAATTTTATAGGATTATGATTTGAAAAGATGCTTTGTAGTATATCTATGTTTTTAAATTTATTAAGGCTTGCTTTGTGGCCTAACATATGGTGTGTTCTGGAGAATTTTCTGTGTGTAATATAAAAGAATGTGTATTGTGCTGTTGTTGCATTTAGTGCTCTGTATAATTTTATAAGGTTAAGTTGATGGATTGTGTTGTTTAGTTCTTCTATGTCTTTCTTGATTTTTTTTTCTAGTTCTGTCCTTTGTTGAAAGGTGTACTAAAATATTCTACTATTGTTGTTGTTGTTGTTGTTAGGTGACATCAAGTTGGTACAGACTCATAGTGACACTATGCACAGCAAAACGAAATACTGCCCGATCCTGGGTCAACCTCACTATTGTTGCCACACTTGAGTCCATTGATGCCGCCACCTGGGCAACCCATCTTGTTGCGGGGTCTTCCTCTTAGTCTCTGACCCTCCATCCCTACCAAACATATCCTTCTTCAGTGACTAGTCCCTCCTGACAATATATTCAAAGTATGAGAGACAAAATTCGGCCATCCTGGCCTCCAAGGAGCACTCTGGCTGCGCTTCTTCCAACACAGATTTGTTTGTTCTTCTGGCAGGTCATGGTATTTCCAATATTGTTCTCCAGCACCACAGTTCAAATGCATCAATTATTCTATGGTCTGTCTTATTCACGGTGCAACTTTCACATGCATATGAGAATACTGAAAATACTATAGCTTGAATCAGGCACACTTTAGTCCTCAAGCTGGTATCTTTGCTTTTGAACACTTTAAAGATGTCTTGTTACATATTTACCTGATGTAATGTTGTTTGACTTCTTGAGTGCTGCTTCCATGAGTGTTGATTGTGGATCCAAGCAAAATAATGAAGTTTTTGGCAATTTCAATCTTTTCTCCATTTATCATGATGTTATTTATTAGTCCAGTTGTGAGGAGTTTTGTTTTGTTTACACTGTGGTGCAATTCATACTGAAGGCTCTGGTCTTTGATCTGGTCCTTGCTTTCAGCCAACAAGGGTGTATCATCTGCATATCACAGGTGCTAACGTTGAAAGGGCAGCATACTGGCACACACCTTTCCTTATTTTAAACTATTCAGTGTTCCCTTGTCCTGTTATAATGATTTCCTGTTGATCTATGTACAAGTTCCTCACGAGTACAATTAAGTGTTCTGGAATAACCTATTCTTCAGTGTTATCTATACCTAACTTGTCAGTTAGCAGCTAAGTGCTTTACCACCATGCTACTAGGGCTCCTTTAGGTAGTTGTGAGCTTATGGATTATAAATAAGCATATAAACTGACTTCATAGTTTCCAAATACAAGCTTATGGATTATAAATGACTTTAGTAAACACTACATACACATAATAATTTCATTTGTAAAATGAGAATGATAATCACTACCATATATTTACCTCACAGCAATGTTTTAGAACAAGGAGATAGTGCACAAAACCAGCTTTTAGTTACCTTTTAAAACGGCCACTAACGGAAGATTCTTAAGTATTAGCCTTACTTAGCTGAAAAATATTGACCAAAAAAAAAAATCAGTTAAGCGGGTGTGTACATTCTTTTTTTTAAAGGTATTTATTGTGGATTGAGTGAAAGTTTACAGGGCAGAGCATCAATTTTACATTCAATAAATAATACACCTCATTTCATTATAATGATTATAATCCTCTCCATGTAACATCAGTTAACAGTATTTCTTTCTATTCACTATAGTTTTTTTTTTTTTATTTTAAACCACTCAGGCTTGTATAATAATTTACACCACCAAAGGGCACATTCTGCAAGTCTGCCTCCTGGCGACTATTTCTTAGTCCCTTTGTGGGTGTACATTCTTAACCCTAAATGGAAATGAAATTCATGGTTAAGATGAAGTTCAATGTCTGCTATGGACTTTAGGAAATGGTCTCATGTTAAAAATGAGAAAAACAAAAGCCCAGGGAAATGAAATGAGTTGCCTAAAACCATAAAGGCAGCTTGAGAAGACAAAGCAAAGTATATAATGAAATGTGCAAACACCCAGAGTTAGAAACCAAAAGGGAAGAACATACTTGGCATTTCTCATGATGAGGAACTGAAGAAAAACTTCAAACATCATATTTGTAGTATTGAAAGGTCCTACGAGTAAAATGGAGCCCCGGGTGACATTGTAGGATAAGCACTGCATGGCTAACCAAAAGCTCTATGATCAGAACCCATCAGCTGTTCCTTGGAAAGCCTGTTCAGGGTTGCTGAGTTAGAACCAACTTGAGAACACTTCAAAACAACAAGGGCAAACTATTGAATTGTATGTTGTTGTTGTTAAGTGCCATCGAGTCAGTTCAGACCCATAGCGACCCTGTACAGGGTTTCCGAGGGTGTAAATCTTTACGGGAGTAGAAAGCCTCATCTTTCTCCTGCGGAACGGCTGGTAGTTTTGAACCGCTGACCTTAAGGTTCGCAGCCCGATTCGTAACCACTACGCTACCAGAGCTCCTTATATAGGAAGCATAAAATGAAGATGGAAGTAATACACAGAGTCATTGAAACAAAAATAATTGGTTGAGTTCAGCCATTTCAGGAGTTAGCATATGATTAAAAGTCAATGTTATTCACCAAAGAAGTCTAAACTGTACTGAAGGCCTTGTCGAAAAACAAAGCTCCAATCTATGCCAAGAAATATCAAAGACAGCTACCTTGCCAACTAACTCGAAGAGATTTATGTCCATTTCAAAGCATGGTGACCCAGCAGAATGAGGAAATTATCAAACAACATTATTAATACCATATGCAAGTAAAATTTGCTGAAGATAATTGAAAAATGGTTGGAGGAGCTTTCAGAAATTCAAGTCAGATTCAAAAGAGAATGTGGAACGAAGGATATCACAGCTGATGTGAGATGAATTTTTGTTGAAAGCAGAGAATGCCAGAAAGCTGTTGTGTTTTACTGACTATGCAAAAGCATTCAAAAGCATTCAATCATAACAAAATATGGTTAACATTGTGAAGAATGGGAATTCCAGAACACTTAAGTGTCCTTATGTGGAACCTGTACATAGAGCAAGAGGCAGTCATTTGAACAGACAAGGGAACACTGAATGATTTAAAATCAGGAAAGGTCAGGGTTTATCCCTTCATCATACTTATTCAATCTGTATGCCAAGCAAATAACTGGAGAAGCTGAACTATATTAAAAAGAACAGGGCATGAGGTTTGGAGGAAAACTTAATAACATGCTATATGCAGATGAAACCTTGCTTTCTGAAAGTGAGGATGAATTGAAATTCTTACTGATGATGATGAAAGACTACAGCCTTCACTATGGATTACACTTCATTTTAAAGAAAACAAAAATCCTCACAACTGGACCAGTAAACATCATGATAAACAGAAAGAAGATTGAAGTTGTCAAGGAATTAATTTTACTTGGATCCATAATCAGTGCCCATGGAAACAGCTGTCAAGAAACCAAATGACATATTGCATTGGGCAAATCTACTGTAAAAGACATGTTTAAAGTGTTAAAGATGAAAAATGTCACTTTGAGAACTTGGGTGAGACTGGCGCAAGCCATCGCATTTTGCGTGTGAAATCTGAACAATAAATAAGGAAGACTGGAGAATTGATGCATCTGAATGAAGAATTGATGATTTGGCTTATGGTGTTGAAGAATATTGGATATACCATGAACTGCCTGAAGAATGAACAAACAGCCTTACTTCTAAGGAGCATTCATTCAGCAACACTTCCTCCAAGACACAATTCTTTGTTGTTAGAGGCAAAACCAGGATTAAATCAGATTCTTTCTTAAATAAAAAAAAATTAAATCAGATTTTATCATGTGAAAAGACATAGTTTGAAGATGACTTTAGCTCTGATGAGAGCACACAATTGTGAATAAAACATATTTCCAATGTGTTTGGGGTCATGAATTTGAATCTTGTAGGGGTGCTAAATTGGATCTCAGACAGACTCCATTCTTGACTCCACACTCAGACATCTTTGGCCCCACCCACTAGAAACTATGTGACTATTAGGGTGGGTGAGATCACACAAATCCCCTCCCACTACCAGCACTCTGGATTTCTGCTTTAGTGTTATAGGATCAGCAGAGGACTGAGAACCACAAAGTCAATAGTTCAAACCCACCATCTGCACCTCGGAAACCTTATACAGGGTCACTGGAAGTTGGAACCGACTCAACTGCACTTAACAACATCAGTGCTCTAGGAAACCCTATGCGGGGTTGCTATGAGTCAGAACCAACTTGAAGGCACTTAGTAACAGCTGGTCATGTAGGTCATGGTGGTTGCCTTATTCAAACTGAGTTAGAAAAAACATCTCCCTAGGTGAAGTTTGTGGTGCTAAAGGATAAAGCACTGGGCAGCAAGGCCAGTTTGAACCACAAGGTTGGTGGTTCTAACCCACAAGCCATGCTATTCCCCAGAAACCCTATACAGGATCACTATGGGTTGGAACTGATTCCAAAAAATAATAATAATAAAAAAAAGGTGAAGGTGAAGATTGATAGTTTCCTACAAATGACAGGCAGCTTGGCATCATAATATGGCTTGATCATTTATGTGTGGGTGTCTGAGATTTTATTCCACCCTTGTCCATTCCTCGTCTGTGTGAGGTTCATATGATACAACTTTGCTTTGTTTTCCCCAACTTAGCTGATGCAATTTCGAAGTTTCCAGGTGACTCTTCTTCCACCACTGAGAATTCATTCTCACTGCTGATAGTTTTCCTTTCAGTTTTAAGTCTCATCATACTTTTGAGTGATCTCAACATTCATGTGTTGACACCTATCTTCACAGTTTACTGGTCTAATTTGGTGTCCTTCACCATCACAGCAGTAACCCAGTCACCCTAACCAGTCTGGCACCTTGACATTGCCAATAAATTCTCCTTCTAAAAGACTAAACTTCAGAAAGAAACTGAAGAATTGAAGCCTCTTCTCCTCAGGTTTTCTTGCTCCCAACTCACCAACTCTATTATACCTTTCCCTGCAAAGTCTGCATCAGTTCATACTCTCGCTTGACCTGTTTTTTTCCTTAAGCAACTCTACTTTCATGGTTTTGTTTGTTAGCATCTTGCAAATGAGCTCCTTTCTTAGAGAAAATACATTTCCAACTCAAAGTGGTTACTCCACATGAAACGCTAGTTGAGGAGATTGTATATTAGTCATTTTATTGCAGACTTTTCAGTGCAGATAAGTAAAAACAAGGACTACTTAAAAAAAAAAAATTAAATCCTTTTAAATTAGAAAAGAATTCCTTTTCTGTGAGGGCTGTGGTCAAGAGTAAGTGACAATGTTTGCTCAGGAATTGTTCTGGTGTCAAGCAGGTTGTTGTTGTTGTTAAGCGCCATCGAGTCGGTTCCGACCCATAGCGACTCTGTAACAGGGTTTCCGAGGGTGTCCGAGGGTGTAAATCTTTACGGGAGTAGAAAGCCTTATCTTTCTCCCGCAGAGAGGCTGGTAGTTTCAAACCGCTGACCTTAAGGTTCACAGCCCGATTCATAACCACTACGCTATCAGAGGTGTCAAGCATAGAACAAGTAATCTCGTGCACATGTGTGTATGTGTGGGGGTAGGCAAAGGTGAGAAAATTACAGAAAGATGACTCTGGTTGGATTATAGAGAGCAATTTTCCCAAAGGTTCATGAAAGTTGACACGCTTTGAACCTTGGCACTGTAAGATAAGCACTGTGCTGCTAACTGCAAGGTCAGCAGTTCAGACTCACCAGCCACTCCGTAGTAGAAAGCTTTACAGCCTCAGAAACCCTATACAAGGTCACTATGAGTTGGAATCAACTTGATGGCATTGAGGCAGCGAGTTTATTTTTGTTTTGAGAACCATCAAGATAAAACGAACCAAAATACTTGCCTACATTTATTATGTAGACAATATGTGGCAGTGTTGTAAACAATGGTAAATACGTGTAACTCACCATTATTGTCAGGAAAATGCTGTGTAGGATATTTTAACCATAAATAAGATGTCCTTAGCCTAGGTGAACCTGCATGAAGTATATACAGGGAAGTTCCTGGTGTGTGTGTGTGTGTGTGGCAGTGCATGAAAATAAAGATGGAAGAGGTAACAGCTTAATGGTTAGCTAATGATGAACACCACATATTCAGCTTCTCATTTTCTCTATTCACAACAATTTTACCCACAGAGTGTGGCCTTGTGAAGGCCCTTGCTTTGGACCGCTTGCTCCACAGAGACTGCTGGATAAGCTGAGCTACTTTCATCTGTTCTATCTGGTGCTCTGACACATGTTATCATTTGTATTCTTCATAAGAAGGGTAGAACAACAAAGATCAATAAACAAATTGCACACAGTATGTTCAGGTACAAAAATTGTTCACAATAGATTCTAAAAGGTGCAATGAGAATATTGGAGTCCTGGTGTGGCACTGCAGGGTAATGCACTGGACTGCAAGGTCAGTTTCAGCTGCAAGATTGGTGGTTCAAACTCACCAGCTGCTCCTCAGAAATCCCATACAGGGTTGCTATGGGTCAGAACCGACTGGACAGCACTTCACAACAACAGAGAATATTGAAACAGTGCAAACAAGTTTCAGTAAATAAATAACTTCCCACTTTCCTGGATAAATAACTATACTATCTGTTATTTTCCCTTTTTGGTCAACAGATATAATTCTGTTGGTAAACAAGCAGTTGTGCTCTATCTATCTATGTCAATTAAATAAACTATTTAATGAGCACCTTCTATCTGCTATAGTCATAGAGGACCAGAGATAAGTGAACTCTAACCCCTCTATAAAGAAATCACCATATCACGATTTTCATTCAACTTGATAAATGTCTGAGGTAGAGCTGTGACTGACAGAAGTGTGACTAGTTCTCTCTGAATCAAGAGAAGAAGTGAGGGGCAGTTCATAAAAACCTCTGAGAAGAGGTGACACTTGATGTTCATTCCAATAAGAGGAGGAAGCAAAGATGTGAACATGAGTAAAAGTACTGACTTGAACAACAAAGAATGCTTCTTGTTATTGTTAGGTGCCATAAAGTCTGTCCCGACTCATAGCCACCTTACACACAACAAAACGATACAATGCCTGGTCCTGTGCCACACTTACAACCCTTGTTAACTTTGAGCTCATTGCTGCTGCCACTATGCCAATCCATCTCATTGCAGGTCTTCCTCTCTTTTGCCGACTCTCTGTTCTACCTAGCATGATGTCCTTCTTCAGGGAATGGTCCCTCCTGATAATGTGTCTTAAGTATGAAAGACAAAGTCTGCCCACCCTGGGTTCTAAGGGACATTCTGGCTGTACTTCTTCCAACACAGATTTCCAAATGCTTAAGGAACTCTAAACAGATCACCAATTCTGACGTCTATGTCCAGGGAAAGCCCTAAAGGGAATATGCTGGCCAAGCCAAGGAATTGAAACTCTTTTTTAGGTATGAGGAGGCTTTAAAGGCAGGGAGGAAATATGATCACGTTTATATTTTGGAAAGCGCACCCTGATAGCTCTGGAGAGGGCAGATTAAGAAAGGGGTTAAATTAGAGACTAGGAGACAAATCAGAAGTCTAGTGATGGCTGAGAGAGATGGTGATGGAAAAGGCAATAGAATGAGTTAATCAATTTAATCTAGAAATGATGAGGGTTTTACTAAAGGAAGTGTTGAGGACAGAAAAGAGAGAAGAGATTTTATGACCACTTAGCAGGAAGATTAGTAGGTTTTAAGGACACATTGGTTATGAGCGTTGAGGAGAAAGAAATTTAGAATAGTTACAAGATTTCTATTTTTGATAAATAAATAAGAAATAAAGAATGCCTAAAGCAACCTTAATGTTGTTGTTGTTGTTAAGTGCTGTAGAGTCATTTCTGACTTATAGTGACCCTGTATAGGGTTTTCTAGTAGCAGCTGGTGAGCTTGAACTGCCAACCTTGCAGTTCAAATGGTTTTGCAGTCTGGTGCATTAATCCACAGCGCCACACCAGGACCCCAAAAGCAGTCCTAATAGCTGTGGGTTAATGCACTGGACTGCAAGGTCACTTTGAACCACAAAGTTGGCTCTTCGAGTATACCAGCTGCTCCTCAGGAACCCTATATATGGTTGCTAAGAGTCAGTACAGACTCTATGACACTTAGCAACCACAACAACAGCATAGTGGAGTCCTGATGTGACAAAGTAGGATAAACACTTGACCATAAGGTTGGTTTGAACTGCAAGGTTGGGTTTCAAACTCACCAGCTGCTCCTCAGAAGCCCTATACAGGGTCTCTATGAGTTGGAACCCACTCAATGGCACTTAACAACAACAACAGCAGCAGCATGGATTGCAAGCTGGGCTACTAACCACAAGGCCAGTAGTTCAAATCTACTAGTTGCTTTGTGGGAGAAAGGTGAGACTTTCTGCTCCTGTTAAGATATACAGCCTGGGAAATGCTATACAGGGTTGCTATCAGTCAGGACTAACTAGGTGGCACACAACCACCACTGCAAGTGAAGTGGAGAGACTAATGGACTGAATATTTGGAAAGGGAAGTAGATTTGAGATTTGTCATAGAATACCTGTGGTTAAAACCAAGAGAGTAAGTGGTATTGCCAAGGTAGTAGATAGAGTCTGATAAGAGAGTCAAGGGCAGAACCAGGGAATGGTGAAAGTGAAGGAGAGAAGACAGAAAAGGAATAGGGAAGAGATAGCTAGAAAAGTAGAAGGAGAAAGAGAAAGAATCAGGAAAGAAGTAGACATCATGGAAGTCAAGGGAAGGGCGAATTTGAAGAACAGAGCAGTGATTGATACCACAGAGCTGAGAGGGAGACCCACAGAAACAGCTGCACTTACTCCTAACTTAGAAATATCTTAATTTCTAAATCCATTGGAAGGGAAGAAGCCAGCAAGAAGTGGAGGCTGCTATTATACAGCATTGTCCCAAAAGTTTCATTAGGAAAGGTGAGAAAAAGATTGGGATGAGAAAGATGTAAGGGCTGATGGAAAAGAGTTACTAAAAAAAGAAAGTCTGAAGATAATTGATCAAGTAAATTTGGAGAGGAGGCAAAACGACATAGAAGTCTTTCCTCAGAGTGGGGATATAGTTAAGTTTGGGACAAAGGACAAAAGAAGATCTGAAAATAATATTTGGCAGCCTTTGTTTTTCCAATTATTTAATGAGGGGAAAGGAAAGAGACAAGATCAAATGCAAACAAAAATGGATTAAGGAACCCACCTGAGATCGGAAACCAGATAGAGTACTGGTTTGGAGACTGTGTAGAGTTATGCATAATCTTTTGATATTCTCGCCAGTAGTGTTGAGCCTCCGGATAGAAGAGAGGGAGTCTTAGCTTTCATAGCAGTTCATTATCTTGGTCACCTACTGGCCTGATGTCCTAAACAACAGAATCTTTCTTTAATTAATTACATAGGATATTGTGTTCTAGCCAGAGAGGATAGCCTAGAATCATCCTTTAGCCAGTTCTTGTCAAAAGGTCAGATGGGAGAATTGATATTTTGGGAAATCACTGAACATATGTCTAACCTCTTCTTATAAAACTAGGTTCTCAGTATACTGTATAACTGATTTTATTTACTCCTCCTGAAGGATCACCTTTTCCAAATTGTATTTTAATATTGTCTTCTTTCATTTCTTAAATATCAGAATAAGGTTTGGAAGTGTGAAAAATGCTTTATAATTTTCAAGTATTGATTTTTTGTTGTTGAAGATATTGCTTATTATTTTATTCAATGCCCTTTATATGAAGCTTATTATAAGAAAAATCTATTTCTAATTTAACACCATGAATCTATTTGTCTCTCTTAAACTAATGTTTCATCATAATTAATAATGAGAATGAGACCAGTTCTGGTACCTTTTATTATTATTATTATTCAGAAGCTCTTTACTGCAAACTAAAAGCACACTTCAAAGAGAGAAGCGAGTCTGTCTCCATGAGTGGAGAAGGCCTGGTAGAACTGGGGAGCACAGATTAAGTCGAAGCGAAAGCGCACATCAGAGAGAGAAGAGGATCTGTTTCCTCAAGCTGAGAAGACCTCCATTTTTTTAAATGATCTAGCTTGCATGCTAGATATTTGCTTTCCCACCTTATTTCAACAACACTATTTCATGCATTTTCATAATAGTAAAAGGTCTCAACTCCATGTTGAGAGGAAGTGGGTTATAGATGTAAATGGAAAGGACCCAATGAAGGGTCAGGTTCTTACTGTGGTTTCAAACTGTTAAAAGCAGTCAGTCATGACAGGCTGGTTATCCTCCACTCATAAGTTTAAAGATGTTAATGATGGTAGAAAAATGTTCTCTGCTTCTAGTACGTACAGAAGAATCCTCGAATGGTAATCACATAACAAGAGAATCATGCTCCTTCAAATTGATGAGCAAGTTTCTCCTATGGCTCATAGAGGAATCCTGGTGTGGCACTGTAGGATAAACACTGGACTGCTAACTGCAAGGATGGCAATTCAAACCCACCAGCTTCTACTATGAAACTCTACTCAGGATCACTAGGAATCAAAATTGACTCGACGGCACTTAACTACAATAACTTGGCTCATATATGGAGTTTTGGTGTGGTGCTGTAGGATAAGAACTGGACTGCTAACCATAATGTCAGTGGTTCAAACCAACAGCCACTCCTTGGAAAACTTTTACAGGGTCACTTTGAGTGAAGGCACTGAACAACAACAACATTATAGCTCACAGGTACTACGCCATTGCTGTTGGCCCCTTCTTTTGTATCTTTGGGACTTGCTGTTATGATATATTGCCTGGGCGTATGTCTGGTTAAACCTGCTCTCTTTTTCGTTGCTTTATATAGAACAATTCTATATTGAACAGAATTGCTTTATTTCTTGGAATTTTAACAACCTCCTTTCTTGCTTTTCTGTCCTTTCATCCTTCTTGTTGTTGTTAAGTGCTGTTGAGTCGGTTCTAACTCATAGCAACCCTGCATAGGGTTTCTGAGGCTGTAAATATTTTTTACAAAAGTTTTTATTGTGAATCATGTGACAGTTTACATGGGAGAACATTATCTTTGCAGTCATCATATCATATTTCATTTCATTGCAATGATTACAATCCCCTGTGTGCATCATCGACCAACCAAAGGGTACACCCTGCAAGCCTGCCTCGCAGCCATTAGCACACAGCCCCTCTCCCTCCCTGAGTCTAGAGTCCCCAGCTGCTCCATCTGTCCATGTCATCATCTCTGCCTCCATCCCTGGCTTCACTGCTTCTCTGGTTAGGGTCCTGCACTCCGCTCTGTTCTCTTGATGGTCCCGGGACCTCTGCTCCTGGACTGCAAAATCATCCACTCCCCTCCTTTTGTTATAAAATGTCTACCTTTACCTTTCCAACACTCACAGTCAGTCCTGATAACAATCATTCCCTATTGAACCACAAGAGTCTTATCCCTATCACCTTTCATTAGCCCTGTCCAGACAACCGCTCAGTGGAGATTCTACCTTTCCCTGTGTAAATCTTTATGAGAGCAGAAAGCCTCATATTTCTCCCATGGATGTTTGTTGTCTTCGAACTACTGACCTTGCAGTTAGCAGCTCAGCTCCTAGTCTACTACATTACCAGGGCTCCTTTGTTAATGCATGCTAAAGAAAAACTTAATATGTAATATCTTTGACTGGTCACCTTAAAAGTAAAACTTATAAGAATTCCTTCTTATAAATGAAAAAAGAAAAATTAGGCGAGTGATTGATTTTTGAAATGCTTATATTCTCTGTTTAGTAGATTATTTTTATGATCTCCTAATTGTAGAGGACTGCACTAGTGCGAAAATTCTCGAACTTTAGTGTATGTACAAATCACTAGAGAAACTAAATTGCAGTTTCTAATTCAATAGGTCTAGGGTAGCCCTGAGAGTCCGCGTGTCTAATAGGTTGATGCTGCTGGTCCCTGGACCCCAATATGTGTAAAAACTCTGTATACCCATTCAGATAATGTACTTCTTGTTATGGTACATTGTGTATAGTTTCACACACATGTTTGAAAGACTGCCTTCTACATGGGCAATGCTCATGTTTCTGAAATGGGCAGATGATGGCCTTTAAAATGGGCAAGCTTAGAAAATGATAATAAAGATGTTTATTCATTTCTTATATTTAATGATTTAAAATCTATATTGACTAAATTGGAGTCCTGGTGTGGCACTGTGGGTTTGAAGTTGATTTGAACAATAAGGTGGTGGCTCAAGTTCACCAGCTGCTCCTTGGAAACTCTATACAGGGTTGCTATGGGATGGACCCAACTTGACGACACTTAACAACAACAACGGCAATGTGAATGACGGAGTCCTGGTGTGGCACTGTAGGTTAAGCACAGGACTGCAAGGTAGGCTTGAACTACAGGATTGGCAGTTCAAACTCACCAGCTGCTCCTCAGAAACCCTCCTATGAGTCGGAACAGGTTTAACAGCACTTAACAACAACAATGTGAAAGACTGCTGAGTGGACGTTTGTTGTTGTTGCTGTTAAGTGCTGTTGAGTTGGTTCCAACCCATAGCAACTCTGTATAGGGTTTCCGAGGAGCAGTTGGTGAGCTTGAACTGCTGATCTTGCAATTCAAACTGACTTTGCAGTCCAGTACATTAACCTACAACACTACATGGTGCTGTCAATTTCTTGACTGCTGCTTCCAAGAAGGTTGATTGTGGATCCAAACAAATTAAAGTCTTTGACAACTTCAATCTTTCTCAATTTATGATGTTATTTACTAATCTAGTTGTGAGAATTTTTGTTGTATTTACATTGAGGTGCTTTCCATACTAAAGACTGTAGTCTTTGATCTTCACCAGTAAATACATCAAATCCTCTTCAC
>NW_006408700.1:658138-678506 GCF_000296735.1 Chrysochloris asiatica
TGGTCAACTCTACTTTGAGGAGGCATTTTTTCCTCCAGTCGCATTCTGAGTGCCTTCCCACCTTCCGGTTCTGTATCTGACAGTGTTTCTCTGCTATTCATAGAGTTTTCAGTGACTAGCGATTCGGAAGTAGTTTGTCACTCTTTCTTCCTAGTCTGTCTTTGCTTTGAAGCTCATCTGAAACCTGTCCACCATGGGTGACCCTGCTTGTTATTTAAAATACTGGTGGCACAACCCTCAGAATCACAGCAACTCAAGCCACCATAGCACGACAGACAGATGAGTGGTGGCGTTTAGTTTTATGTCTGTACTGTCTCTTTAAATTTTGATGTCAATTTTGATACAATCAAGATACAATGAAGATGCTCTCTCCTAATCCTATCAGTCCTGAAACAATCAAGATAAACTCTCTCAAGATGGTGGCTCCTGGAACAGCTGAGTGTCTTGATCCAGAAAATAATGGATTTCTGGATTCTCCTGCAAATTCCCCAGCTATAAATACCTGTTTAGTCATGGATAAAACGCCAATACATACTTCCAAGATGTTATATCTTTTCATTTTCTTTCTCAGGAATATTGGTATCAGATAGTTATTTGTTGTTTCTTTAAATTTTAGTGTCTCTGTAAAGGGAGAAGTGTACTGAGTGGGAAGATATAATTTTAATGTCTTCTACTTCTGTGACTGGACAATTCAGTGACTCTCTTGAAGTCTGTTTTCTTTGTAAGAAGTCTTATCTGTAAAGTTGACTTTCTTCCAGAACTTCTGTGAGTATGTTTTGAGCTGATGTGAAAGTGTTTCTAAAACTATAAAATTTTATATAAACATAAAACACTAGTTTTATTACCTGCATTATTATGATCACATTCTCCTTTTACTGCTTAACAACTGGCTCTTGGTCTCTGTGCTCCTCAGAAGGGTATAATCACTTTTATTTAGCATTTATTTAGAGTGATGGATTTTTGTGCTACATTGGTCCCTGATTTTAAATAGCAAAATAGTAGTTAAGTAAGTGCCCTGAGGTTGCACAAAGCTAGTTACTAGAAGAACGGAGACTTTTGTTGTAGCTAAGATTATTTTCTCTCTAACCCTGTGAGAAGCATCTTCTGATCATGTACATTCCTCTCTTCTTTTGCTCTGCCTACTCTGATTTTCTTCCACTCTTAGTCTTTCCATGTTGACTTCAAGGGCAAACTTCAGCTTCATATCAATCAGCCAATCAGTTCATTGACAAATTCAATGAATGTTTATTGAGTATTCAAACCCACCAGCTGCTCCTTGGAAACCCTGTACAGGGTTTCTATGAGTCAGAACCAACTCAATGACATTTAATAACAATAATGAATCAACTGGTATGATGCTATAAGTACTGGGCTGCAAAGTTGGCTTGAACCACAATGTTGGTGATTCAAACTCACTAGCTGCTCCTCAGAATCCCTGCACAGGGTTGCTATGAGTCTGAACTGACTCAATGGCCTATAACACAACAACTAATCACCAGGGAGTCCTGGTGCCACAGTGGGTTAAGCATTTGTCCTACTAACTCAAATGTCAGTGGTTTGAACTTCATAGGAGAGGGAAGAAGCAGTCTGCCTCCCTTCCATAAAGATTTAGAGCCTTGGACACTCTATGGTACAGTACTACTCTGTCCTGTATGGTTGAGTCACTATAAGTCAGAATTGACTTGATGGCAGTGCTCCAGACGCTGGGGTCTCAAGGATGAACTCAGGTGTTCATCCATAAAGCTTGGTAATGCAGAAAATTATTCTATAATAAATTGTACAGCTATTATATTACAACACATTACAATAATATGATTTCTGTTTTCATACTTTATGGATACCCCAAAGCTCCTGTTACTACTTGTAGTCAGTGGGGGAGATAAGGGAATGATTATTGCAATATCAGCATGAGGGGTATAGAGGTTAAGAAAGGGGATGTCTAGCAGGGGACACAGAACTGGGCCCTGTATGACAGGTACCATGACAACTGGAGAGCAAGATGCAAATGGAATTTCAGAAGAAGGAAATCAAGTTCTGAGCAAAGCACTCAGGGAATAGCAAGCTGGTTAATCTATCTGAAGTAGATGATATCCAAAAAGAGGTTATGGAGGAGTTGATTAGAAAAATGGGCCCAGGTGTCATGGTCTGGGAATATCAGAGTTTGAATTTGTCTTCTAGCTGTATATTAATCAAAATAGAATTGACCCTCTTTTGTTAATTTCTACTAAAGACTGATAAATTAGGGATTTATTTTAAACTTTTCCTGCCCACTCACTTTTCTGATCCTTTTTCCCCCCTCCTTGTAGATTTTGTGCTAGAAAATTGACATTGTTGCTAGAAATCCACCTTCTTTGTTGATCTGGCAACATGTCCTTAATCAAACAGAACATTTACATTTCCAGAGCAGCATAAATGTTGGATTGTAAGAAAGATGCTTTGCAACACTTTACAGGGAGAGTTGCAACCTTTGTGGACATGTGGCCCGCCTCCCAGTGAAGCAGAGGCACATCACAAGCTGGTTACTCAGCTGTGAAATGCCACCATTTAGGTCACATGTCTCAGCTAAAAAAATTGCCAGTCGCAACGCCTTCTTTTTGGCGGGGAGGCGTGCCACCTGTCACCCAAAGCTAGCGTCCCCTCTGGCATTGTGCAGAGATCACTTTGATTCACTTCCAGAGGTGGGGAGGTGGTGTTTTCTGTTTTGTGTGGTGCGATTCTCTGTGGCATTTATCTAGAGTAGATTCAGTCTGATACTCACTGGGTTGGTGATTGGTGGCACATTATTGGGAGCCAAATCTTTTTATAGAAGAATGGTGACTTTGACTATACCATGTGGCTAAAAGCATGTACTGTCTTTCATGTGAAAGATGGTATATGACAGACATATTTCCACCTGCCACCCTTAATCACCGAATCAAACCTTATCTCAGTGCTTAATGGTATGTATCAATTCCTGGAGAGCACAATTTCTGGGTCCAGTAGAGAGAATGAATGCCTCCTGGATTCTGAAGGCATGCAACAAGCGCATGACTCATGTTCACAAGCATGTCAGTTACTCCTTTCATCAGGTCTCTTACCTTAGAGTCCCTCCATATCTTTTAAAGGTATGACATGGTGTTAAGCACATGCTTGATAAATATTTATTGAGTAATGAACAAATGATGGGACTCTGTTAAAAAGTAATGGAATAGATATGTGGTCTGGCCATGCTACTGGAATCTTTTGGCAAAGACTACTGTGGCACTGTAGAATAAGTACTGGATTACTAACCGCAAGATCAGCAATTCAAATCCACCAGCTGCTCCCTGGAAGCCCTAGACTGGGTTGTTATGTATTGGAACTGACTGGAAGGCACTTCCCAACTACAACAACAGCTGTTTCACTAATGCCATCCTGGCAGTAGCATAGAACTTAACAGTGGACAGCATGTTTTTAGTCACATTTGTCAATGGCTCAAGAAAGCCAAAATACATACTTTTCACAATGTTTCATATACAGTTCATATTATTTGCCATTTGTTCTTTTCAGGGTATAATATTGTGAAATCAAATCTAGGTTTAGTTGTCTCTTGCACGTGCTGACAAAAACAAGCCTTTATGGTCCAAGTGAAGCTTCCATGCTTCTGGGACATTAGTTGCTTATTTACTTTTTGCTTTTTCCACCATGAGACTCACCACTTTCTAATCAGAATCGGAAACATCACTCAGATGACTACTGGCATTATTTATTGTGTGTCAGGCACTGTGCTATTTTATGGACATGATTTTATTTATCTAAGTCTAAGGGAAGAGCCCCTCAAGGTAGATTCGTTATTCTGGTGACAAATAAGTCACGTAGTTAAAATGTGGCAAGCCCAGGATTCCAACCCAGTCAGTCTCATTCTAAAGCCTAAGTGCATGATCACTATATAAACTTCGGGGTAAGGATACACTAATAAACAACAAAGCTATGACTTCGTGGCCAGATACTTGCCAGTATTTTGAATGTCTATTTAAATGAGTGGGGAATATGCAAATATCTAGTGAAACAAATGTATAAGAATGAGTCAGGCGATGTCTTAAAAAGAATCAGGTCCCCTGAACCATATTGCATCAGATCCACCTGTACTAGTAAACCAGGAAAAGATAAAGCAAATGCATCCTGGGTCTTCCTCTTCAGTGTGCGTCATCTTCTGAAATACATATTTTTCTAGATGAGGCAGTTTGCTCTAGTGCTCACTCCTGTTTGGCATTGTTAAAGCATGAAAGATGGCTGCACATTGATTTGTGCCAAAAGAACAAACAGATCCTTCTCCAGCAACTGGTCCCTCCTGATAATATGTCTGAAGTATGACAGACGAAGTTTGGCCATCCTGGCCTCCTAGGAGCACCTCTGGCTGCTCTTCCAACACAGATCTGTTTGTTCTTTTGGCGGCCTATGGCACTTTCAATATTCTCCAACACCGTAACTCAAAAGCATCAGTTCTTCTATGGTCTTCCTTATTCACTGTCCAACTTTCACATGCATATGAGGTTTTTGAAAATACCATGGCTTGGGTCAGGCACACCTTAGTCCTCAAGCTGACATATTTGCTCTTCAACACTTCAAAAAGGTCTTGTGTATCAGATTTGTCTAATGCAATGTGTCATTTGATTTCTTGACTGCTGCTTCCATGAGTGTTGATGGTTCATCCAAGAAAAATGAACTCTTTGACAACTTTAATCTTTTCTCCATTGGTAAGAATGTTGTTTATTGGTCCAGTGGTGAGGATTTTTGTTTTCTTTACATTGAGATGCAATCCATACTGAAGGCTGTGCTCTTCGATCTTCATCAGTAACTATTTTAAGCCCTCTTCACTTTCAGCAAGCAAAGTTGTATCATCTGCATATTACCGGTTGCTAATGAGTCTTCCTCCAATCCTGATGACACGTTTTTCTTCATATAACACAGCTTCTCAGATTATTTGCTCATCATAGAGGTTGAATAAGTATGGTAAAAGAATACAATCCTGTTGCATATCTTTCCTAATTTTAAAGTACTCAGTGTTCCCATGTGCTGTTTGAACAATGTTGTCAGGTGTCATCAAATTGCTATAGACTCATAATGACCTTCTGCACAACACAACAAACTATTACCCAATCCTGCACCAACCGCACAATCATTGCTATGCTTGAGCCCATTGCTGCTGCCACTGTACCAATCAATCTCATTGGAGGTCTTCCACTTTTCCACTGCCCAATCACTTTACCAAGCATGATGTCTGTCTCCAAGGACTGGTCCCCACTGAAACCATGTCTGAAGTATAAGAGATGAAGTATGGCCATCCGGGCTTCAAAGGAAAATTCTGGCTGTATTTCCTTCCAACACAGATTGGTTTATCCTTTTGGCAGTCCATGGTGCTTTTAATATCCTCCTCCAACACTGTAACTCAAATGCATCAATTCTTCTATTATCTTTATTCATTGTCCAACTTTCACATGCATATAAGGTTATAGAAAATACCATGGCTTGGGTCAGGCGCACCTTACACCTCACACTGACATCTTTGCTCTTCAACACTTTAAAGAAGTATTGTGAAGCAGATTTGCCTAGTGTAACATGTCATTTGATTTCTTGACTGCTGCTTCCATGAGTGCTGATGGTTGATCTGAGCAAAATTAAATCTTCAATAACTTCAATCTTTTCTCCATTTATCTTGGTAATATTCATTGGTCCAGTAGTGAGGATTTTTGTTTCTTTACATTGAGGTGCTACCTATACCAAAGGCTGTGCTCTTTGATCTTCATAAGTAAATGTTTCAAGTCCTCTTCACTTTCAGCAAGCAAGGTTGTACCATCTGCATATCGCAGGTTGTTAATGAATCTTCTTCCAAACCTGATGTCATGCTTTCTTGTTTTTTTTTATTCCCCATATAACTTCTCAAATTAATTTTCTCAGCATACAGATTGAACATGTATGGTTAAAGAATACAACTCGGACACACATCTTTCCTTATTTTAAACCATTCAGTGTTCCCCTGTTATGTTTGAATAACTCCCTTTGGTCTATATATAGGTTTCTCATGAGCACAATTAAGTATTCCTGAATACCCATTCTTCATAATGTTGCCCATAGATTGCCATGATTGACACAATCAAAAGCCTTCACAGAGTCAATAAAGCACAGGTAAACATGTTTCTGGTATTCTCTGCTTTAGCCAAGATCCATCTGATGGCAGCAATTATATCCCTCATTCCATGTTCTTGTCTGAATCCAGCTTGAACCTCTCACAGTTCCCTATCAATGTCCTGATGCTGCCATTTAAAAATTATTTTTAGCAAAATTTTACTTGCATATGATATTAATGTTATTGTCAGATAATTTCTGCATTCCATTGGATCATCTCTATTTGGAATGAGAACAAATATGGGTCTCTTCCATTCAGTTGGCCAGATACCTGTCTTCCAAATTGCTTGGCATAGAATTCCTTCAGTACTACATCAGTTTGTTGAAAGGTTTCAATTTGCATTCCATCAATTCCCAGAGCCTTGTTCTTTGTCAATGACTTCAGTGCACCTTGGACTTCTTCCTTCACTATCAGGCTTTTGATCATATGTGATCTCTTGAAATGGTTGAACATTGACCATTTCTTTTTGGTACAGTGTTTCTGTGTATTCCTTCTACCTTCTTTTGATGCTTTCTGCATCATTCAATATTTTCCTCACAGAATCCCTCATTATTAGAAGTCGAGGCTTGAATATTTTTTTCAGCTTAAGAAATACTGAGCTTGTTCTTCACTTTTGGTTTTTTAACTCCAGATCTTTGCACATTTCTTCATAATATTTGACTTTGTCTTCTCGAGCTTCCCTTTGAAATCTTCTATTCATTTTTAAACCTCATCATTTCTTCCATTTACTTCAGCATTCTATGTTGGAGAGCAAGTTCCGGAGACTCTTGTGATATCCATTTTGGTCTTTTCCTTCTTTTTTTGTCTTTTGAATGACCTTTTGCTTTCTTCTTATATGATGTTCTTGATGTCATCCCACGACTCTTCTGTTTCTCTGTCTTTAGTGTTTAATGAATCAAATCTGTTCTTCAGACAATCTCTAAATTCAGGTGGGATATGTTCAAGGTCATATTTTGGCTCTTGTGGGCTTGTTTTAATTTATTTCAGCTTTAGCCTGAACTTGGTATGTCCGCAGTTGATTGTCTATTCCACAGTCTGCCCTGACCTTATTTTCACTGATGATATGGAGTGTTTCCACCATTTCTTTCCACTGATATACTCAATTTGATTTTTGTGTATTCTATCTGGTGAGGTCCACGTCTATATTCATCTTTTATGTTGCTTAAAAAAGGTATTTGCAATGAAGAAGTCATTGGTCTTTGCAAGTTTCTATCATGTGGCCTCCAGCATCCTTTCTATCACCCAGGCCATATTTTCCAACTACTAATCCTTTTCTTTGTTTCCAACATTTGCATTCCAATCGCCAGTAATTAGTAATACATCTTGATTGCATGTTTGCTCAATTTCAGACTGAAGAAGTTGATAGAATTCTTCAATTTCATCATTGCTGGCTTTAGTGGTTGGTGTTTAAATTTTAATAAGAGTTGTATTTAATGGTTTTCCTTGTGGGCATATGGATATTATTCTATCAGACAGCATTGCAATTCAGATAGATCTTGAAATATTCTTTTTAATGATGGGTGCAATGTCATTCGTTCCTCTTCAATTCATCATTCCCAGCATAGTAAACCATGTGATTTTCAGATACAAAATGGCCAATACCAGTTCATTTCAGCTCATTAATGCCATGGATATAAATGTTTGTGTGTTCTATTTCATTTTTGCCAACTTCCATTTTCTTATATTTGTAGTTAGTATATTACATATTCCATTTACTAATTGATGTTTACGTCTGTTTCTCCTCATTTTGAGTTTTGCTCCATCAGCAAATGAAGGTACCGAAAGCTTTACTCCATTTACATCATCATGGTCAACTCTACTTTGTGGAAGCAGCTTTTCCCCAGTTGTATTTTGAGTACCTTCGAACCTGAGGGCTCATTTTCTGGCACTCTATCTGACAATAATAGCGCTCTTTACCATGATACAGTCAGTAGTATTATTATTTCAGGGCTATCAGATAAGGGTTTAGGGTGGGCATGGCAGAGTTGTACAGGAGAGGAGAGTTGGTCCCTGCACAGCAGACCAGTTGAAAGAGCAGAGGTTGTTTTTATTTCATACCTTTTATTTGACTTTAGTTGTGAATTACATGTATAGCAAGTGTTTCCTGAAGGTCCCTGATGATCATCTTTAATCATCATCACTATCATTTCCTAAGCACTTATATATAATTAACCTTCTAATTTGAATAGCATAATAGTTTCTACTGTCTACAATGGTGCCATTTGACATAAGTTAAGTTAGGAAGGCAATACTTGCTATACAAGGTGGGGTGTGTTGAGACATGGAAATAAGATCACCAGGTTGAAAGCAGATATCTGTAGTCTGGCTTATAAATTTCTTGCAGATAGGAAACAGATGAACATTTTTGTACCTCTATCATCACCTCTGTACATATTAATTGAAATATTAGTTGAAATAAGCTAGACTTTGTAATGTAGGAATTGTTTCTCAAAGTTGTGAGAATGTGAAGGAAAGGTAGTTTATATTTGTGTTGGAGGAGTTTGGGGTTTGGGAGTAATTTGCCTACTCAAACGTTCCTCAACCTTATGTTTGCCTTGTTCTTCTCTTTCCCTTATTTTTGTCTTGTTTGTAAATCCCTTGTCTGTTTCTGAAGTTTTCACAGTTTGGCTTAGGCCCAAAACTCAATGCAACTGAATCTGTTCTAGCTTATAGTGATCCTGTATGGCAGAGTAGAACTGCTTCTTAAAATGTTCATTATGGCAAAATTGTAAGAGAGCAAAAAGCATCATTTTTCTCCTGAGGAGGAGCTGGGGGGCGGGCAGTGTTTGACTGTCAACCTTGAGATTAGCCGCCCAATGTTTAACCTACTGTGATACCAGTCCTCACTTTCAGGGCTAGGAAGTGGTTGTCATTTCTGGCTTCCCATTAGAAACCCCCAGGTAACATTAACACACATAGGTTGGCTCAGTGGCAGTTCATTTTCTTTGGGACATATGACAAGTGCAGGTGGAATGATCAGAGTGCAGATTATAAGGCACAATGTTAGAGGCTGACAGTTTCACAATGCTCATTCCTGTGGCTTGAGTTTGGTGGCGGTGATGGTGCTTATGTGCTGTAGAGTCATTCGACTCATAGCGACTCTGTGTGGGTTTCTGAGACTGCAAATCTTTACGGGAGCAGAAAATATCTTTCTCCTGTGGAACAGCTGGTAGTTTCGAACCACTGACCTTCAGGTTAGCAGCCTGACTTGTAATCACTACGCTACCAGAGCTCCTTGACTTGAGTTTAGAGATGAAGAAATTGAAACCCAGAGAAGATAATGGTTTGTTTTCCATGAATGCTTCTAGAAGGAATAAATAACAGACTGATTGATAGTGCTCATGTTTATATGATTATTTTAGACACACCAGTGCTCAGAAACTAGTTTTCAGATCAGGGCCCTTTCATTTTCAACAGTGACTCCCAAACCCGTGTGAGTAGAACCATCTGGAGATGTTGCTAAGGGGCCCTGGTGACACTGTGAGTTAGGCATTGGGCTGCTAACCTCAAGTTTAGCAGTTCAAACCTACCAGCTGTTTCAAGGGAGAAAGATGAGGCTGTCTATGCCCATGAAGATTAGCAGTCTCAGAAACCCTATATAGGGTCGTAGTGAGTCATAATGGATTGGATAGTCATGGGTTGGGAATATTGCTAAACATGCTGCGGATGGTGTTTGGGTCCTCAGTTTTTACTGACATCTCCTCCTTGTGATTCTATTTTATAGTCTAATTTTGAGACTACGGTGCATGCCATAAATACATGAATCTGCCTCATTTATAACTTCACACAGTATATGTAGAATATCATTGTAGAACTTTCAAAAGGTGCTGTAATTTTTGCTTAGCAACATAGTATCAATCTTTGAGTTATATCTCAATAAACTAATGCAAAGGCTTGCTTCTGACATTTAATTAACCCCAATAATTATTGAGTGTGAAGTGTATAAAAGTAAGTAAGATGTATTCTTTAACACATTTTTAATTTCTGCTTTAGTATAAGGGAAAAAATCACAGAAATGATCTTTTGGCTGTCAGCAACAGCTTACCTTGTAAAGAGCATCAAAAACCAAACCAACTGCCCTCCAGTTAATTTCCACTCCCAGTGACCCTGCAGGACAGAGGAGAAATGTCCCAGAGGATTTCCAAGGCTGTAATCCTGGGGTGGCGCTGTATGGTAAGCACTAGACTGCTATCCATAAGGTTGGCAGTTCAAACCCACCAGATGCTTCTTGAAAATACTTTGTTCTTGAGATGATCTCTCAATTCAAGGTCATATTTTGGCTCTCGTGGACTTGTTTTAATTTTCTTCAGCTTCATCCTAAACTTGACATATCAGCAATTGATGGTCTGTTCCTCAGTATTCCCCTGACCTTGTTTTGCTTGATGATATGGAGCTTTTCTACCTTCTCTTGCCAGAGATGTAGTCAGTTTGATTTCTGTATGTTCTATCTGGTGAGATCCATGTGTACAGTTATCTTTTGTTGTTGATATTAAGTGCCATTGAGTTGGTTCCAACCCATAGTGACCCTGTATTTTAAAAAGATATTTACAATAAAGAATTCAAAATTCTATCATGCGATCCCAGCATCATTTCTATCACCAAGACCTACTTTCCAACTACTGATTCTTTCTCTTTGTTTCCAACCATTGTATTCCAATCACCAGTAATTATCAATACATCTCAATTGCATGTTTGATCAATTTCAGACTGAAGAAGTAGTAGAATTCTTCAATTTCATCATCACTGGCTTTAGTGGTTGGTGTATAAATTTGAATAATCATGGTATTACCTGGTTTTCCTTGTAAGTGTATGAATATTATCCTTTTACAGACAGTTTTATACTTCAAGATAGCTCTTGAAATGTTCTTTTTGATGATGAATACAATGTCATTCCTCTTCGTTCTCTGCATAGTCCATATGATTGTCAGATTCAAAATGGCCAATACCAGTCCATTTCAACTCACCAAGACCTAGGATATTGATGTTTATGCATTAAATTTCATTTTTGACAGCTTCTAATTTCCCTTGATTTGTAGTTCATACATTCCATGCTATGGTTATTAATGGATAATTACAGCTATTTCTCTTCATTTTGAGTAGCACCCTATTAGCAAATGAAGGTACTGAAAGCTTTTTCCCTTTGTTTCATCACAGTCAACTCTACTTTGAAGAGGCAGCTATTCCCCAGTTGTATTTTGCATACCTTCCAACCTGAAGGGTTCATCCTCCAGCACTATATCTGACCATGTTTCAGTATTTAATATTCTTGTGCTATCTGCTCTTCTTCAGGCTTTCAGTTACTAAATATCCTGAAGTAGTTCTTCCTAGTCTGCTTTAGTCTGGAAGCTCAGATGAAAGTTGGGCGACCCTGCTAGTATTTAAAATACAGGTGACAAAGCTTTCATAATCACAACAACATGCAAGCCACCACAATGCAACAAACTGACAGATGGGTGGTGGGATCTTCCTTGTATGACATATGGGTGAGCATATGAGGTGATTGAAAATATCATGGCTTGAGTCAGGTGCAATTTAGTCCTCAAACAGCTATCTTTGCTCTTTAACACTTAAAACAAGTCTTGTGCAGCAGATTTGCCTAATGAAATATGTCGTTTGGTTTATTGACTTTTGCTTCCCAGAATGTTGATGGTAGATTCAAGCTAAACAAAATCTTTGACAACTTCAACCTTTTCTCCATTTATCATAATGTTATTTATTGGTCAAGTGGTGAGAATTTTTGTTTTCTTTACACTGAGGTGCAACCCATACTGAAGACCTTTGATCTTCATCAGTATTTAAAATTATCTTCTCTTCCAGCAAGCTAGGTTGTATCAGCTGTATATCGTAGGTTGTTAATGACTCTTTTTCTAATTCTGATGCCAAATTCTTCTTTATGTAACCCAACTTCTCAGATTGCTTACTCAGCATATGGAATGAATAAATATGGTGAAAAGAAATGATCCTGGTGCAAACCTTCCTGATTTTAAATGAGTATCCTGTTATTTTTTTCTAACAACTGCCTCTTGGTGTATGCACCAGTTCATCATGAGCACAATTAATGTTATGGAATACTCATTCTTTGCTATGTTGTCCATAGTTTTTCATGATTCACAAAATTGAATACCTTTGCATGGTCCATAAAGCACAGGTAAACATCTTTTTGGTATTCTCTACTTCCAGTCAAGATCCATCGGACATCACCAATGACATTTCTAGTTCCATGCCCTCTTCTGAATCTGGCTTGAGTTTCTGGTAGTTCTCTGGAGATGCTCTATGTTATCAAGTTGATTTCAGCTCATAGAAACCCTACAGGGTAGTGTGGAACTGCTCCTTGCATTTTCTGATGCTGCAAATCTTTATGGGAACAGAAAACCTCACGCTATTGCTGTGGAGTGACTGGAGGGTTGGACTACTGACTGCAGCCCAGTGTGTAACCCACTACACACAAGAACTCCTTGTGAGAATCATGGTGTCATGGTGGTTGTGTGCTGCCGAGTTGGTTCCAACTCATAGCTACCCCATGTATGTTTTCAGAGGCTATAAATCTTCACAGGAGCAGAAAGGCTCATCTTTTTCCCATGGAGTGGCTGGTAGGTTGGAATTGCTGACCTTGTGGTTAGCAGCACAATGAGAAATCCACTCTGCCATGAGGATCATAGAGACTCTTCATTATTCTTCTTACTGATAAATGAAAACATCAGCATTTCACATAAATTGTTGTGGAATTATCTTATAAGTACTCAAAGTATTAGTTATAGACATTCTGTGCATGATAGTGGGAGGGACTAAGAAAGAAACATATCTTGCCCCTCCCGTACCATCAGGATGAGTAATTATAATTAAATCAGAGATTTACTTTTATGCTGTTGCTGTTGTTAAGTATAGAGTCAAGTCAGTTCTGACTTACAGTGACCCTTATAGGGCTTCCAAGGAGCAGCTGGTAGTTTGAACCACTGACATTGCAGTTCAAACCACTCTTGTAGTCCAGTGCTTGTCCTACAGCACCACACCAGGACTTCAGATTAAAAATAGATATAACATTTTAGATATAGTAAAAATATAACAGATTTAATTTTATTATGAGGCGAAAACTTCCATGGCAACCTCTGCTTTTCCTAAGCAGTTTTCACTTTCTCTATCTTGTATTTTAACCTACAAAGGAATGTGTCCACAGGAGACTAGCCTATACATAGGAAGTTGTTTGTATGTTTTCTACAGAATGTGGAACCTGTGGTATATTATGTTAGGACACATAGAAGTTCATTTCTCACATTTAGGGAGTATAGGGAAAGAAACACTCTAAGAGGCATCGGGGAGACACGGCATACACTGGGGTGCAGTGTATGGTTTTGGATTTGTTTTAAAATGAAACGCTCCATCAGAATCATTTCACAGAACAGTTGGCTGGACAAAGATACCGTCATGGGGATGGTGGATATGTGTAGTTTTCTAGAGTTACTCCTTCCAACCCCCTGAGACTCGCTGGATTTAGGGAGCTGAAGGAGGATATCTGGGTCATTATTAGTCCTCCAACACCTCTTTCCCTTCTCTCCTATGGCAGGGAGGTGTATGGGAGGCAAATGAAAAGCTGGGATTGATTGTCGCAGTCAGGTGGGGAGAGCTAAGTGACTGAGTGAATGTGGAGAAAAACATTTGTCTTGGGCTGTGGTTAATCTTGCAATGAAGGTAGAAAACGGCTGGTCTGATATATACTGTACCCCAGTGACGAATATGAAACCTGGCACATATTACCTGTTTGAAAAAATATATTGAATGAATGCATATATTAATAACGGCTTATAGAATTATGCTAAATGTTTCAAAGAGATGGAGCCTTCATAAATAGGATCAGTGATGTTTAGATGAACTTCTTATTTCTAGCAGAATCCCACACAAATAATTGGCACATAAGAAAGTTACGTGGTCCTGAGTCTGGCACGGACACTGATGCGGTATTATGGTTTTTTACTACGGGTGTGGTGCTGTGAGTTAATGTGCTGGACTGCAAAGTCGCTTTGAACCATAAGGTTGGTAGTTCAAGTTCATCAGTCATTCCTCGGAAACCCTAAACAGGGTCGCTATGAGTCAGGATTGAATCGAAGGCGCTTCACAACAACAACAATGCATTAGAAGGGAAAAAGGCTTTCTATTCCCACAAAGATTTGTAACCTTGTATGTGGCACTGTGAGTTAATGCGCTGTACCTAAAGGTTGCTTTGGGCAGCAAGGTTGGCGGTTCAAGCTTACCAGCTGCTCCTTGGAAACCCTATACAGGGTCGCTATGAGTTGGTACCGACTTCACAGCACTTAACAACAACAACAAACACTATACTGGGTCCTTATGGGTCAGAACCAATTTAATGGTACCAACAACAACAACATAATTAGAAAGGACTGAAAACACTGACTTCCTTATTTTTAGGATAGCATGGGTTTGTTTGTTTGTTTGTTTGTTTTTTCCTTAAGAAAGTGGAGATCATTTCATCTAAAATCAAGGTTTCTCTAAAATCATGATTTTCCATTCCTAGCATGTTTGTTTGCTTATACCTTCTTTTTGTTTTATTTTATTTTTATACCTTCTTTTACACAGGCTGAATAAATCATGAATTAAAGCTAAGTACAAATCTAACAAGTCTATCACTGAGTGGCATGTGTTCGTGTTTGTGGGGAAAGAATTGAAGGGCTGGGGAGGTGCGCTGCTTTCCTGACAGCACGTAGGCAGCTTGTGGAGCAATAAACAATTTCCCTTAGCAGCTGTAAGGATGCGGGAATCTTTGGTTTGTGCATTTATATATAAAATCAAGTAATACGACTGTCAACAAAAGAATGTGGATGTAACTAATGAAATCATTTAGGAGATGGAAGCAGGATTGCCAGTGGTAAAAACAACAACAACAAAAAAAGGCCTATCTACTTAGTAAATGTTAATGCTTCCTATTCATACAACCAAACTCATTAAATAAAAAGGCAAAACAATTGACTTCAGTCAATCACTAAATTGATTTGAAGGGAAGTACTAGAGCCTAATCAGTGTGGAAAACCTGCCAACAGGTTCATTAGGTAGTTATTAACATATTTTTGTTCATATGAATTCTGTTTCACTCAAAACAGTACAGAGAATGCTTTCAAACAATAAGCTGTTGTCATTTGCCCATCCCCCCCAAACAAGATTTTGTGTGGATAATCACTTTACAGTTAGAAATCCTATTTCTTGTTCCTATCACATGACGGGAAAGTTGACACATTTGGAATTGATGCTTTTGAGTTATGGTGTTGGAGGAGAATATTGAAACTGCCATGGACTGTCAAAAGAATCAATAGATCTATTTTGGAAGAAGTGCAGCCAGAGTGCTCCTTGGAGGCCAGGATTGCCAAACTTCATCTCTCATACTTCAGGCATATTGTCATGAGGGACCAGTCACTGGAGAAGGATATCATGTTTGGTAGGATGGAGGGTCAGAGAAAAAGAGGAAGACCCCCAGCGAGATGGACTGGCCATGTGACAGCATCGATGGACTCAAGTGTGGCAACAGTAGTGAGGTTGGCCCAGGACCAGGCAGTGTTTTGTTCTGCTGTGCGTAAGGTTGCTATGAGTTGGTACTGACTTGATGACACCTAACAACAGCAACAACAATTGACTCGAGGGCAATGGGTTTAGTTAGTTTTTGTGTGTTATAGTTACATTTTAATTTGTTTTTCTAAAACCATCTTGCATCTGACTGTCTGGGCCACAGGTATCAGAACTCTAACGCCAACCCATCTCACTGGTGTCTTCCAAGCTCTCACTGACTCTACCTCACCAAACATGTTGTCCTCCTTCAGCAACTGATCCCAAAGCAAGCAAGTTGCACAGTGCTCTATTGTGATCCATCAGGTTCTCATTGGCTATTTCAGAAGTAGACAATCACATTTTTCTTTCTAGTCTTCTCCTGGAAGCTCCCTTGAACCCTGTCCACCATGGGTGACCCTGTTGGTATTTGAACTAGCAGTGGCATAGCTTCCAGCATCATGACAAGTGCCATAGTACGACAAACTGACAGGTGCTGGTCATATTCATTAGCATTCTTATTTTCACTGTGAATTACGTGATTTCCTCAAATATTTGAAATCTGCCTACGATTGGCCTCTCCTCGAGTTGTTTATGAACATTTGTTGAAACTGACCAGAGAAAATACTGTCAACTTGTCTCTGAGTCTGAGCAAATTCTTAGCAGAGTTGCAGTACTTGGCGATCTCCTGCTGTAGTAAACATATTAATAAGCTTTCACCAGAAGAACTGCGAACAGATGCACTTCTTGAAAACACAGTGTCCTTGTCACATTTACTTGTCTGTTTCTCCTAGTGAGGCATAACTTGCTTATGTTATCCTAGTAAATACTCTTTTTGTCATAACTAGATCATAGTTTACAAATTTTATAGAGAAATCATTGTAAAGAGTATCTTTAAAGCACAGAACCCAAACGCTAAGGAAAGATCACAGTGGCATATAATTCTTTTCTTTTTCATTCTCTTATACACTTTCTATTCCTCAGAACCCACAGTAACAGAAGTACATAGTTTGTGTGGCCATGTTTAAATTCGGGACTTCAGGTGTTTGAAATCAAACAAACGTATCTACATTTGTGGTAGGTCAAGAACAATCAATCCCAAATTGAGCCCCATATTCTGTCTTTGCTGATAACTAGCTGGGTGACCTTGAAAACCACACACCTTTCTAAATATCCATTCAGTATGCTGCTTAGGAAAACAACAAAAAACAGATCTCATAGGGTTTTTGTGAGGATCCCAAAAATTACATGTGAAAGTGCTTTGCAAAATGTGAAGGAAGACAACATGTTAGGTAATTATTTACCGCATTTGAAGACCAGGATTGGGAGTCCAAATTAGAAGAAAAGTAGCTTTGGATATTACACACTGGGGCTGTAATTCTTTAGGATTTGAAGTTGGTCTCCTCATTCGGTCTGGCTGTTTCTTGCCCCGTTTTAAACTGTGCCTTGTACCTCAGCAATTGAAATGATTTGTGTTACTGGGTATTTGGAATCAAACTCAGAATCTTAGGAAACACTTTTTTGTCTGGTTTCTGAAGGACTTTAAAAAACAGTCCTTGAGATTTATTCCTTAATGCAATTGATATGTCTAAGCTCTATTTTTTCCCCACTCTTCTCTAGAGTTTTTTCAATTTTCAACATCAGTATTAGAATTATGGACCTTGGGTGAATGTAATCTTACTTACTGAATTATTTAGAGTGTACACGCTTTTTTTTTTCACTAGCTCTTACGTAATTAGAAAATTTCCAAGTGTCTAAATTTCTGTCCAGTTGCACTATGATTTAAAATGGTGGTATTATATTCAGTAACTTCTTGTTGTTGTTAAGCGCCTTTGAGTCGCTTCCGATGCATTGTTGTTGTTGAGTGTTGTCATTTCTGACTCATAGTGACCCTGTATAGGGCTTCCAAGGAGTGGCTAATGAATTTGACCCTACCTTGTGGTTCAGAGTCCTGGTGTGGCGCTGTGGGTTAATGTGCTGGACTGCAAACTTGGTTTGAACCACAAGGTCAGCAGTTCAAGCTCACCAGCTGCTCCTCAGATACCTGTATAGGATTGCTATGGGCTGGAACAGACTATACTGTCACTTAACAACGGCAACAAACTGACCTAGTGGTCCAATGCCTTAACCCACAGTGCCATACCAGCACTTCATTATATAACTGAATCAACTAAAATTTCTTTTATATTAGATATTCAGAATATTTCTGATTTTAGTTTAGTTTGGTTTTCCTCAAACATACTTAGTTGTGCTGTTGTTTTTAAATGCCATTGAGGCAGTGCTGATTCACAGTAACCGTGTATAAGAGTCCTGAGAAGCAGCTGGTGGTTTGAAGCACTGACCTGTGATTAACAGTCCAGTGCTTACCCTACAGTGCCACACTGTGATGCTAAATATATTCAGTGGTATGCTGATTTTCAGAAAACCAGCTCCTGAGGGGAAAGTTCACCCCCAACATTCCTGATTTGTATCATTTGATAAATTCCTCGGTGTGAATACATCCACCGTGGCCAATGTACCACGTTGCTGCTTTGATGTCACTGAATATGGAGTTGGGAAGAGATTTACCTAATTGTGAGTGGGTATGATCACCACTATATAGTACTATGATAAAATCTTAATAAACATGAAAAAGCAAAAATTTAAAGTATTGTTTTATCATTAATGTCTCATTCATAAACCATATTTAATGTTTCATGCAATGAATAATCTATGATGTATATACATATATATGTATCTATATCAACCACTCATCTGCCAGTTTGTTGTATGATGGTGGCTTGTGTTGCTGTGATGCTGGAAGACATGCCACTGGTATTTTAAACCCAGCAGGGTCACCCATGGTGAAGGGGTTTCAACAGAGCTTTCAGACTAAGACAGACTAGGAAGAAGGAAAGGCAGGTCACTCTTAAATGGTTAGCCACTAAAAACCTTACGAATAACAATGGACTATTGTCAGATATAATGCAGAAGATGAAAACCTTATGAATAGCCGCAGAACATTGTCAGGAGAATAGTGCCAGAAGATGAGACCCTCTGGTTGGAAGGCACTCAAAATATGACTGGGGAAGAATTGTCTATGCAAAGGAGAAGTAAAGTTAATCTTAAGTGAAGCAAAACTTTTAGGACCTTCATTTGCTTCATGTGACACAACTCAACTAAAGAAGAAACAGCTGCAAATAGCCACTAATCATTGGAACATGGAATGTACGAATCTAAGAAAAGTATAAATTTAGGAAAATTGGAGGTCATCAAAAATGAAATGGAATGCATAGTCATTAGTGAGCTGAGATGTACTGGTATTGGCCATTTTGAGTCTGACAATTACATAATCTACTATGCTGGGAATAACAAAATGAAGAATGATGTTGCATTCATCATCCAAAAGAAAAAAAGCATTTCAAGCTCTGTCTTGAAGTACTCTGCTGTCTGTGACGGGATAATGTCCACAAACCTACAATGAAGACAGTCAATAGTGCCATTATTCACATCTATGCTCCAATTACGATGAAATTGAAGAATTCTGCCAAATTCTTCAGTCTGAAATCGATCAATCATGCAATCAAAATGTATTGATAATTCCTGATGACTGGAGGGCGAGGTTTGGAAACTAAGAGGAAGGATCAGTAGTTGGAAAATATGGCCTTGGTGATAGAAATGATGCTGGAGATCGCATGGTAGAATTTTTCAAGAACAATGACTTATTCATTGCAGATACCTTTTTCCAAAAACATAAAACATATACACCTGGACCTCATCAGATAGAATACACAGGAATCAAATTGACTACATTGCTCGTATACATGTTCAGATTGGAACAAAAGAAAATGAAAACAAGTCCATGAAAGACAAAATATGATTTTGACTATATCCCACCTGAATTTAGAAACCATCTCAAGAACAGATTTGATGCATTAGACACTAATCCCTGAAGACCAGAGCATTGTGAGATGCCATGAAGAATACCATACATCAGAAAAGCAAAAGGTCATTGAGAGAGAGACAAGAAAGAGAAGATCAAAGAGGATGTCAGAAGAGATTCTGAAACTTGCTCTTGAATGTAAAGAAGCTAAAGCAACTGGAAACATATGGAAGTAAAAGAGGTGAACAGAAAATTTCAAAGGGCTGCTCTAGAAGACAAAGCAAACTATTGTAGTGTAATGGATTTTCTAATGCCTTTTTAAAAGTCTGTTACTCCCACCAAATGACCTTTGTGTCCTGTTAGGTCTGTATAAAAGAAGGTGGGAAAAGATACTGATTGTTGTTGTTATTGCTATTGTTAAGTGCCATTGAGTCAGATCAGTCCATAGTGAACCTGTATAGTGTTTCTGAGGAGCAGCTGGTGAGCTTGAACTTCTGACCTTGCAGTTTAAACTACTTTGCAGTCCAGTGCATTAACCCACAGCACCACACCAGGACTTCAGATACTGTTGTTGTTGTTAGGTGCCATTGAGTTTGTACCGAATCATAGTGACCTTAAGCACAGCAGAACGAAACACTGTCTGATCCTGGGCCAACCTCACTACTGTTGCCATGCTTGAGTCCATCGATGCTGTCACTTGGCCAATCCATCTCATTGGGGGTCTTCCTCTTTTTCTCTGACCCTTCACCTTCCCAAACATGATATCCTTCTCCAGCGATTTGTCCCTTCTGACAATATGTCTGAAGTATGAGAGA
>NW_006408700.1:683422-690640 GCF_000296735.1 Chrysochloris asiatica
ACCCTGTATAGAGTTTCCGAGGAGCCTGGTGAGCTTGAACCACCGACTTTGCAGTTCAAATGGCTTTGCAGTCCAGCACATTAACCCACAGAGCCACACCAGGACTCCATTAGATAGACTAGATGAATCTAAATTAGATTCACTATTTTACGAAGATAGAAAAGAAAGAGGTAGTGACACCAGATTCAAACAAACAGTCTGACACCTACTCTGTCAAGAGCTACTTAACCTGCATTGTCAAGTTTTTTTTTTTCTTTTCACCATCAATCTTGATGTTATTTATTAGTCCAATGGTGAGGATTTTTTTTTCTTTTTTTTTTTTAAAACAAATGTTTTATTGTGTATTGAGTGATATTTTACATGGGGAAACATTAGTTTTACATTCATTCTATCGTACATTGTTTCATTGCCTTAGTTACCATCCCGCCCATGCATCATCCCCCAGTGAAAGGGTATACCTTGCATACCCCCCCTGCCCCACTTTCTTCAGCACACAGCCCCTTTCCCTCTCTGGGTCTCAACTCCTCAGGCACTCCATCTCTTTATGTCATACTTTCTGTCTCCATCTCAGGCCTCACTGCTTCTCTGGGTGGGGTCCCGCTCTCCGCTTTTCTCTGTTGATGGTCCCAGGGCCCTCCGCTCCTAGACTGAAAGGTTAGTCACTCCCCTCATTGCTATAAAATATCACCTTTACGCTTTGGTCCTCACAATCAGTCCTGGTAACAATTTTCACCATTGCGTCACATGAGACCTGTCTGCATTTCTTTTCATCAGCCCTTCCTAGACAGTTTGGGTACTATTCACTGGAGACTCCACTATCCTCCCCACCCTGTGGATCTAGATTCCTTCTTGAAAGCTTGTAAGCCAGTCACTTCTTACCTTTGTATCCCTCCCCCCATTTTGGGTGGCCAATGCTCAAGTTGTCCAACCCTTCCCACTCTTTGTATGGATGGGATGGGAATAACTCTTGTAGCCGGTAATTGTTTCCTCTTTTGAGCTACTGCAGTTATATGTGTAGGTCCAGTTCATCAAGTTGTATCAGATGACACTTTTTTTTTTTCCCCCTCTTCGTTCTTCCTCGGGTTGAGTTCTGTTCATCCAGTCATTGAAGCCAGGTCAAGTGGGTATCATCTTCAAGTGTGGGTGTTCTTGCGTCTGTCTGCCCTCTTCTTAACAGCTGGTCTCTTCACTCTCCACTCTAGTCCTCTGTAGCTGTGTCACTGACTCTGAGCCCATGAGTCCCCCGTTCCGCCTCAATGCTGGACAACCGAGTCTCCACCCGGGTTCACAGTAGTCTGCTGAACGATGCAGGGCTTAGTTCTCCGTTTCATTGGTGTTCTTAGGCCACTTCTCTTTATGGGTGACATGCGTGGTGGCCAATCAGAGCATGTATTTCCATTGCGTCTTAGTCTTGGGAGAGGATTTGTGCTGAGAGGACCCGTCCACTTGCCTTGATGTCTCCTGGGCTAGCAGCCTACTTGTTCTTGTGGTAGCAGTCGGACTGCCCTTAGTGTTCTGTGTTTTTCCTGTAGGTCTTTCTTTCAAGAAGTGTCTTCTGGTTTTCTGGCTGTTCCAAGCTGGTCTGCTTGCCCTTTTGAGAGGAAGGTTTCCCGTCTCTGAAGGTCTGGATGTGGTTAGGCTTTGATCTATATTCTTCTGTACTGCCGAGGCTCTTCAGGAATCCTCCTTCACTGGATACCTTGTAGTCCCATTTTAGGTATTCCAATCAGTTATAGGCAGAAGAGCATTGACAATTCTTGGCCACAGAATTCAAACCTTAGTAGTATGTTCAGGGATCCTTCTGCTTAAAATGTCTCTCTAGATGAATAGTAAGAAAGCTATTATTGGCTTGGTACCTTACAATAATAACACAAATCATAGTTAAAAATGGCCAAACCTACACTGTGTAATGAGAACTATTAAGATTTAACTGAAGCATAATCCTATCCAACAGTTACAAGTACCACACAGCAAGATTTTAATATAGACTTCTACTTCTTCACTCAGGTGTTGTTGAAATGTTTAACTAGGGAGTCACCTCACTTTGGTCTATCTGAATTTCTCTTTCAATTTTGCAAATGTTTCTCCTTGTTCATGCAGTTCTTGTCTCACTTTGTTCTGCTTCCTTGCTTCAAGGTTATTAATGTATTGACAGGAAACTCTTGGGCTCTATCCATGTGATTATTATTCAAAGGTCACTTTAACTACAGAGCCTTTATTATCATTAAAGGAGATTACTTCTAATATATTTTCTACTAAATAAATCCCCATTTTAGTTCCTCTTTCTGGAACTATTTAATGCTCTAGAATCCCCTGGGCTGTTACCCACTACCTCCAAGTTCTGTGTGGCAGAAAGAAGAGATTTTACTCTGCTTACGTGGTAGAAGAAAATCAAAGTGACAATTTGAGCTAGGAAAGGACCTCATATGATGTAGCACTATAGATTCTCATACTTTGGACATGGTGTCAGGAGAAGGAGTAGTCCCTGGAGAAGGACATCATGCAAGGACACTTGTAAAGTGGAGGGTCAGCAAAAAAGAAGACCACCTCCAATGATATGGTTGGATACAGTGGCAGTAATAATGGGCTTAATCCTAAAACCTGAGGATGGTAATGCACGTTTTTCTGCTTTGTATAGGGTTTCTGTGAGTTGGAGTGGAGCAGATTTGACCACACCCTGCCGTCTTATGCTTAATGTGTTTACACTTTTATTCTCTTAGGTGGTTGTGAAGCTGTTTTCTCTTTAATCAAATTTCTCCTAAAATCATGTGGGCTTAAGAAGCAAGACCTTTTAGATGAGGTAGTACGGTTTGCTGACGAGGTAATAAGATCTATGCCTTTTTAGCAGTCTCACATTATTATTGTTGGTTCTCCAATCTCACAGTTGTTGCTACACTTGAGTCCATTGCTACTGCCACTGTGCCAATCCATCTCATTGGGGGTCTTCCACTTTTTTTGCTGACCCTCTACCAAGCATGGTATTCTTCAGGGACTGGTCCATCCTGATAACATGTCCCAAGTATGAGAGACCAAGTCTGGTTATTCTGGCTTCTAAGGAGCAATTGGCTGTACTTCTTCCAACGCAGATTTGTTAGTCCTTCTGGCAATCCGTGGTACTTTGACTATTCTCCTCCAACACCATAACTTAAATGCATCAATTCTTCTGTGGTGTTCTTTATTCACTGTTCAACTGTCACATGCATATAAGGCTACTGAAAATACCATGGTTTGGGTCAGGTACACCTTTGTCCTCAAACTGACATCTTTGTTCTTAAGCACTTTATAAAGAGGTCTTGTGCAGCAGATTTGCCTAAGGCAATAGGTCATTGGATTTCTTGATTGCTGCTTTCATGAGTGTTGATAGTGGATCCAAGAATAATGAAGTATTTGACAATTTCAGTCTTTTCTCCATTTTTGTTGATGTTATTTATTGATCCAGTTGTGAGAATTTTGTTTTCTTTACAATGAAGTGCAAACCTATACCAAAGGCTGTGGTCTTCAATTTTCATCAGTAAGTATTTCAAGTCTTACACTGGATCTCTGGGAAGCAAACTCTGAGATGGAGATTAGCATGTAGGAGATTTATCAGAAGTACTTGTGGGATCTACACTTGAGGTGAAGGGAGGGTGGAGAGAATAGGATTGGGCTGAGGTATAGTCAAAGTAACTGGGTGGTGTAGCCAGTTAACATGCTTTGCTGTTAACAAAAAGGTAGGAGGCTTGAGTCCACCCAGAGGTTTGTGGGATGAAATGTCTTGTTGATCCACATCTGTAAAACCAGCCAGTGTGAACCCTAGGGGATATTGATCTACTCTGCCAGAAGTAGGAGTGGACTGGATAGCAACTGGTACTGGGTACTGATGGAACAATCTGAAGGAGGCATTGGCCAAGCTCACAGGGAATTAAAAATGGGATTGTACTCATCAGACTTGTGCTTAGTTAGGGCATGGACCTAGGGCTTTATACCTCTGTATTGACCAGTCCTTGATGCAATCTGTCCCTCAAGTGGACATGTCTTAGCTGAGGGAGCTCTTTTAGCTGAGGCAATTCTGGAAAATGACTGACAGCTGTCCCAGGAACTAGGGAATACATCCGTCAGTCCAGAGATGGATTGGGGCGGCACAATACAGTTAACATAGCCCCAGTACTTCATGAAGGGAAACAATGACATACATCAGAGCAATCTTCCTCAACCTTTTCAAAGCTGGTCCTCCTTTTGATAAACATAAAACATGATTCTGATATATCCATCTACCTGAGCAAAGAGTGATATGACTTGTGGTTGATAGTTTGTATTCTTTGCATAGACTCATTGACCAAGAGTATTTCCTGGGCCCTGGTATTCAGTGGAAGATATTTCTTCTTTTTCACCATTCTCCTCTTGTAACTTCTCTTCCCTGCTTCCCTAAAGCAGGATTTTGATTTTAACCTTTCCTGATTTGTCTGAAATGTCTAGATGGCAGTGTCTTGGTGCCACACCCTCTTTTTTGCATTGCCCAAAACCACAGTAAAATGATCACAAAAGATAAATGCTTGATCTGAAAAAGCAGAACCAGTGGATAGTGTTTGACTTTCATTCCACATAACAAGCAAAATAATTAGATAAATACAACCAAAATCAGGATAGTTTTGGTCCTGGATAGGGTACTAATTCTGAGACAAAATGGTATATACGAACAGGGCTTCAAAAATTCATGAAAAAGTTCCATCATCTTTTCATTCCATTTGTCCATGAACTTTTTGAAGGCTAGGGATGTACCAATTTGGTGTTTTTGACTGGTAGCCTTTTCTTGTTGTTGTTAAGTGTCATAGAGTTGGTTCTGATTCAGAGTGACCCTGTATAGTGTTTCCAAGGAGCAGCTGGTCGGTTTGAACAGCTGACCTTGTGGTTAGTAGTATGGTGCTTTTCCTACAGAGCCATAGCAGAACTCTAGACTTTTCTAGTTGTTGTTGTTATTGTTGTTGTTGTTAAGTGCCTTCGAGTCGGAGCCGACCCATAGCGACCCTGAATTGTTGTTATTAAGTGTCATCAAATCGATTCTGACTCATAGGCCACTCTATCATGAAATCTCCATCATCATTTCTATTACCAAGGACATATTTTCTAATTCCTTTTGTTCCTGTTTGCTTCCAATTTTCACAGTTGAATCACTAGTAATTATCAATGCATCTTGACTGCATGTTTGATCATTTTCAGACTGAAGAAGTTGGTAGAATTCCTCAATTTTTCATTCCCGGCATAGTAAACCATATCATTGTCCAAATGAAAATGAGCAATAGCTATGTATTTCAGCTCAGTAGAATAATCTTTCTGCATGCCATTTCATTTTTGATGACTTCCAATTTTCCTAGATTCGTACTTTGTACATTCTACATTCCAGTTACCAATGGATGTTTGTAGCTGTTTCTTCTCCTTTTGAAGGCCTCAATAGTAGATGAACATCCATACACAAATTTCTCTATCCACATCAGTAAGATCAACTCTGCTTTGAGGCGGTAGCTCTTCCTCATATGTATTTTGAATTCTTCTCGATTTGAGGGACCCATCTTCTGTCTGGTACTATGGAAGACAATATTTTTTTCTGTGATTCATAAGGATTTTAGGGGGGTGATTCTTAGTCTCCTCTTATCTGGAAGCTCTTCTGAAACCTGTCCACCATGGGTGACACTGCTGGTATTAGAACTATCAATAGCATAGCTTTCAACATCACAGTAATATGCAATCCACCACAGTATGACAAGCTGACAAATGTGTGAAATGAGCAGAGAGATTAAAAATACTTAAGTATATTACACATTATCCAAAGTAACAGTTATGTTGCATTTTCATTCCTTGAAAGTATAATTTGTTTATTTTCCTATGTCCATTACATCATTTTGCCTTTTATTGGTTATGTAATGATCTGTTCTTCCTAAATTCATATACTATGAAACAATTTAATCATATAGCCTCAAATTGTTCTCATGGTTTCCTGATAGTGTCCTGCATGGAAGAAGTATTAGTTGTTAATTCTTCATGAACAATGAACATGTATTGGGTGTTGTTGCTACGAGTTCCAAGTCATAGCTAACTCATGTGACAGAAGACAATTGCTCCTTTGGGTTTTCTTGACTGTAGTCTAAAGTAGATCAAGGATGTTGAAAATGGTTAAGCACTCAAATGCTAACCAAAAGGTTAGTGCTTTGAAGTCCTACAGAGGCATCTGGGAAGACAGGTCTGGCACTCTGCTTCTTGAAGACCTGATTGAATGTAGTTGTATTTTGCAAACATGGGATCTGCATGAGTCAGAACTGATTTGATGGCACTGGATTATTTGATACCCTGGAGAACAAACAATCTGTTGTGATTTTGATTATGAAGGCAATCCCATAGCACGTTCCAATGCTGGAAAGCCCAGCCCCAGACTCTATACTAAATGAGGCACATGATTTCTTCTCATTGATTTAACAAATATGAATCGAGCACTTGCTGTGTGCCAGGGACTGTGAGAGACTCTGGGAATATATCAATGAATAAAATTTTCTTTCCTCAGAGTGCTTATTCCTTAGAATAAGGCAATGGTGTTGGGGAGAAGTCAGGATGGGTTGGATTTTAAATACAATGACAGAGAGACCTGAGGAGAGAAAAATGACTGGTATATTTGAGTAACATTGTTGTTGTTGTTAGGTGCCATCGAGTCGGTACTGACTCGTAATGACCTTACGCACAGCAGAACGAAACACTACCCAATCCTGGGACAACCTCACTATCATTGCCATGCTTGAGCCCATTGATGCTGCAACTTTGCCAATCCATCTCACAGGGGGGTCTTCCTTTTTTGCTCTGACCTTCCACTCTACCAAACATGATATCCTTCTCCAGTGACTGGTCCCTCCTGACAATATGTCCGAAGTATGAGAGATGAAATTTGGCCATTCTGGCCTCCAAGGAGCACTCTGGCGGCACTTCTTCCAACACAGATCTGTTAGTTCTTTTGGCAGTCCATTGCACTTTTAATATTCTCCTCCAACACCACAACTCAAATGCGAAAATTCTTCTATGGTCTTCCTTATTCACTGTCCAGCTTTTGATGAAGTTATTGAAAATACCATGGCTTGGGTCAGGCACACCTTAGTCTTCAAGCTAACATCTTTGCTCTTCAACACTTTAAAAAGTTCCTGTGCAGCAGATTTGCCTAATGCAATACATCGTCTGATCTCTTGACTGCTGCTTCCGCGA
>NW_006408700.1:690740-692114 GCF_000296735.1 Chrysochloris asiatica
TCCCTTCTGACAATATGTCTGAAGTATGAGAGACGAAGTTTGGCCATCCTGGCCTCCAAGGAGCACTCTGGCTGCACTCCTTCCAACACAGATCTGTTGCTTCTTTTGGCAGCACATGGCACTTTCAATATTCTCCTCCAACACCATACTGAAAAGTACCAATTCTTTTACGGTCTTCCTTATTCACTGTCCAGCTTTCGCATGCATATGAGGTTATTGAAAATACCATGGCTTGTGTCAGGCACACCATAGTCCTCAGGCTGATATCTTTTCTCTTCAACACTTTAAAAAGGTCTTGTGCAGCAGATTTGCCTAATGTAATATGTCGTTTGATCTCTTGGCTGCTGCTTCCACTAATGTTGATGGTTGATCCAAGAAGAATGAAGGATACTGATAGCAGGATATAACTCAACTGTGGATGGCAGCAGAGTTATTATAATTACAAAAACCTGAACCTCTAGCATGGGTTTAAACAAGCCATTTAGAAGGAGGAGGGTGGAATCTCACTACCATCAAAGAAGAAGAGCCAAGAGTTGGAGCATGCCCTTTGGACCCCAAGATCCCTGAACATTGAACTGGGACAGTAAAGCTGTGGCACCAGAGTGGTAGAGGAGCAGCAGTAGAACCAAGAGTCAGAGCATGAGATGTAGCCGTGGACTTCCCAGCCCATGGAGCAAGTAAAGCTGAGTGACTTTGGCAGGACACTTGTAGAGTGGGGTACATTCACTCACATAAGTGGAGAGCTATAGTCAAGTTCTTCAGGCTGAGGCTTATGGTGGAGTGGTATGTCCTGTGGGCATTTCTCAGCAACTGACTAGAATTTGTCCTGATCATTCTCTGATCCTGTATTGTAACCTGCTAACGTCCCTAATAAACCCTGTAACTGAGTATGGTGTCTGAGTCCTGTGTAGCCATTGCAAAGAATGATTGAACCCAGAATGAGTAGAGAATGCTGTGGAAAGAATGGTTGACACTTAATATTGATTTAAGTATTAAAATAAATGGGCAAAGACCTGGAGTTAGAAAAGCCAAGGGCTGAAAATGCTCAGCATTTCTCAAGTGGAAAGAACTGAAGAAAAAGTCAACCCTGGATTTGCAATATGGGCAAAATGTGGCATCCTGGAGTGGCACTATAGGATAAGCACGGGACTCCAAGTTCAGCTTGAACTGCAAGGTGCAACTTTTGGTCTCTCCATGTGTGGAAAAAGCAGAGTGATGATAATTGAAGATACTTGGAACCAACTAGTCCAATGACCAATGGACTCTGAGACTGGAAGAGCTAGACATTATATAGAGGAATAATAGAGGGTCAATATATAAATATTTTTTTGTGTTTAGGGAAAAGAGAGATTAAGTCCACCTAATCCTGGTAGC
>NW_006408700.1:692444-693731 GCF_000296735.1 Chrysochloris asiatica
CCTTGGAAACCCTATATGGGGTCGCTATGGGTCGGAATCAACTCGACGGCACTTAACAACAACACATTAGGTAAACCTGCTACCAAAGACCTCTTTAAAGTGCTAAAAAGAAAAGCAAAGATGTCACTTGAGGACTAAGGTGTGCCTGACTTAAACCATGCTTTTTTCAATTACCTGTTATGAATGTGAACGTTGTACAGTGAATAAGTTGGACTGTAGAAGAATCATTTGAATTAGGATTTTCTTGTAGAATATTGAAAGCACCACGGACTTCCAGAAGAGCAAACAAATCTGTCTTGGAAATATAGAGCCAGGGTGCTCCTTAAAGCAAAGATGACAAGACTTTATTTCTGGTTCTTTTGATATGGTTTCAAGAGGGATTAGTCTCTGGAGAAGAACATCAAGCTTGGCAAAGTGGAGGGTCAGCAAAAAAGCAGAAGAATCTCATTGAGACAGATCAACATAATGGCAGCAACGAGGGGCTCAAAACAAACGTGAGGCTGGTGCAGAACGGGGAAGTGCTTCGTTTTGTGGTGCGTATCATGGCTCTGAATTGGCATTGGCTTGGCAGGACCTCACAACAACATATATCTATATAACATTTTCCATAGTTTTACAAAAAGAATAAAATAAATATCACTACTGCATGCACTGCCATCTAGTAGATTCTGGTTCACAGTGGCCCTGTATAAGGTTTCCAAGACTGGAAATCTTTATGAGAGTAGACAGTATTAACTCTCTTCCCAAAAGTGGCTGGAAGGTTTGAACTACCTATTTTGTGGTTAGCAGTCCAGCACTTATCCCATAGCATCACCAGGACTTCAAAACCAGTGTTTCAAAATGAGTTTTTAAATGTAAATTTTCCCTTAGTTACAAATAATACACTCCCCAGCCTCAAGCTTTTTCTAATGAAGTTTATTAACTATAGTTATATCCATAAATTATTTCAGTATTTACTTCAACCATGCTTTAGCAGCCATCTCTTCATTCTGTTCCTTTGCTTGGACTTGAAGAAATCAAGAGAACTAAGATAATAGTCATCGCCTTTGAGGAGCTTATAATATTGTAGAAGTCCCTTAAAACCATCTCCATCCTTCCCAAGGCCAATTTTAATGACATATAAAGGTAAGCTTTCAAGAGGGAACCTAGTTCCAGACGGGGCATGGGTAGGTAGAATCTCTACTGAATGATTTCCAATCTGTTGGGACCGGGCTGGCGAAAGGAAATGGGGATAAGACTCTTGTGGTACAATAGTGAATAATTGCCATCAGGACTGACTGTGAGGGT
>NW_006408700.1:693831-695441 GCF_000296735.1 Chrysochloris asiatica
TTGTAATCCACTACACTACCAGGGTTCCTTTTGCCTGTTGCAGATAGTTGTTGCTATAAATGGGATCATAGAATATTTGTCCTTTTGTTACTGAGTTATTTTACTTAACATGATATTTTCATATTCTACCATGTGTCAGAACTTCTTTTCCTTTATGAGTGAATAACATTCCATTTTCTGTGTACAGCACATTTGTTTATCCATTCATCTCTTGATGGACACTCAGGTTGCTCCCACATTTTGGCTATTGTAAATAATGCTGCAATGAACATTGGCATGCACACATCTGGTTGAGATCTTGTTTTCAGTTCTTTTGGATATAGACCTAGGTATGGAATTATCACATCACATGGTAATATCTAACTTTTTGAGGAAAGATCTGGTCTAAAAAGCTGAATCAACTCAGTGCTCATGGGGGCTGCATCCAAGGAGCCAGAAGAGCATCTGTTGGGGGCAGCCCAAAATAAGAGCAGATACTGAAGCAGAGGAGAGGGAAGGAAATGTGAATAGCCTTACAAAGGTGTTCCACATGAAACCAAAGCACTGAGTTTTGCTTTTATTTCTTTGACAAACCAGATGCTAGCTTAGATGACACATTCAACAAAACATAAGCAAATGAACATTATTTGGGGAAAAGATTTCTCTTTTTCTCTTCTATGTTATGAGAAGAACAGGCACTGTCAGCAAAAGTTTTATACAGGCTGAGAATGTTTCCAACTTTTTTGGTATATCATCACATCTAAAGCATTTTCATTATTATTCAAGTTGCGATCTACTGGTGTGATGGAAGATGAAAGACAAGATTTTTGTTGCTAAATCCTTTTACTGAACCCCGTGTCTGAACTGGCTTCTTTATGTGTTGTTTTTAATGGCTGTCAGAGAGGCCTCAAGATGAATAACTCACATGAGATACCAGCTGTGGAAATACATTGTCAAAATAAGACAGTGTCTGGATGCTCAGCACAAGAGGCATTTGGATATGTGTCGGTTTAGTCAATGTCTATTGGGAATGGCTGATATTCTGAAAATGCAGAAACAGAGATAGGAAAAAAAAATGAAGAAATTATTTATCTGTGTTCTGCTAGCAGGAAGTGTGGATGTAGACAGAAGAGAAAGATCTGTGTTATTATTAGATTTAATATACTATGGAATAATGAATAAGGTCAAATTACCTTATTCATTATAATTCATCAGATGTTTGACAGTTCTTAAAACTAAAGATTTCAGTAGGAACATAGAAAAAACAGTATGTTTAGAGTTTACAATAGAATTGACACTACTCCTAATGACCCCAATAGCTGCAACAATGGACCAAAGGTCATGAAATGGCATATGACTAGGCCATGATTCTCTCTTATATTTAGGCTTATCTTGAGTCGGAACCAACTTGACTGCAAACAACAGCAGCTAACAACCCCAATTTTATATATTGTTTTATAAAACCCTTCTTGTGACTTTAGAACTACAGGATAATATATATATAAGCCCTGGTAGCATAGTGGTTACGAATTGGGCTGCGAACTTCAAGGTCAGCTGTTCGAAACTACCAGCTGTTCCATGGGAGAAAGATGAGGCTTTCTGCTCCTGTAAAGATGTACAGCCTCGGAAAC
>NW_006408700.1:695861-697209 GCF_000296735.1 Chrysochloris asiatica
TAACAACAACCACACAATTCACAGAAGCTACTATAACCATTATTTTGTAGGATAAGCACTGGACTGTAAAGTCAGTTTGAACCACAAGGTTGGCAATTCAAACTCACCAACTGTTCCTCAGAAACCCTACACAGGGTCACTTTGAGTTGGAACTGACTTGACAACACTTAACAACAACAACAACAATAAACATTATTTTTTATATACAGTAGCATATAGTTCATATGCGCTACTATAACCATTATTGGAGTCATGGTGTTGTGCTGTAGGTTAAGCACTGGACTATAAGGTTGGTTTGAACCACAAGGTTGGCAGTTCAAACTCACCGGCTTCTCCTCCAAAACCTTTTTTGTTGTTAAGTGCCATCAAGTCAGTTCTGACTCATAAGCAATTTTGTATAGGGTTTCCAAGGAGCAGCTGGTGAGCTTGAACCGCCAATCTTAAGGTTCAGACCGACATTGTAGTCCAGAACATTAACCCACAGTGCCACTTGAGTCAGAACCAACTCGACAACACTTAACAACAACAACATAACCATCATTGTAGTTGTGCAGAAGCACTTTGCAAATCTTGTGCCCTGGAATTCACGGTGAGTGTTGTGTAGTTTCAATTTTAAAGAAATACTCTATTGTATTCTATTTAGTGCCTTGGCTATGAGATTTATGAAACTTTGAGTGGATAGTTTGGATGGGAAACCTATCTGGGAGTGAAATGGGAGAAGAGAAAGCGGGAAAGGAAGGAGCTGGCATATTTGCTTGAAGACCCAATATTAATGTTCTTAATTGGAGCAGGTTGGTAGAGAACAGTTTCTGTGTTTATTTATTTTTAGATTGTTGAAACTTTACAAGAAATACGTATTGTCTTTTTCCCACTGTCCAAATGATCATAACATTTTTCTAACTATCTCAGAGAAAACCAAAGTTTCTGGTTTTCTGGGTGGTGTTAATGGTTAATGTGTTTGGCTACTAACTGAAAGTTTGAATGATGAAGTTGGCCCACAGGTGTTTCAGAAGAAAAACCTGGCAATGTAGTTTGGGAAAAAAGCCATGGAAAATCCTATGAAACACAGTTCTCTGGCACACACTGATTTAATTGGGGTTGACTCAATTTAAAATTAAGAAAGGTGTGCCACAAGGTTGTATTCTTTCACCATACTTATTCAACCAGTATGCTGAGCAAATAATACGAGAAGCTGAGTTCTATGAAGAAAAATGTGGCATCAGGATTGGAGGAAGACTCATTAACAACCTGCGATATGCTGATGATACAACCTTGCTTGCTGAAAGTGAAGAGGACTTGAAACATTTACTGATGAAGATCAAAGAGCACAGCCTTCGGTATGGATTAT
>NW_006408700.1:697904-701892 GCF_000296735.1 Chrysochloris asiatica
ACTCCATGGCACCTAACAACAACAACAACAATATCAAATAGTTTGTTTTTTTTCTTTTTAAGAGAAAATTAGGCTAAGTTAGGGAGCTGGTCCCATCTCAACCTGCCTTGGGATTTGGAAACTAGAAGCAAATAAATCCGTTTCTACATAAGAAACCAATAAAAGAGCACTGTCTTTATCAATTGTGAGGCTCTATAAGATTGATGACTAATGGATCATTAAAAATTAGAACTATATTAATGTCTTTTAAAGCTAAAACTTGTAGAAGAGTTAATTCCTGGTATTCTTGTTTTCATTGTCTGTTGGTGCACATCTCTTTAAGGTGGTGGCTAGGTTACAAGGCAGTTTAACAGATGTCTGGATTTTACAGTGTAACTGCTGAATATCTTCAGTAGAAACTGCACTTGTGAGAGTTTCAGTATAGGAAATCCTCAAATTACGTCAGGCTTCTGTTCCGTCAACTCCAATGTAAGTCGGTTCTGAGGAAAGTCTAATCTCTCTGTCCTTTAGTTTCCTTAGCTTGCTATACAGCTTAGCTGTATTTTGGACAGTAAATCATAACATTGAACATCTGCAAGTGAAAATCTAAGAAATATATCATCATCAAATTATGTGCTGAAATACTATTGTTGTTGTTAGGTGACATCGAGTCTGTACAGACTCATAGTGACCCTATGCACAACAGAGCAAAGCACTGTCCTGTTCTGGGCCAAGCTCACAAAGTCTGGCTGTACTTTCTCCAATACAGATCTGTTGGTTCTTTTGGCAGCCAATGGCACTTTCAATATTCTCCTCCAACACCATAACTCAAAAGCATCAATTCTTCTACGGCCTTCCTTATTCACTATCCAACTTTCATATGCATATTATGTTACTGAAAATACCATGGCTTGGGTCAGGCTGTTGTTAAGCACCATTAAGTTGGTTCTAGACTCTGTATAAAGTTTCCAGGGAGTGGCTGGTGGGTCCAGTGCAGCGCTTCTCCTACAGTGGCACACCAGGACTCCAATGCTGTATGCAGCATAAATTGCAAATGATAAAATGGACATATGTGCAGTTTGTCATAAATACATCATGGGTCGGGCATTACCTGGATTCTTCATTAGAAAGAGATCTGCCACACACCTGTGACAGTGCACACGTGTAAAATGAGCCCAGCATCCACTTTACCAATGAAGCAGGAAAACATGCCATTTTGGTGACCTGAAGAATCACATTATCTCCAAGAAATGTTTCATCAGAGAAGAGTTCTAGGTTTTACTGAGGCTGTTAATTTTACTTTTTTACTGTGAGAAGATAGTGGTGCAACAATTGAGTTTACCCATCAATTTGTACATTTTGCTACTATAAGCCTTTTATGTATATTATCCTATGAGTGTTGTGATAATATTTTGACATATTATCATTGATACCAATCACGTCCCTCTATTTCCCTCTTGTGAGTATTCTAGCTTCTGCTTTGACTGACTCAAGGAAGGAATGAACAACACAACACTGATAATGAAGAAATCCTATCTGACCTGTCGTGATTCTAACGCCTTGGTCCTGGGGAGACACAGAATTACACATGATACAGTGAGAGTCAGTTCTTCACTCCTGAGACTAGAAAAGGATCCATAGTTTGTGAGAGAAGGGAGAAAATTACAGGCAAAGTATAAAAGTTGATGTTGAAGGGCCTTTGAGGAAAACTCTACACTGCCCCCTGGCCTGAACCTGTGGCCCCAGATCGTTTTGAAGGATCTGAGAGCACAGATGGATCTAGACCATGTTTGAATGGGGGTAGGGTGGGACACATTCATTTAGCAAGGCTGTCTAGTGTTCCCAGTTGTGGCTTGGAAGCAATAGAGTAAGAATGACTGTGTGGTATGTCCAGTGCAGAGAAAACTTCCAGAGTTCTCTGTGCCCCAGTGAAAGTGAAGACAGTACGTACTGTCTGTGGGTCCAAATGTACCATGTTTGCACCTTACACAACACTGTCATGTGTCCACTGGTCCTGCTCTCCAGGAATCTGAAGAATCAGACTTGACTGGTGTCGCAACTTATCAAGGATGCAAGCACACTGGGCATTCTTGTGTAAGATTTATTGGAAAGAGATAGTACACTTCACAGAGAGAGAAGGCAGGCCAGTCTCAAGGAGTGGAGTAGACCCCAAGGAATTGGGTATTAAGGGTTAATAAGCTCAGGACTCCTCCCCTAGGGGAGTAGTTCCGCCCTGGGTGAGAGGTCTGGGAGGTCTGAGTTGAGTTTCCTCAGCCCTTTTCCATGTCTGTGTTGAATGCTGTCCTCAGGGGTTTTTAATTGTATGCAGGCGTTGATACATTTGTTAATGAGATTACAATAAACTATTACACATCAACAGGGGTGTATTCTTTCACCATATTTATTCAATCTGTATGCTGAGCCAATAATCTGAGAAGCTGCGTTATATGCAGAAAAATGTGGCGTCAGGATTGGAGGAAGACTCATTAACAACCTGTGATATGTAGATGGTACAACCTTGCTTGCTGGAAGTGAAGAGGACTTAAAACATTTACTGATGAAGATCAAAAAGTATAGCCATTGGTATGGATTGCATCTCAATGTAAAGAAAACAAAAGTCCTCACCACTGGACTTATCAACAGAGAAAAGGTTGAAGTTGTCAAGGACTTCATTCTTCTTGGATCAACTATCAACACTCATGGAAACAGTAGTTAAGAAATCAAAGGATGTATTGCATTAGGCAAATCTGCGACACAAACTGTTTTTCAAGAGTTGAAGAGCAAAGATATCAGCTTGAAGACTAAGATGTGCCTGACCCAAGCCATGGTATTTTCAATAACTTCATATGCATGAGAAAGCTGGACAGTGAATAAGGAAGACCGTAGAAGAATTGCTGCTTTTGAGTTATGGTGTTGGAGAAGAATATTGAAAGTGCCATGGGCTGCCAAAAGAACCAACAGATCTGTGTTGGAAGAAGTGCAGCCAGAGTGCTCCTTTGAGGCCAGGATAGCCAAACTTCGTCTCTCATACTTCAGACATATTGTCAGGAGGGACCAGTCACTGGAGAAGGATATCATATTTGGTAAGGTGGAGGGGCAGAGAAAAAGAGGAAGACCCTCAGTGAGATGAATTGTCAAAGTGACAGCATCAGTGGGCTCAAGTGTGGCAACAATTGTGAGGTTGGCGCAGGATCGGGCAGTGTTTCGTTCTGTTGTACACAGGGTCGTTATGAGTTGGTACTGACTTGATGGCACCTAACAACAACAATAACAATTGTACATCACAAGGCTAGGCTAAAGACCGAGCCCTAAACCTCAAGCCTCGGCATGGATTTTCGTAGTCAGCATTCTGATTCTGCCTTTCCTTTGGCTTGGGCCAGGCATCGAGGGGTTTAAGATGCCCCTAAACTGTTCCTGTTCACAGCCATACCACCCTTAATGTGCCAGATCTCATCCGATCTTGGAAGCTAAACAGGATTGGGCCTGCTTATTATTTGAATGGGAGACCACCAGGGAATACCAGGTGCTGTAGCCTCTTTAGAAGTCTTGGTGTGGAACTGTGGGATAACATGCTAGATGGACCTCAAGATTGGTTTGAACTGAAAGGTTGTGGTTCAAATTCAGCAGCTGTTCTTAGGAAACCCTGTACAAGGTCTCATTGAGTTAGAACCCACTCACAGGCACTTAACAACAGCAGTAACAATCTATTCCTCTCAGCCCTACCCAGTCTCTCACTGATGAGCGGAGCTTTGTTGTTAGCTGCTCTTGACTCTGTCCCCCAACTCATGTGTGACCTTGTAGAACTGCTTGCTCCATAGGATTTTCTTGGCAGTTCACTAGACTTTTTTTTTTTTTAAGCTTTTATTGTGAATTGAGTGAAAGTTTATAGGGCAGATCATCAGTTTTACATTCAACAAATCATATACTTTGTTTCATTACAAGGATTATAATTCCCTCCATGCACCACCAGTTAACAGTATTTGTCTTTATTCATTTTAGCTCTCTTTTT
>NW_006408700.1:702722-704287 GCF_000296735.1 Chrysochloris asiatica
GTGTTCTTGTGCATATCCCCTCACTTGATATCAACTGGATTCTTTACTCAGCTCTAACCCTCCATGACTATGTCCTTGTCCATGGGCTTAGGTGTCCCCAAGTCTCACCATACTTTGGACTAACCAGCCCTTCCTCTTCTCTTTCTCATCTTCAGGTCAACGATGTCTGTGGTCTGTGGTTGAACTCAGCCCATTTCTTCACTGCTACCTTTCCCCCTCTTCTACTCACCAGCAGACCAATGTGGTCGCCAGCAAGCTTACATGCCTGCTCATGTGTTCCCTTTGAGTTTTAGTCTTAGAGGGATCACTTGACCTTTTAATCCTCAGTGCTCCTGGATAGGTTTGAACTTTAGGTCAGTAGTCAAATGCAAACCATTTGTGCCATGGAGGACCCTTCTCAGAAGAAAAAGGCTGGGAGAGGTGTATAGTGGCTCAGAGAGGGTGGTACCAAGGATGGCATTAGAGTTAGGAGAGATGGTGCAATGGATGACATGATGCAGCAGATGACATGAGACTAGATGACCTATGGCCAGATAGGACACTGTCCATCCCAGTGAGTCATCATGTAAAACACACAGAGCTACTAACTCATCATACATTGTACCTATAGGATTGCTGTGAGTCCGAATTGACTCTACAGCAAACAGAGCCACTAACTCATCATACATTGTACCTATGGGATCGCTATGAGTCCAAATTGACTCTACAGCAAGCAGAGCCACCAAGGACTTAAAGCTAAAGGCGTGTTAGGACTACAGCTTTGTCACAAATAAAGAGAGAGTGAGAAAGAATGATAAAAACAACTGTGATAAAATGTTAAAGTGTAAGGGATCTGGAGACAGATATACAAACATTTTCTGTATTTGCTCAAACGTTTCTGTGAGTCTGAAATTATTTCAAAATAAAAAGTTAAAAAAGCTAAAAAAAAGAGCATCTAGAGAAATTTGGGCAGAATGAAAGATCTGCAGTCTATGGTTTATTCAGAAAGAGTAATGCTGCTGCGGTACTGAATTAGTAATAGCTGAGAGCCGACTGCTTTACATAGAAAAAGAGAACAGGAAGCCGACTTATAGAACCTGAGGACACATTATGACAAGATTGAAGAAAAGTGTTAATTTCCTTTAAATTGAAACTGAAATGAATGCGGCCTGAGGCTACCTATAGTTTGAAGAAAGATAAGATTTAGAAAACTTGAGCTTGTATTAAGTGGCAAAGTGCATGCTTTTGCCTAGAAGTACTTGTTGTTAAGTGCCATCAAGTCAGTTCTGACTCATAGCAACCATATATAGAGTTTCTGAGGAGCGGATGGGTGGGTTTGAACGGGGTTGTAGTTAGCCTTCCAGTACTTAACCTAAAGTACCACACACACCAGGACTCCACATACCAGGGCAAATGAAAACAGTATTGCTACTAGTTTTCCAGTTCATACATGCATGGGTTTATTCCAAACAAAATATGTTTGAACATGTTTGTGATATGGCTGTAGACAACTCCTCTCAGTAATGCATTTGCCTTGTTGTTATGTGCCGTGGAGTCAGTCTTGACTCATAGCGACCCTGTACAGG
>NW_006408700.1:705050-706050 GCF_000296735.1 Chrysochloris asiatica
AATTTGATCCCCTTGAGGAGGATAAAACTGCTGTTTTGATGTGGCAAATGATAGTTTCCTATTTTGATATTTAAAAGTTTCTATGATTTTGTGGCAATATTTTGGATTTGCCTTCAAATTTCCAGTTCCTCCATCCTCAATGAGAGCAATCCAATTGCTTACCTGAACGGTTCCAACATCCTTCTAACTTGTTTCTGGTATCTACTACTTCTCCTTCCAATCCATTTTTAAAACCAAACTTCACCAAGTCACCCCACTGCTTTGCATCCTTGTGGTTTCCCACTGTTTTTAGATAAAGCTCAAAAGACTTATTATAGTCCCTCAAAACCTTGCATGATCTAGCTTCTACTTAGCTGCCCAATGCAGTTGTTGCTAGATTCTCATCATTCTCTGTGTTCTAGTCCCAGAGTACTTCTGTTAAAGATGCTAGTACTCTTCACCTAAATACAGGCAATTCCCAAGCTACAGATGACATCTGTTTCTGTATCTAAAAATTTGCCATGGTTTCAAACCAATTTGTCTGGTTTAGTTATGGTCTAGGAAGCAGCACTAGAACAGAGCTAAATTATTACAAGTTATGGTGAACCAGAAAGCTAGCCAGAATGGGAAATTATGGCTAGAAAGTTTATCTCCCTCTTACAGAAGAAGAAAGGCCACATAAGCATTATGCAGTTACCAATTCTCTTACACTTGGATTTTGAGAATAATCTGAAGCAAAGTAACCCCATCCCCAAGATGGCAGCACCCTGATCAAAGAGGTGGACTGTGCAGCTTTGAACGTGTCCTAGCTCTCCTATGGTTCTTCCAGTAATTCAGTCTCATACACCAGCTTCCTGAAAGGGTTTACCTCTTCCAATTCTCCCATTCCAAGGCTTCGACCAATCATTTTTCCCATTCCACGTACCTTACTGTATCAGCCAAATTGTAAAACGTCAGATCAGGTCCTGTTTCACCTATTGGCCATGAAGCACCAATTTAAAGGGTAAGTTGTTGTTGTTGT
>NW_006408700.1:707736-710066 GCF_000296735.1 Chrysochloris asiatica
TTTGGTTTTATCCTCTCGAGCTGATCTTTGAAATTTTCTGTTCAGCTCTTGGACCTCTTCAATTCTTCCATTTGCTTTAGCTTCTCTATGCTGGAGAGCAAGTTTCAGAGTCTCCTCTGACATCCATTTTGACCTTTTCCTTCTTTCTTGTTTTCTTAATGACTTTTCACTCTCTTCATGTATGATGTTCTTGATGTCATCCCACAACTCTTCTGGTCTTCGGTCTTTAGTGCTTAATGCATCAAATCTGTTCTTCAGGGTAAGTGGTTGTCGGTAAATCCAAAGTTCATAACCCAATACCACTCATACTGCTTCAGATCTCAGCTTGTAAATCATTTTCTCAAGGAGCTTTCCCAGATTCCAATACAGGTTAGTTCACCCTTTAGAATAGTCACTTAGCTTCGTTTACATCTTTGGTCACGTGTGTATCATATTTTTACACATACTTTGTGGTGTTGCAAACTGTGAAACATTCTTGCATGCTACTATTCTGTGCATGTTATGTGCATTATATGTTTGTCCAGGTTATTTGTGAAACATATAATGTTGTTGTTAAGTGCCGTTGAGTTGGTTCTGACCCATAGCAACCCTGTACAGGGTTTCCAAGAGTGTAAATCTTTATGGGAGTAGAAAACCTCATCTTTCTCCTGCAGAGCGGCTGGTAGTTTTGAACTGCTGACCTTAAGGTTCGCAGCCCGATTTGTAATCACTATGCTACCAGAGCTCTGAAACTTATAATAGTTGACTATATTATAGGACTGTTTCCCCTGCCTGCTTTCTCTTCCCACAACAATGCTATATAAATGGAATGATACAATCTCTGGTGCTTCCTACATGCTGGTGTTGTTTTTAAGTGTTAATTGGTCAGTCCCAACTAATAGCAGCCCCGTATATGGTTTCTGAGAAATGACTGGTGGGTTTGAATGGCACATTTTGTGGTTAGCAGTGCTTATCCTACATATATATGTGTATATATTTGTTGATAGAAAGAATCCATCCATTCTACACTTGATTTGTGATGTATCCTCAGTTATATGACATCTTTATATTGAGGTTTGTTTCCAGTGATCCAGCTACCTACCTACTTCTCTCTATGTACCGATTGTTCTTGACACTGTCATTATTGCTAGTTGCTGTTGACTGGGTTCTAACTCCTAGTGTGTCTACATGTGAAGAGTAGAGCTGCTCCATTGGGTCTTTAAGGGTGTGACTTTTTAGAAGCAGATCACTAGGCCTGTGTTTTGAGATACCTCTCGGCTGGTTTGAACCATCAACCTTTTGGCTAGTGTTCAAATACTTAGCCATATGTGCCACCCAGGGACTCCTTGACATTGCTATCTTGTATTTCAACTGTAATTTCTAAATATAAGGGACTTAAAAAAGTTCTTCTAAAAATGGGATTCAAAGATAATGGAAAATTTCCACAAGTTTTTTGATATACCCTCATGTCTCGATGTCTTAAATATTATCAATTTTTGTCTGTTTATTTTTCTAGATTGATTTCATAACAGTTTTTCTAAATCACAGGGATTTTGGCTAGGTTTATATAAAGATGTAGGATTATGTAAAACTGACATCTTTCCAATAGCTAGTTTCCCCATACATAAGGATGTCATATATCTTATTTAGTCATCTTTAAGTCTTTCAGGATATTTGAATTTTTTAAACTTTAAAACAATCTAGAAGCAAAGCAAAGCAAATTGTTTATTTAATCTCTGTAGAAAATGATTCTTTAAACATTGAAGAAAAAAGAACTAACAATAGAAAAAAACTGAGTGATTTAATAATATAATATGAAAAATAATGTGTATTTAAGAATATTACAAATAAAATCAAAAGACAAGTGAGAAATTGGGATTACAATTGTTATTGTTTGGTGCTATCGAGTTGGTCCTGAGTCATATGCACAACAGAACAAGACCCTGCCGGGTTCTGCACCATACTCACAATCATTACGGTTGAGCCCATTGCTGCTGCCATTGAGTTAGCCCATCTAGCTGGGGTGGGGGGGGTCTTCCTTTTATTTTTTGCTGACACTCTACTTTGCCAAGCATGATGTCCTTACCTAGGGACTGGTCCCTTCTGATAATACGTCTGAAGTAAAAGAGGAAGTCCCGGCATCCCAGCTTCTAAGGAGCATTCTGGCTGAACATTTTCTAACACAGATTTGTTTGTTATTCTGGCAGTCCATGGTACTTTTCATATTTTCCAATACCATAGTCAAATGCATCAATTCTTCTGTGGTCATTACAATAGAGTTTTCAAATGGCCTCTATTCTTATCACACAAAGAAATGATGCAAATTGAAAAGAAAATCACTAGTAGCTCAA
>NW_006408700.1:710360-718324 GCF_000296735.1 Chrysochloris asiatica
AAATAGAAGAAACTGTTATTGACTGTATTTCATAGAGAGAAGGAGAAGACCTTGGATTTGTTTGACTATGAAAACAAGTAATTAAATAAGTATGACTCATGGCAGCCTCATGTGTGTCAGAATAGACATGTATTCTGGATTCCGTAGGGTGTTTGGAGTCCTGGTATGGCGCTGTGCGATAAATCACTGGACTGCAAGGTCAGTTTGAACAACAAGGTTGGTGGTTCAAAGTCACCAGCCACTCCTTGGAAATCCTATACAGAGTTGCTATGAATCGGAACCGACTTGATGGTACTTAACAACTTCCAAAATATCAATAACCTGGTATTTTGGAAGAAGATCACCAGACCTTTTATATGAGGCACGTCTGAGTGGATGTAAACTGCTGGTCTTTCTATGCAATTTTGCCACATATGTAGATTCATATATTGTTGTTGTTTAGTGCTATCAAGTTGGTTCTGACCCATAACGACCCTGTGTAGGGTTTCTGAGGAGTGGCTGGTGAGCTTAAACTGCCGACCTTGTGGTTCAAACTGACTTTGCAGTCCAGCACATTAACCACAGAGCCACACACAAAGTAGATTCATATAACCACCACTAAAATCAAGATATGGAACTGTTCCATGACAAATATCCCTCATGTTTGTCATGAAGTGTGGACTCCCTATCCTTAACCAGATGATCACTAATATACATTTTTCATTTTAAGAATGTTATATAAATGGAATTATACAATCTGTGATCTTTTGAGATGTTTCTCTTCACTCATTAATACTCTTGAGATATATTCAAGTTGCTGCATGTGTCAATAGTTCATTCTTCTTTAATGTTTAATGCATTACATGGTATGGACGTACCACAGTTTGTTTAACCATTCAGCAATTAGAGGACATTTGAATTGTTCCCAGTTTTGTTTATTACAAATAAAGCTTCTGTAATCATTCATGTCCATATTTTAGTTTAGACAAACTCATTTCTCTGGAATAAATATCCAGAAATGCAATTCTGAGCAGGTAAGTTTAATTTTTAAAAGAATCCATTCAAATATTTTCTAGGGTGTCCACCATTTTCATTCCCATCAGAAATGTGGAGCTGTCATAAATTTTGGGTGGTGTCACTGTTTTCTTTTTATGATGGTGGTGGTAGTTGTGGTATGTTGTTCAGCTGTCTCCAACTCATAGCGAACCTGTTTAGGGTTTCCTAGGCTATAAATCCTAACAGAAGCTGAAAGTCTCATCTTTCTCTTGTGGAGTGGCTGGTAGATTCGATCTTCTGACCTAAATATGCAATAATATCTCATTGTGGTTTTCATTTGTATTTGCCCACTGGCTAATGATGTTGAATATCTTCTAATGTGCTTATTTGTCATATGTGTATCCTCTTCAATGTATGTAGTCTTTTTATGTCTTTGGCCCTTTTTCTAATTAGATTTTTTTCAAACTGGAAAGTTGGAAAGTCCTTTATATATTATAAAGTTCACTCTTCGTCTTGTGTCTCACTTTTAGAAGCCAAAAAGAAACAATAAAATACTTGACATTATAAGACTAATCCTACAACCACAAAACTTATAAAAGAAACAAAATTCTGAGGCCAGTAGCTCTGCGGTGGTGGTGGTGGTGTGCCTTGGAATCTGTTCCAACTCAAAGTGACTCTGCATAGGGTTTCCAAAGCTATAAATCTTTACGGGAGCAGAAAGACATCTTTTTCCCATGGAACAGCTGGTAGTTTTGAACTGCTGACCTTGAAGTTAGTAGCCCAACTCATAACCACTACGCTAGCAGAGCTCCTAAGTCGATCTGCAGTGTCAAACAAAATAAAGTTTCCAGAACCTAGGATTTAAAGTAATTGTGTTTGAGGAACGGGTCGTAGGCAGAGGAAATCTCATTTTCCATCTTACTAGATGCCAGTCTGTCAGTTGTCCAGACGCCATAACCGATATGTTTAAACTTAACTGGACAAGTTGTTAATGAAGGTGTTAGTTTGATAATATACATTTACCACATGGAGATAAAGTTCTCTCCCATGAGCAGGTTCCCTGTCACAGTGGCTGCCGCCTCTGCCTCGGAGTAAGAGATCTGTGAAACCTGCCTCCAAGGGACAGTTTACCTTAGCCCCACATCTGTTTTCCTTTTAACCGACTCCGTAATTAAGGGCAGTTGTCAATTTTATCAAAGCTAGACAATTGGGAATTGATCAACTTATAAAATTGGAATTATCTTTTTAAAATTTCACTAAATTTGTTTTTCTTATTCAATGGTGCCTTAAAAAATCCTACTAAATCAAGTGGTAATGCTTCCATTCATTCTTTGTAATTCCAATAAACCCTGAAATCCACTGCCATTGAGTTGATTCTGACTCAGCAACCCTATACAGTTTTCAAGTCTGTAAATCTTTATGGAAGCAGACAGCCAGGTCTTCCTCCTACAGAATGGCTGGTGGAATGGAACCACTGACCTTTTGATTACCAACAGAGCTGCTTAAACTCTGTACCACCAGGGCTCTAGTCTTTCTAATCTTACTGACTCACTGCTGTCGAGTGAATTTCAGCTCATAGTGATCTTACAGGGCACAGTGGAGCTGCCCCTTAAGGATTGTGAGACTGTAAATCTTTACAGCAGCAGACAGTTTGATTCGTCTTTCTTGTCTGAATTCTTTGTAATTGTTGTTAAATGCCGTGGAGTCCTTTCTGACTGATTAGTGTTGCTAGGTGCCATGGAGTCTGTTCTGACTCACAGCGACGTTATGCACAACATAATGAAACATTTCCCAGGCGTGCGCCCACCTCACCATCGTTGCAGTGAATGAGTCCATCTCTTCCAGAACTGTGCAATCCATCTCGTTGAGGATCTTCCTCTTTTTCTCTAGCCCTCCACGTTACTCAACATGATATACTTCTCCAGGGGCTGGTCTTTTCTGATAACATGTCCAAAGTATGAATGACGAAGTTTGGCCATCCTGGCCTCCAAGGAGCCCTCTGGATGCATTTCTTCCAATACAGATCTGTTGGTTCTTTTAGCAGCCCATGGTACTTTCAACATTCTCCTCCAACACCATAACTCAAAAAGCATCAATTCTTCTATGCTCTTCCTTATTCACTGTCTAACTTTCCCATGCATATGAGGTTATTGAAAATACCATGCCTTGGGTCAAGTGCACCTTAGTCCTCAAGCTGACATCTTTGCTCTTCAACACTTTAAAAAGGTCTTGTGTCACAGATTTGCCTTTGATTTCTTGTTTGATTTCAGTACATTGATTTCTTGACTGCTGCTTCCGTGAGTGTTGATGGTTGATCCAAGAAGAATGAAGTCCTTGACAACTTCAATTTTTCTCCATTTATATGGATGTTGTTTATTGGTCCAGTGGTGAGGATTTTTGTTTTCTTTACATTGAAGTGTAACCCATACAGAAGACTGTGGTCTTTGATCTTCATCAGCAAGTATTTTAAGTCCTCTTCACTTTCAGCAAGCAAGGTTGTATCATCTGCCTATCACAGGTTAATGAAGAATCTTCCACCAATCCTGATGCCATGTTTTTCTTCATACAATCCAGTTTTCAGCTTATTTACTCAGTTTACAGATTGAATAAACTACTCTGTATAAAGTTTCAGGGTGGTTGGTGGGTTTGAACCACTGTCCTTTTTGTTAGCAGTTCAGTGCTTATCCTACAGTTCCACACCAAGATGGTAGTCAGCAGGGTAAGCATATGACAATGAGCCTTTCTGAATTGATTGAACTTGACCTTTGCTGGAGAAAAATGAGTCTTTCTGCTCCCACAAAGATTGACAGTCTCTGAAACCCTATGCAGAGGATGCTATGAGCCAGACTGACTTATGACACTAACAAGAACAACTCTACTCTTCGTGGAGGTGCACACTCTGAGGAAGCCACCATGATCTACATTTCCGAGTGTGGATGTCTTTGTTCAATCCCAGCCCCTTGAGTATGTGTTAGATCCGTGATTGCTTCTAGTCGATAGAACATGGGAAAGATGGCAGATGTCTCTCCTGGGATAACATTATGTTATTTGAGACTTGAGTGTCTATCTTGTTAGCAGCCTCGTTCCAGAGAATCTCCTTGCTTGCTTGATGAAGTAATTGGACAGGCTGGGGAAGTCCAGGTGGCCAGGAACTGAGGACAGTTCTAAAACCACCAAGAAACCAGTACCCTCAGCTTTGCCATTTCAAGGAAATGAACAGTGCCAACAAGCTGAATGCAGTTGGCAGTGGATTTTCCCCGAGTCTAGTTTCCAATGAGAACACAGCCAAAATAAAACATGTATTGAAAATGTGTTAGACCTTAAGCAGAGGTTCTCTGCTGTACTTCTGACTCATGGAAACACTGAGATGGTACATGTGTATCGTAAACCACTAAAATTGTGGTATCTTTTAAAGAAAACATCCAGAAGTAGAAAATGAATACAGGATTTTTTTCTAGATTTATTTATTTTGGCCCCTGGAAACAATGATTAACAATCATTTTATTCATATGCCTTTATATATTGACACCTTTATTTTCTAGGACAGATTTTTCATAAGTGTGATCACTATGTTCTTTTTCATTTTAAGATGATGCCAGATTGTTTTCTAAAGAAGCACAAACAATTCACATTTCATTTCCCCTGTAATGTGAGAAAGCCTACCCTCTCCTGCATCACCACTAGCAGTGGGTCTTAACAGCCGTGAACAGTTTTTTTCCAGTCTGATAGGTATAACGTGATAGCTTTCTCAGTGGTACTTTCATGTAAATTTCACCGCCAACCAATGAATAAGTATCAGCATATTTTCATATGCTGCTTGATCACAGGGACTACCTCTTGTGAAATGCTCTTTCATATTCTTCATTCAAAATTTCCCCTCCAGGTTTTTCCATCTCCTTTCCATTTAGTAATGTTGCCGTTGTTGTTATGTGCTGTGGAGTTGGTTCCAACTCATAGTGACCCTGTATAGGGTTTCTGAGGCTGTAGTCTTTATGGGAGCAGAAAGTCTCATCTTTCTCCCATGGAACAGCTAGCTATTAGTTTCGAACTGCTGACCCTGAGGTTAGCAGCGCAATTCATAACCACTATGCTACCAGAGCTCCTTCCATTTAGTAATAGGTCTTTGTATATTATAGCCATTAACCTTCAGTCGTCTATGTTACAGATCCCCTTACCCCACCCAATGTGTTTTTGGCTGAATTTGTTTGCTAAGGTAGTTTTCATAGTAAAATAACTCTACTTTTGCTAGATCAAATATTTATCTTTACTTTAGTCACTGTGGATTTCCAATCTTGATTAAGAAAGCCTTCTGTTCCTCCTTGCAACCCTTAGATGCTTTCACTTTGATTTGTCTTTATTGTATATGGAAATTCTTTGTATACCTGGTCTAATTAAGGCTGAGATTTGTTTTCTTCAAGGTTGTAGCCACTCGTGCTGGCAAAGTATAAAGAACTGACTCCATGGCACATTACCACCACCACCATGGCACACTACCACCACCACCATCAACAATGTTTGATGCTGCCTGAAGAGTTGAAGCCTAAACTTTGGATTAAAGGCAGAGGACTGTTATCTAAGGATATTGTGATCTGACATGACATTGTACATCCACACACTTCTGCCCACACTACTGACACTCTGTAGCAACTTTGTTATGAGGTGTTAAAGAATCCTCCATATAGTCCTGATCTTGCTCACTGGACTTTCACTTGCTTGGCCTCCTGAAAGCAGCCCTTCAAGGATGAAGATTCATCTCTGATGAAGAAATGAACACAGCAGTATATTCATGGCTCACAACTCAGCTTAAAATAATATTTAATAAAAAGATTATGGAAGGTTGTTGACAGATGGACAAAGTGCATTGAAAAGCAAGGAGATTATGTCAAAAATGATGTATTTGTATTTCCTAAAAGTTGATAAAAAGAAATTCTACAGCCATAGTGAGGATGATTTTTGACTCACAATAATAATTTCAAAGTTGCTGGGTTCACTTGAGAAGCAAAACCAGTGAGACTTATGTATGTAATTATAAAGAAAAGTTTATATCAAGGAAATTACTCATACATTTGTGTGGTGGGAAAAATCTCAAATCTGGGTCAGATGAACCAAGATCAGCAGGTCAGGTGGCAGACAGATGGGCTGATGATGACTCCCAGGATCAGTAGGTACTAAAGCAGGCCACTGGCTCAAGTCCAAAGAATCACAGGTTAGAGGGTGAGCTAGATGCAAGATCCAGACCCAGCAGGAAGCAAGCAAGAATTACCTGAGTGTCCAATATATTGGAAGCAGATCACACCTCTTTCAACTGATTTAGATTTAGAAAGCTCATAGCAGAAGTCATCGTAGATTACATTGTATTAGATCTCATCATGGGAATAACTACATGTCAACTTCTAAACCACTGAGAACCAGTCATGTTGACTCAAAACCTTAACTATCACAAGTGCCTAAACCTGTGCTACTCTAGGAGCCTTACCTGGGAGTTTATAAATAATGGATGCAAACTTTCAGCTACCAATACAGCCTAATGAACTAGAACCTGTATTTGAATAACACAGGCTTGAGTTGTTGGGTTTTGAGAATCCCTGATTTAACAGAAGATTTAGAAAGCTCCCTCTTAGTTTAAAACGTTGTTGCTACAGAGATCCTTGGAGCAATCACTGATGTTTAATATAATTACTCCTGCATCCCTGGTCTCCTTTATCTTTCCAAGCCTTGACCATTTTATCTTATTATCATTTTCCTTAATCATGCTTATAATGGCTTTATCTCTTTTACTAGTTTCTTTTCAACAACTAGCTTTTTGTTCTATTATTGTATTCTTTCATTAATTTTAGCTGATAGCTAAACTAATTATTTTAGTTCTTTTTACTTTCCCCCACTATTTATAAATAAATGTTAATCTTTTTCTTTTTTTTCATAAGGTAAATATTTATAATTTTATGCTTTTATTTAAGCAGTTTCTGTCCTGCTTAGATTTTGGCCAAAGTTTCCAATTCCCTTTGTTGTTCTGCTTTATCTAGGTAAAATCAAGAATTCCACCACTCGTCTGTCAGTTTGTCATACTGTGGTGGCTTGCATGTTGCTATGACTCTGGAAGATATGCAATGGGTATTTTAAATACCAGCAGGGTCACCCTTGGTATATAGGCTTCAGCTGAACTTTCAGAAGAAGACAGAGGAATAAGGAGAGACAGACTACTTCTGAATGTTTAGTCAAGGAAAACCTTATGAATAGCTATGGAACACTGTCAGTACCAGAATATTGAATATTGAAATATGAAGAAGAGCACCAAAAAATTGTCAAATATAGTGCCGGAATGTACCCCTTAGGCTTAAAGATACTAAAAGTATGATTGGGGAAGAGATGCTTCCTCAAAGTAGAATTGACCATGATGATGGAAATGGAGGAAAGTCTTCAGGTTCTTCATATACTGATGGGGCACAACTCAAAATGAAAAGAAACAGCTGTAAACACCCATTAATAATTGGAACATGGAATGTGCAAAATGTGAATATAGGAACATTGGAAATTGTCAAAAACGAAGTGGAATGTATAAACATCAATATCCTAGACATTTGGAAACTATCAAGCACATGGTTTACTATGAAAGGATTGACAAATTGAAGAGGAATGGCATCACATTCATCATCAAACATAACATATCAAGATCTGTCTTGATGTACAGTGCTGTCTGTGATAGGATAATATCCATACATCTACAAGGAAGACCAGTTAATACCACTATTATCAAATTTACATGCCAAACGTTAAAGCCAGTGATGATGAAATTGAAGAATTCTACCAACTTCTTCAGTTTGATCAAACATGCAATCAAGATTTGTTGATAATTACTGGTGATTGGAATACAAAGTTTGAAAATAAAGAGGAAGGATCAATAGTTGGAAAACATGACCTTGGTGATAGAAACAATGCTGGAGATCATGTGACAGAATTTTGCAAGACCAATGACTCCTTAATTGCAAATA
>NW_006408700.1:724129-729635 GCF_000296735.1 Chrysochloris asiatica
AAGAGAATATTGAAATTGCCATGGGCTGCCAAAAGAACCAACAGATCCGTTTCAGAAGAAGTGCAGCCAGAGTGCTCCTTGGAGGCCAAGATGGCCAAACTTCGCCTATCATGCTTCGACATATTGTCAGGAGGGACCAATCTCTGGGGAAGGATATCATGTTTATAAGGTGGAGGGTCAGAGAAACAAAAGAAGACCCCCCAAAAAATGGATTGATAAGGCAGCATCAATGGGTTCAAGCATGGCAAAAATTGTGAGGTTGGCCCATGAGCGGGCAGTGTTTCAGTCTGTTGTACATAGGGTTTCTATGAGTCGGTACTAACTCGATGGCACCTAACAATAACAAAAACGCATGGCCCTCACCAGATGGAATACAAGTTTAGGCTAAAGCTAAAGAAAATGAAAACAGAAACAACCTTGAATAGATCTCATCTGCATTTAGAAAGCATCTGAAGAACAGATTTGATACATTTGACACTACAAGACCAAAGACCAGAAAAGTTATGTGATGACATCAAGAACATCATATAGGAAGAAAGCAAAGGGTCATTAAGAAGATAAGAATGAAGGAAAAGACCAAAAGGTTTATACTAAAGCTGAAGAGCAGGTAGCCAATACAAGCTTACCTTGGCTTCCGTAATGAATATGAATCTTAACAACATTATATTCCAGACCCAGACAATCAAATTGCCTCTTAGCATCTGAGTTTGTAATCATTTCATTTATGGCTTATTTTTCTTAATTCTCTGGTTCCTTTTTAGTGTTGGTTACTAACATTCATCTTCTTTCTGTGTAAGTGGTCATAATCAGTCTCTGAGATTTAAAGCTAGGGTTCTGATCACTTCAGTAGCAAACCACAGCCTTCTCAAGGCTGTGGGTTTACAAGGTGGTTCTTAAAATCTTGTGAATAGGCCACATGAAGTCAATGGGTTATCGTTTTCATAATTTTCTCAACACTTGTGTTTCAAAGCAACACAGAGGGAAATGGAATTTGGGGTAGCATAATTGGCACCAGTTACTTATGCTTGGCAGGAGACCCACTTTGGTAGAACTGTAAGGAGTGCTGTTGTGGCTCTGTACGATAAGCCCTGGACTGCTAACTGCAAGGTCAGTGGTTCAAACCTACCAGCTGCTCCTTGTAAACTCTATACAGGATTGATGAATTGGAACCGACTTGATGACATTTAACAACAACAACAACAACAACAAAATGGTCAATAAGGAAATTAGCTGCCTGTAGATCTGGCTGAGAAATACAATGCAAGCTAAAATCAGTCTATTCACAAATGAACATAAAAACTCTGCCCACTTTAAGGTTATCCTTTATTTTTTCTTGTTGCCGGTAAGCTCTGACAAGTTTGTTCTGACAGTGATTCTGTGTTGGGTTTCTAAGAAGCAGCTGGTGGGTTTGAACCGCTGACTTTGCAGTTCAAACTGCACTTGTGGTCCAGTGCTTTAACCTACAGTGCCACCTGAGGACTTCTAGCCTTTATTGGAAGGAAAGAATTATGTTACCTGTAATATAATCCCTCTTCTATTAGCCTGCTTAAGCCATAGCTGTGCTGGGAGAATGCAGGTCAAGTTCAGCCACAGAGAACCACATCAGCCATGAAAACTAAGTCCCATATTCCTTCAACAATTAAAAACCAGCCACACAGTAACAAGAAAAGCCACTAAAAACCACCAAGGGCCAAACCCACGTAGTTTAGGATGACTCAAACACTGGCTTAGAGCCTCTTTTCTATCTCGCCACACATAGCCCACATTCTAGTCCGATATTGATCTCTTAGTAACGCTGGACTAGGGGCTGACAAGTGAGAGGGGGAAGAGAGCAAATCAATAATATTTCTTTTGACCCTTGGAGTTCAGAAAAAATGAAAAACTACATAAAGGAATCCAAACCGTTGATGGGAACATATTTTCTTTATTTTTGAGAAGGATGCCTTCTAAAAGGTTGCTTGATATAGAGCCATGATCTGTCTCATATGCACCCCCAGCCTGTGATTAGAACCTGCCTGCTCACCATGTCAGGCCTTGTAAAGACAGAATCTTCTAGATAAAGTTGCTAATTGGATGAGAAGAAAAAACTTGTATCCTGAAGACTGACTATTCTGCATGAGTTAAAGGACTTGAATTGTATGGCTCAGTTTTATCATTCTCTTGTTGGGATAAATCTCTTCTGACTTGGGAGTATAGGCAAGGGAGCAGAGACTCCGCCACGATGGAAATGCGTAGCATTTGTGTGTGTGGTACCTCCTAACATATGCTTCACTCACCCCACTGATATGAATCAACGCTGACTCATAGCAACTCTATAGTACAGAGAACTACCCCATGGGGTTCGCAAGGCTGTTAATCTTTGTGGAAGCAGATGGCAACATCTTTCTCCTGTGGGTTTGTTGATAGGTTCCACCTGCCTTCCTTTTGGTTATCAGCAGAAAGCTTTAACCACCAGGCCACCAGGGCTGTCTAACACATGACTATTGTTGTTGTTAAGTGTCAACGGTCTGGATCGAACTCATAGTGACCCTGTATGGAGTTTCCAAAGATCAGCTGGTGGGTTTGAACCACTGACCTTGTGGTTAGCAATCCACTGCTTACCCTACTGTGCTACACCACAACTCTTAACATATGAAGCTGTTGTTGTTGTTAAGCTCCATTGAGTCAGTTCAGGCTCATAGTGACTGTGCATAAGTTTTCCAAGGAGCAGCTGTTGGGTTTGAACTGCTGACCTTGTGGTTAGCAGTCCAGGGTTTATCCTACAAAGCCACACCAGGACTCCATAGAGTTCTACTAAAATGAGCCTCCTGCCAAGAATAAGTGCTAAATAAGCTGCCCCGAATTCCACTTCTCTGTGTGGTGTTCTGAAATGCAACAAGAGTTAAGAAATTATGGAGACACTAACCCATTAGCTTCATGAGGCACTAGCATATGATGTTACTGATGCTTTTCAGTTCTGTCCAGTCAGTTTCAACTCATAGTGACCCTGTATAGTATCTGAGGAGTAGCTGGTGGGTTTGAATCACCAAAATTGCTGTTAGCAGTCCAGGGTTTATCCTACAGTACTGCACCAGGATTCCATAGGCTGACACTAAAATAGGCCTCCTGCCAGTATAAGTTGTTGTTGTTAAGTGCAGTCGAGTTGGTTCCAACCCATAGCGACCCTGTAGAGGGTTTCCAAGAGCAACTGGTGAGCTTGAACCACCAACCTTGCAGTTCAAACCAACTTTGCAGTCTAGCGCATTAACCCACAGAGCCACACTAGAACTCGCTGGTGTAAGTAAATAGTTAGTGCAAAATATTCTGTCCCAAGTTCCATTTCTCTGTATGTTTTTCTGAAATACAACAAGAGTTAAGAAAATTATGGAGAAAACAACCTGTTGGTTTCATGTGGCACGAGAGCATATGATGTTGCTATTTTTTTTGTTAAGTGTTGTCAAGTCAGTTCTGATTCACAGCGATCCTGTATAGGGTTTCCGAGACTGTAAATATTTATGGGTGCAGAAAGCCTCATCTTCCTCCCAGGGAGCCACTGGTGGATTTGAACTACTAGTCTTGTGGCTAGCAGCCCAACATATAACCCACGTGTTGTGCTGTTGTTCAGTGCCATTGAGTTGACTCCGACTCATAGTGACCTTGTATAGCGTTTCTGAGGAGCAGCTGGTGGGTTTGAACTGCTGACCTTGTAGTTCACAGCCCAGTGCTGATTCTACAGCACCACACCAGTACAATACCATAAAAGGCTCTTGATAGCTGATGAGATATTTAGCTCTGACTTAGCTCTGGAATTAACGTGGATGGTTGAGAAGCAGGACTAGGACATTGAACCAAACTTGGAAAGATGAGTTAAAGTGTCCTTGAGTTTGATAGCTGGAAAGGCATTTTAGACAGAAGAAGATCATGACTGAAAAGAAGAGACGGACAATTTCACAAGTGTATTTAGGAAGCAGTGAGGGGTCCAGTGTGTCTGGAACACTGGGAAGTATCTGGAGAAATGGAAAGTCATGCTTGGACTAGGTCGTCAAGTATGTCTCATCCCAGAAACTTTGAAGTTGACCTCATGGAAACTCATCTAACGTCTTAAGTAGGGAAATTAGTTTTTTGTATTTGCATTTTTTAAAAGGATAATTCAGTTAGTAGCTGGATGGTGAGGTGATAGGTGTACCCATAAAATGGAACTTAGGTGATAAATTGGGGTTATAGTTGAGAATTGTGAACAAGTGTCTCCCAGCAGTCTTAATAGAATTAGACAAAACTCTAATTAATTTGGGGGATTGAAAAGTACTTTAAAAGTACTTTAAATGGCCTATGTGATTGGAGGTGCTTTTCAAACTTGGGGAAATGTCAAGGTAGAGAGACTCAAACGTGGTGTCCTATTGGAATTGTTGAAATTCCATGCTGCGCCCCTCATTTACCCCGGGCTGAATCCCTCACTCATACATTAATTTCTCTTTGAAATAATTCCAGTACCATGTTTTGAGTTTCCACTTTCCAATCATCTTCACCTTTTACAGGTCCTCAGTACTTCATGCCTTCGTGATATTGTTGTGCAATACTCACTGGAAAATCTTAATGTTTTCATAAGGTCTCTGTCCTTTATTAGATACTAGGCAACCTGCTTTAGATACTAGATTTATGATGCCCAGTTTTTCTTCTCTCTATGGATCAGATTGTTAGTTTACACATACAGAGCCTCATGGGATTGCAGTATTGGTTTTGTTAAGTTAGGCTGAGGAGTGTTGCAAGCCTTCTCTCTCTCTTCCAGATGGAATTTATTTTCCTTCTCACAGTTGACATCCTGTGGTGCACACCTGAGAGATTTTATTGCATGGAACATGGAAGTCCAATGCCTGTTGCTTTTTAATACGGGGAAACAAGGAAAGAGAGTCTGTTTCTGACTTTTGAGCTTTTTAAACTTCCTTCCAAACTGGGAACATAGCACAATAAAGGTTAGGCTCTTACTAATCTCAACAAATTGATTTGTTTTCTCTGTCCATGGGGAGGAACAATTTATGGAGCTAGGGACCAAAACATATCTAGTAATAATATATCTAGTAATAATATCCTCCAGACTCCAGAGAATCAAGTCTTCTTAACATTTGTTAGAGAAAAGAATGTAGGCTCTTTCATCCTATGCTTCATCTTATGTATTATTTTCTAATGTCTTTTAGTAAAAACTGTTTGTTTCTAATTTGGAAGCTCTCTGAGACCAGAGCTCATGTATGAGTTTATTGCTTCAGTTTATTCTCACACTAATGACTACTCTGAGCAAAAATCAGCTAGGTTTAGTTGGAAAATGCTCTGGAGAGAAGGAAGATAATGCAAAAGGGGGTTATCAGTTGAAAAATTTCCCCTGCCACTCAAGATCTCTGGTAGCGTAGTGGTTACAAATTGGGTTGCGGAACTGCAAGGTCAGCAGTTAGAAACTACCAGCTGTTCCGTGGGAGAAAGATGAGGCTTTCTGCTCCCGTAAAGATTTACAGCCTCAGAAACCCTGTACAGGGTC
>NW_006408700.1:729735-732382 GCF_000296735.1 Chrysochloris asiatica
CTGTTCCGTGGGAGAAAGATGAGGCTTTCTGCTCCCGTAAAGATTTACAGCCTCAGAAACCCTGTACAGGGTCGCTATGAGTCGGAAGCGACTCCACGGCACATAACAACAGCAAAAACAACTCAAGATCTAGATAAGATTAACTTGGACCCAACAATTCTATGCCTTTGGAAGATTTCTGCCAGTCTTATAAAAACATAAGGCTTTTTCTGATGGTTGACCTCCTGTGTCTACATTTGCTATCTTCATTGTACATGCAATTAATTTAGAGATGACTCTCCGAATGTTGGTTGATTTCCACAGTCTGTGAGGACATCAGGTTTGACTAGTGAGCTATTGGTCAAGGGCAGGAGATCCATGATGTACTGTCCAGCTAAAAAAGGATAACTTCATCAGCATACATTCTCTTCTCCAAAATCCTTTGCAGTTAACCCTCTCTGAACTCTCCTGTTTTAGTCGCTGACCTGTGCATTATTCTGTTTTACATTCTTCTATGAGCGCCTCTTATTTCTTATTTTCCTTCTTGTTTCCTACCCACTTCTTCCCATATTGTTCAAGGAACTCTAAGTACTTCACTTTCAAATTTGATAAAAATATTCCAGTTTCTCCAGCTCTTTTTTCCAAATATGTATAAACAAATCCATCAAGGTCATCAACAAAGAATTTACAAGGAACAATAAAGAACTAACAAGGAATACAAATTGTTTAGGGACTATTTGTGAGTATAAAAAACAATTTTTTCCTGCTAGATTTAGAATAATATCCTTTCATTTTGTGTTGATTTCTTATTACTTGACTAATGACAGTGATGGCTGCGTACCATCGAGTTTGTTCCAATTCACAGTGACATCTGTGAATCTTTATGGGAACAGACAGCCTCATCTTTCTCTTGCAGAGCAGCTGGTAGATTCGAACTGTTGACTTTTTGATTAGCAGTCCAACTGATAACCCACTATACCACCAGGCCCCTTACTTGAATAATTGTTGTTGTTAAGTGCCCTCAAGTAGGTTCCAATTCATAGCAACCCTGTATACGATTTCCAAGGAGCAGCTTGTGGGTTTGAACCTCTGACCTTGAGGTTAGCAGTTTGGTGATTATCCTACAGTGCCACACCATGACCTATTATATGTGAATAATAGGAGGATGAATATTAAGTTAAGAAGTGTTGGTGTTCATAGGTATATTCAAACCAAATTCCAAAACCATTGCAACTGAGTTGATTCTTACTCTTCGCGACCCCATATGTTTCAGGACAGAACGATTCCATAGGATTTTTTGGCTGTAATCTGCAGGATGATGCACTGAATGGCAAGGTCAGTTTGAATCACGAGGTCAGTGGTTCCAACACACCAGCCACTCCTAAGAAACCCTATACAGGGTCGCTGTGAGTCAGAACTGACTCAATGGCACGTAACAACAACACCATATCTTTTTTGGAAGCACAATACAAGACCTTTCTTCTGTGAATGACGGAGTATATCAGACCTCCTAAAATATAGGAGAAAAATGAGTCTAAGGGTAGTAAGTAAACTTGGGAGGCTTTTGTTTATCAATGAACCCATTGCTACTGACTTGATTCTGACACATAGTGGACTGGAACTAGAGTCCGGGACAGAATTGTACTGCCTTATACAGGGTCCGAAAATGTAAATCTTAACGGAAGCACAATATCATACGTTTCTCTCACAGATGAGCTGATGGAGTCCACCACTAACTTTTCAGTTAGCAGCCTGGTGCTTTAACCACTGAATTTCACCTAGGTATCCAGGATTATCTTCTGCTAACAGTGCTTAGAAATCCTGGGGTGGCACTGTAGGATAAACACTGGACTGTTAACCACAAGGTCAGTGGTTCAAACCTACTAGCGGCTCCCTGGAAATCCTGTACAGGGTTGCTATAAATCAGAACCAAATCAATGGCACTTAACAACAACAATGCTTATAAGGAAGGATTGCATTTCTGCTTTATGGTGATGAAAAATTTGGTAATGGATATTGGGGATGCTTGCAAAACATGATTATTGTACTTAGTGTTACTAAATTGTACAGGTGAGAAATCTTGATTGGCAATGTTATGTTAGAAATATCTTTACAACACAAAAATAATTTAAAACAAACAAAGCCTATATATCTATTTTTTTTCTGTCATTAATAGGGTACCGGTCTTTCTTAGATACAAGCAGATACATCTTGGATTCATTTAGATAAAACAGTAGTGACAAAGGTATTTAAGAAAAGATCAATGATAAATCCCATTAAATCAAGGTTAGACACAATGAACAGCAGCTGTCTTCAAACAGGAGAAATAATGCAAGCCATGAGAATTCACAGCAAACACTAGAGGTAGCATGTGTGCTGGGATCAGGAAATCTGTGGTCACCATACCTTTTCCCCACCTGTAGATAGCCAGCTGCCAGCAGTCATGGTTAGGAGCATAGGTTTTTTTTGGTAGCTAATACATTAAAATATACATGGTGGTAGTGGTTATGTGCTATGGATTTGGATCTGACTCATAGCAATTCTGTATAGGGTATTTGAGGCTGTAAGTCTTTACAGATGCAGAAAGCCTCATCTATCTCCTGTGGAGTGGCTGGTAGATTCAAACTGCTGACTATGCTGTTAGCAGTCCATCTCATAACTTATTCTG
>NW_006408700.1:733779-743755 GCF_000296735.1 Chrysochloris asiatica
CTATCAACACTCATGGAAGCAGCAGTCAAGAGATCAGACGATGTATTGCATTAAGCAAATCTGCTGCACAAAACCTTTTTCAAGTGTTGAAGAGCAAACATGTCAGTCTGAGGACTAAGGTGCACCTGACCCAAGCCATGGTATTTTCAATAACCTCATATGGCTGCAAAAGCTGGACAGTGAATAAGGAAGACCATAGAAGAATTGATGCTTTTGAGTTATGGTGTTGGCGAAGAATACTGAAAGTGCCATGGGCTGCCAAAAGAACCAATAGATTCATTCTGGAAGAAGTGCAGTCAGAGTGCTCCTTGTAGAAAGCCTCATCTTTCTCCTGTGGAGTGGCTGGTAGATTCAAACTGCAGACCAAAGAGCCTTAAAATATATATTTGTAGTTGTTGTTGTTAGGTGCCATTGAGTCAGTAACAACTCATAGCTACCTTATGCATAATAGAACGAAACACTGCCCAGTCATGGGCCAACCTCACAATTGCCATGCTTGAGCCCATCAATGCTGCCACTTTGCCAATCTATCTCACTGGGGTTCTTCCTCTTTCTCTGACCTTCCACCTTACCAAACATGATATTCTTCTCCAGCGACAAGTCCCTCCTAAAATATACATAAGATCTTATAATTAATATTTTTATATTATTAGCATGTCTATTCCATAACTTCCAGCAATCCACCACAAGAGTCTCTTGGCATGAATACTATAGGAAATATTGGTAAATATTCTAGGCTATATTAATCTTTTTATAAGTTTGTTAACACCAGGAGGACTGAATTTTAAACAAGGTACTTAGGTTACCCTGTGTAAGCATAATTAATCATTGAATTATTAATGGTATGCTGTCAAATACTAAAAAAAGTTATTCTAAAGGCATATGCTAAAGCATAACATGGACTTGAAGACTCATTTCAGAATATAATTACTTGTACTGGAATGGGAAAATAATCAATATTCCTTGAGATATGTCATTGGGGATCTACTGTATACTCATGATTGAACTCAAGTCTCGAAAGATGTGATAAGAATCACAAACTACTTTAAAGAAGGGCCCTACAGTGGTGATTATGGTAAAAAGGCTGGTACCTAACAACAACAACAACAACAACAACAACAACAACAACAACAACATGCTCTATAGGGTTCTTCAAGACTATGTTTTAGAAGCAGATTGCCAAGCCTTCCTTCCAAGGTACCTCTAGGTGGACTCAAACCTCCAACCTTTAAATTAACAACTGAGTGTATTGTTTGCACCACTCTGGGGCCCCTGGAAGAACCTTGTTATTGTTAGGTGCCGTTGAGTCAGTCCGAGTCATAGGGACCCTATATAAAATAAACACTGTGCCATCCTCACAAGTGTTATGTTTGAGCCCATTGTTGCTCCTTGTTGTGTTTAGGTGTTGAGTTGGCCTGACTGTAGACTTTATGCACAACAGAATGAAACACTGCTTGTGTCAAATCTTCTCATTATGACTTTTCCTCTTGTACGCTGGCCCTTCACTAAGCATGCTGTCCTTCTCCAGGGACTGGTCCCTCCTGATAACGTGTCCAAAGTATGAGAAATGAAGTCTCACCATCTTGGCTTCTAAGGAGCATTCTCTTGGTACTTCTTCAAACACAGGATTGTTTGCTCTTCTGGCAGACAATGGGTACTCTGTATATTCTTCACCAACACCATAACACAAATTCATCAATACTTCTACAGTCTTTCCTATTCATTGTCCGACTTTCACATGCATATGAGGCAATTGAAAATAACATGACTTGTGTCAGGCACACCTTAGTCCTGAAACTGACATTTTTGCTTCATTTGATCTCTGGACTGCTGCTTCCATGAGTGTTGATTGTGGATCCAAGCAAACTGAAGTCTTTGACAGCTTCAATCTTTTCTCCACCTGTCATGATGTTATTTATTGGTTCAGTTGTAAAGATTTTGTTTTCTTTACATTGAGGTACAAACCATACTGAATGCTGCAACCTGTTACCTTTATCATTTAGTACATAATGTCTTTCTCCAGGTAATAGTCCCTCATGGCTATGTCCAAAGAATGAAAGACAAAGTCTCCCCATCCTCACTGCTTAGGAACATTCTGGAAGTATTTCTCCTAACACTGATTTATTTGTTCTTCTGACAGTTCATGGTACTTTTAGTATTCTTCAAAAATCATAGTTCACATGCATCAATTCTTCTATGGTTTTTCTTTTTCATTGTCCAACATTCACAAGAACATGAGGCTATTGAAAATCCCATAGCTTGCAACAAGCTCACATTAGTCCTCAAACTAACATCTTCACACGTAAACACTTTAAAGAAGTCTTCTGTAGCAGATTTGCCTAATGGAATATTCTGTGTGATTTCTTGACTGCTGTTTCCATAAGCATTGATTGTGGATTAATGATTAATAATCATGAAGACTACATAGGACTGGACAATATTTTATTCTATTTTCTGTTATACGTAAGATCACCATGCACTGGAATAGCTAACAACAACATTGCATCCTTGCCAAATGATCTCCCAGCCTCTCCTTGCTATCTCCCAGTAATGGTTAACTCATCTCCTCACAAGGCAGTCAATTCCATTATTTATTTTCTCGTCCCCTCTCTCATGACAGTGTTGTGACCCTGAGACATATTATCAGACCAGTAAAGTAAGGCAGCTTTATCTTCATTTGTTGTTGCTAAATGATGCTGAGTCAGTTTGGACTCATAGCATCTCTGTATAAGGTTTTGGAGATTTGACTGGTAGGTTTTAACCACTGACCTTGCAGTTAGCAGTCCAGTGCTTAGCCTACAGTACCACAGCAGTTTACAATTACTATCTTGTTATAATCAGTGTAAATTCTAGAGGTGTCCACATTCTGCCTGATTGTATTGGAATTGTCTTCAACCACTTCCTTTGAAGCAGTCATTCCCTTTCATGAATTTAGAGGGCTGAATGAGACCTAAGAACTAGCTATTTCAACTTAATTTTTAGTGGAGCAAACTGAGATTTGAGAGAGAAAGGGGCTTGCTGAGGTCACACTGGTGTGGTGGTCTTGGTCACAGTCAACTGGTACATGGGACGGGAGGGTTATTAACTGCTGACCTGCTTAAACGACCTAGTGGCTATTTATTCCCACATATTTTACCTACACAGTAACATCATATGCCACAAAAGAAGGCTTTTACTTTTGAAATACAAAATAAATGGCAAGAATTTAATCATAAGCATAGAAAACATCTCTCTTCCTAACCCCTTGTTTGATTGTTACTTGTTGGCATATCACCCATGACCTGGCAGACAAATGTTTGTCTTTTCTCAACTGGTTGAGGATAAATGCTGGGTGAGTGTCAATTCTTATGAAGAGGAGAGAATGAGAAATTCACCATAAGAATGTGCTTGAGTAATAAAATGGATGGTATAATTTTTAGCTTTAAGACAGTTTTGATTCTCAAAAAGTGATAATTTGTTATAACATTAGGTAGCATATCATGTTATCCACTGAAATGCATTTGGGTTTGGTACAGGAAACAGATGATATTTGGCCTGAAAACACTCTGTGAATTTACTTTTTTTTCACAGATTGTTGCTTACTTCTAAAAAATTTTATGTTCTGTTATGCCAGAGAATGACAGTTATGTTAGATTATATAACTGACAACAGTAAATTGGGAAAATAAATGGTTTGGGTTAAAAGGCGGATCTGTTTATGGATTTATAGATAAACTGAAAAAAAAGTTATCATTGTGCATATTGAAACTTGCTCTGGAACTATGTGTTAATTCTAGAACAATCTATGGGATAATCGGCAAAATCCAGGCATACATGTGACATGACTAATAGGAGTTTCCGAAGCCAATTCTGATTTATCTTTTTTCTTTTAACTCTGACATGCCATTTTAGAAAATGCACGAAAAGCTCTTTGTAACTGTGGTTAAAAATATGTGGTTTTAAATTCGTGTTTTGGCTAGATCAGCTGTTGGATGGCAATTTCAAAATCATTAGTAGAGAATGGTTTTAATCTTGTGAAATGGAACAATTACAAGTATTATGAAGATGAAGAAGAGGTATTTGTTTGAATAAAGAATCAACATAAACAACAAGCAAATGTGGGTGAGGCAAATTTGTTAAACTGAAATAGAGGCGTATGCTTCTGTAATGCATTTGCAAAGCTGTGCGGTGGATCAGACTTTGCTGTTTTGTATTAGAGTAAATTTAGTCCATTCCTTTAGGTTCTCAAAGATCTGGTTCCAAATGGTCTGTCCTTCTGCAATCCTCCAAATCATGAGTGTTCCAGCTTTATCAATCTCCTTGCCAATGTTTGACCATACCTAGACCTTCTATTTTCTGCTTCTGGAGTTTCCTTACTCTGGAGTTCCTTAGTAATTTGTTCAAATATATACAGTGATACCAGTCAAGCAAGGGTTACCCTCAGACTGGTTCAAATGATAATGCATCCAGATTTACCCAATTGGAAGGAAATATTTCTTACATGTTTATTTAGCAATTTATCAGCTTTGCCTTACGACTTGTTTTGTTGTTAGGTGCCATCGAGTCAGTAGTGACTAATTGCAATCTTATGCACAACAGAATGAACACTGCCTTGTCTGTGCCAACCTCACAATCATTGCTAGACTTGAGCCCATTACTGCTGTCATTGTGCCAATCCATCGTGCTGCAGGCCTTCCTCTTTTTTGATGAACCTCCACTTTACCAAGCATGATGTCCTTCTCCAGGGACTGGTCATTCCTGATAATATGTCCAGAGTATGAGAGATGATGTTTGGCATTCTGGCTGTACTTGTTCCAACAAAGATTTATTTGTTCTTTTAGCAGTCCACAGCACTTTACAAAATTTCCTCCAGCACCATAACACAAATGCATCAAATCTTCCACAGTCTTCTTTATTCATTGTCCAACTTTTATATGCATATGAAGTTACTGAAAATATTGTGGCTTGAGTCAGGCGCACCTTAGTCCTCAATATGACATCTTTGATCTTGTGCAGCAGATTTGCCTAATGCAATATGTTGTTTGATTTCTTGACTGCTGCTTCCGTGCAAAGTGAAGTCTTTGACAACTTCAATCTTTTTCCATTTATCTTGATGTTATTTATTGCTCTACTGGTAAGATTTTTGTTTTCTTTACATTGACTTGCAACCTATACCAAAGGCTGTGGTCTTTGATCTTCTTAAGTATTTTAAACCTATCTCTCTTTCAGAAAGCACGGTTATATCATGTGCATACCTCAGGTTGTTAACGAGTCTTCCTCCAACACTGATGTCATGTCTTTCTTCATTCAATCTAGTTTTTCTAATTATTTGCTCAGTATACAAACTGAATAAGTATGGTGAAAGAATACAAGAATGGTGCACACCTTTTCTAATTTCAACTTTTCACCATTCCCTTGTTTTGTTTGAACAACTGCCTTTTTGTGTATGTAGAGATTCCTCTTGAGTACAATGAAGAGTTCCAGAATACTCATTCTCAATAATGTTTCCTATAGCTTATCAAGGTCCACACAATCAAAAGCCTCTTTGTGGTATTCTCTGCTTTCAGCCAAGATCCATCTGATGTTAACAAATATATTCCTCATTCCATGTCCTTGCCTGAATCCAGCTTGAACCTCTGACAGTTCGCTGACAGTGTACTGTTGCAGCTGTTGTACTTCAAGATAGATATTGAAATGTTCTTTTTAATGATGAATGTGATGCCATTCCTCTTCAATTTGTCATGCCTGGCTTAGAAAACCATGTGGTTATCCAGTTTAAAATGATCAGTAGCAGTCCATTTCAGCTTACTAATATCTAGGATATTAATTTTTGTGTGCTCTATTTCATCTTTTACCATTTCCAATTTTCCTAGATTCATATTTTGTACATTCCATGTTCCAATTATTAATGGATGTTTACAGCTGGTTTTCCTCATTTAGAGTTGTGCCCTATCAGCAAATGAAGATCCTGAAAGTTTTAATCCATTTGCATCATCAAGGTCAACTTTTCTTTGAGATGGCTGCTCTTCCCCATCATAGCTTGAATGCCTTCCAATTGGAGGGTCTCATTTTCCAGCACTGTATCTAACAATATTCTAGTGTTCTTCATCATGTTTCAGTATTCAATATTCTGGTGCTGAGAGTGTTCCGCTGTTATTCATAAGATTTTCAGTGCCCAAATATTCTGAAGCCATACATCTCTCCGTCTTCCTGGTCTGTCTTAGTCTGGATGCTCATCTGAAACCTGTCCAAATTAGGTATGCTTATGGTATTTAAAATACTGGTTTATAGCTTACAGAATCACAGCAACATACAAGTCACCAAAGAATGACAAATGGACAGACAAGTTGTGGGCCTTATGGCTAGTTTAGTTCATATTGATTAGTTGAACTTAGTTTTGTAGGTTTCTTGCTGCCAAAACAATTTTTCTTCTCTTTAGCATCCTTTACACCTAAATAGGAGTCTGGGTGTGGCCCTGCAGGATAATGCATGGGACTGCACGGTCAGTTTGAACTGCAACATCGGTGTTTCAAACTCAACAGCAGCTCCTCAGAAACCATGCAGGGTTGCTATGACTTGGAACCAACTTCACTGCACTTTAACACCAAAAAACAGTGCCTAAATAAGGAGTCCTGGTGTGGTGTAGATGAAGCATTGCAACGTTGGTTTGAACCACAATGTTGGTGGTTCAAACTTACCACCTGCTCCTTGGAAACCCTGTATGGTGTTGCTGTGAGTCGGAACAAAGTCAACAGCACTTAATGATAACAACACACCTAAAAATAATGTGGTCCTTCCCTAAGTCATGGTATTTTTAGTTGGGAGTCCTGGTGTGGCACTGTGGGCTAATGTGTCAGACTGCAAAATTGTTTGAACTGCAAAGATTGGTGGTTCAAGCTCACCAGCTGGTCCTTGGAAAACCCTATACAGGGTTGCTATGGGTCAGAATCGACTTGAAGGCACTTAACAACAACATATGCTTATGAAATTTGGACAATAAATAAGGAAGACCATAAAAGAATTGATGCATTTGAATTATGGTGCTGGTGAAGAATATTGAAAGTTTCATGGACTGCCAGAAGAACAAACAAATCTATCTTGGAAGTACAACCGGAATGCTCCTTAGAAGCGAGGATGACAAGATTTTGTCTCTCATATTTTGGTCATGTTGTCAGGAAGGACCAGTCCTTGGATAAGTACACCATGCTGGGTAAAGTGGAAGGTCAGTGAAAAAGAAGAAGACCACAAATGAGATGCAATGAGCTCATCTAAAACAATTGTGAAGAAGGTGTGGTTATGTGCCGTGGGGTCAGTTCCGACTCATAGCAACCCTGTACTGGGTTTCCGAGGCTGTAAATCTTTACGGGAGCAGAAAGCCTCATCTTTCTTCTGCGGAACAGCTGGTAGTTTTAAATTGCTGAACTTGAGGCTAGCAGCCCGATACCTAACCACCACACTACCAGAGGAAGGTGTAGGTCTGGGTAATGTTTTATTCTGCTATGTATAGGGTTGCTATGAGTTGGAACCAACTTGATGGTACCTAACAACAACAACAATGTCTAAACCTGATCGTTGAGGCTGTGCAGGATCAGTTAACATTTTGTTTCGTTGTGCATAAGGTAACTCTGAGTACAGGTCACCATGAGTTGGAGCCGACTCAGTAGCAGCTAACAACAACTTCCGAACTATTGACAGTCTTTCTTAGTGCATAAATCTTTATGGACATGATGCAACTTAAAGAAGAAATATTGTCTCTATATCTTAAGTAATTCTTTGATGACGCAAATTGATTTGAGCACTGTAGTACCAATCCAGTCTCAAAAGACCAGGGAATAAAATGAAACATCTAGCATGTGATCATTTTTTTCAACATTTTATTATGGTTTGTGTGAAAGTTTATAGAGCAAATTAATTTCTAATTCAACAATGTACACATATTTTGTTTCATGACATCAGTTACAATTTCCTTAATGTAACAGTACTTTTCCCACTTCTCCCCAGGGTTCCTTGTTTCCATTTGCCTTTTGTTCCTACTCTTACCTGACGTCTCAACTTTGTTTTGGGGCAAGTGTTGTTCTTTTCATTTCATATGGTTAATTGTTCTGAGGTCTATATTTCTCACAGGTGTTGTCATTTACTTAGAGGCCTATCTATTGTTTGACAGAAAAGTGGTCTCTGGGACTGGGTTGGCGGCAAGTTTGAAGGGTGCCCAAGAGTCATAGTCTTGAGGTTTCTACCAGTCTCCATCAGACAGTAACTATAGTCTTTTGAATGATTGTGTTCAACATCTTTAGGTCTCTCTATCCAGGACTTTCTATGTTGAGCCTAATCAGATTGACCCATACTGGTAGCTAGTACTATCTGTTTAGTCTGGTCTCGAGCTAGTGAAGGTTTGTAAGTCCATTAGTTCTTTGAACTAATTGTTACCTTGAGTCTTTGATTGTCTTCACTCTGCTTTGGACAGGGAGAGACCAAGAGTTGTATCTTAGATGGCTGCTCACTAAATTTTAACACCCCCGCTGCTAAATACCATAGTAGGATGTTGTTCTGGATTTTGATATGCCAATTGTCCTAAACCCTTAAGTCTGGTGACTCATTCCCTTAAGGTATTTGGTTACAGCTAAAATGTTTCATAACTTTGTTAACTGTATGTTCTACTATGTACATGGATGTTTACATGTGTGTAGAAATGTCATCTACCAAACCTTTATATGACTTTACCCACCTGTTCAGTTTACATATCTACCTAGGTATTCATTTGTAAATTATTCTTATTACTGTCGCTGCAGGATTGAGTATGTAATGATATTTAACCATTGTTGCCTTTTCTTCTTGTGTACTTTCCAGTGTTTCCATTTGCCTTGGTCATGTTGTGCTGACCTCCTTCTTATTGTATATTGATATTCCCCCCATGCAATATAATACATGTCTGTTACCTAATTAGTGATTTTCCCTTCTATTACCTCCCACCCATGTTGGTAAGTGTCCACAGGTGGATTCTGATTCATAGCCATCCTATGCATATCAGAATGAAATATGATCCAATTCTGTGCAATCCTCAGAATTGTTGTTATGTTTCAGGCCCTTGTAGTCACTCTGCCAATCCGTCTCACTGGAGGTCTTCCTGTTTTTCACTGACTATCCACTTTACCAAGCATGGTGTCCTTCTCTAGGGATTGGTCCTTCCTGACATCTTGTCCAAAGTATGAGACACAAAGTCTCAACATCCTTGCTTCTAAGGTGTATTCTGATTGTACTTCTTTCAAGACAGACTTTTTTGTTCTTCTAGTAGTTGATGGCACTTTCAGTATTCTTCAAGGTGACTTCTTTGTGCTTTAATAATTTAAAGAGGTTTCTTGCAGTAGATTTATCTAATGCAATAGTTCATTTGATTTCTTGATTGCTGCTTCCATGAGCACTGATTGTGGATCCAAGCAAAATGAAGTGTTTGACAACTTTAATCTTTTATCAGTTTATCCTGATGTTATTTATTGGTCCAGTGTGAGAACTTTTGTTTTCTTTACATTGAAGCACAATCCATACTGAAGGCTATATAGTCTTTGATATTCATCAGTATCTTAAGCCCTGCTTGCTTCGTACAAGCAATATTGTATCATTTATATATCAATGTTAATGAGTCTTCATCAGTCCTGATACTATGTTCTTCTTCATATAAAACAGCTTTTCAGATTATTAGCTCAGCAGACAGATTGAATAAGTATGGTGAAAGGATAAACTTTGGCACATACCTGTTGCAACTGATTTTGAATGTTCTTCAGCAAAATATCACTTACATGTGATATTAATTATATTGTTCAATGATGTCCACATTCCATTGGGTTACCTTTCTTTAGAATGGGTACACATATGGGTCTCTTCCAATCTGTTGGTCCTCCAAATTTCTTGGCTTAGATAAATGAGGCCCTCCTATGCTGGATCACTTTGTTGAAAAATTTTAATTTGCATTCTGTCAATCCTGGATTATTATTATTATTATT
>NW_006408700.1:745106-752140 GCF_000296735.1 Chrysochloris asiatica
TGTATAGAGTTTCTGAGGGCAGTTGGTGAGTTTGAACTGTCTATCTTGTGGTTTGAAGTCTAGTGCTGATCCTACAGCACCACACCAGGATTCCTAGTATAAGGTATGGGTCTTGTTTTGCATTTATGCAAATGGCTATCTAGTTTTGACTGCACCATTTGTTAAATAGATGATTTTTCCCCATTTAATGGTTTTCAGCCCTGTGTTGAAATCAGCTTTCTCTGAGAGGATGGATTTACTTTTGAGTTCTCAGTTCTTCTCAGTCAGTCTATATATGTTTTGATTACCATTGTTATCCTTTAAAACACATCTATACAAGTCCTGATGTGCTGCTATAGGATAAGCACTGGACTGCTAACCACAGGTTGGTGGTTCAAACCCACCAGCTGCTCCTTGAAAACCCTATACGGGGTTGCTGTGAGTCAGACCCAACTCCATGGCATATAACCAACCAACAAGATGTATTAAATAATGAAAGAAAATAAATTTATGAAGAAACTGAAGTACTCAGTTAGAAATTCATGTGCTTTGAGACTTGGTGGAGACTTAATAATTTTCAATTCCCATATGCACAGAAATGTGGCTGGTCACTGGTGAACTGTCACATATCTAATGAACTTGCTATCACCTCATTCCTTCCAATGGAGTCATATTAAATTTTCACTGCAGGTGTCACTGACTGTAGCTTCTGCGTAGGCTGTTTGTCCTTTTTGTGTGGTAGCACGATGCCAGAGAAATTAAAACAAAGAGTATGACTTTAGGATAGAAACTTTAAAATCAAAGTGTTGAAATCGGCTATGACTATGTTTTTGTTTTTTGTTTTTGTTTTATCATAATGTAACAGCATTCTGGGTAAAGGGAGATCTTCCCTCAATTAGAATCATTGCAAGTAGACACTGTATATACTTTGGGAGATGGAATTATAAAATGCCTTTGAAAAAACCAACAACAGTGTTTTATATTGAGGTGAATACTGTGTTCCTAGACTGCTTCGGATCCTAGATTCTGTCTCCTTTAGCTGTCAGAATCGTTCTGGATTGCCTAGGTTGAAAAGGTCAGGTGTTCTTCTGATGCAGATGAGGGGTTACAAAGACCCTGCTCTGTCTTTCCATCTGGAGCATTCCATCCTCAGACTTCCCTGCAGTGTCAGCAAAGGCATTAAACAAGTTTAATGTCTTTCTCTGCCCAGTCTTGTTTCTTTCTCTTTCTCTCCATTTCCTTTCACCGGTGTTGATCCCCAGAGCCCTCTGTAGTAAACATCTTGCCTGCTCATCTCCATCTCCTAGTCTGCTTCCAAGGGAACTCAACCTGCACACTCACCATGGAAAATTATGATGCCACTTTGGCTGAAGAGCATAGCACAAATGGGATGCCAGGAGGCGTTCACTCAGCACAGGAAATTTACAAAGGCCACCAACTGAACAGATCCATTTATTCTGGCAACATTCATACCAAGCAACATTACAACAGGGATGCAGCGATGAATAAGACATGATTCGTGTTTTCTGTTGAGGGAGAGAGGCACAAACAAATACTCACAATGCAATAAAGTAAGTGTTATAACCAAGGACTGTACTATATACTTAAGGAACACAAATGAGCGAGCCATTAAAACTGCCCAAGTGTCTCTGTAGACTTCACAGGAGGAAACGTTTTATCTGAAAATTGAAGGTTTATGAGGGGAGAGAGAATTCCAGCCTATGAAAAGGCACAAATGCTAAGAAGATATCATAGGTTCAAGAAGTTACTTCTTTATTTCTTTGACTGCTGGGTAAGACACCTAGGAAAAAGGAAGGTTCAGGATGGGAGCAGGGTGCAGGAAAGCAAAAAATAGTAAATAATGATCCTTAAAAATTAGTTTTGGGCTAGGCAGGAGCTAAAGATGGAGACGTTGCCTAGTGATATCATGTAAAACGAGGAGATGAAAACAGAAATCTAAAGAAGACCTTCATTGGGTATGAGGAGCATTGAGGAAGAGCAGGCAGTGGGAAGCATGGCAGACCACTAAGGTGGGAGAAGGAAAACTAGAACAGCAGTGGTATAAAAAGGCAGATTGTTGTTAGTTGCGTTCAGTGTAATTCCAACTCATGATGGCCCCATGTGTTACAGAGTAGAACCATCTGTTGGATTCTTTTGGCTTTCATCTTAATGAAATTTGATTGCCGGACCATCTCCTTCTCTTACACAGTAATGCTGCGTGTGTTTAGATCACCAACCTTTAGGTTAGCAGTTGAGAGCACAAGTGTGCACCACTGCAGAGAAAAGGATTTAGACGAGGCAATATCAACAATGTTCCATATTCCAGAGATAATGGGGCCATTGAGCTTACTGACTGAAAAATTAGAGGTAAAAGTCCATTGAGAGGCACCTTGGAGGAAAGACCCAGTGATCTATTTCTATAAACTATTGTTGTTGTTGTTGTTAAGTGCCATCAAATTGGTTCCAACTTGTGTAGGGTTTCCAAGAATCAGCTGGTGAGATTGAACTACTGACCTTGTGGTTCAAATTGACTTTACAGTCCAGCACATGAACCCACAGCACCACACCAGGACTCCATAAATTAGCTATTGAAAATCCTCTGATACGAGATAGTTATACGTTGGAGTGTACTTACCCTCTAGCAACTGGTTTGGTCTTTTTATCCATCAATTGTGGTGTTGTAGCCCAACTTTCAGGTCCTTGCCCTGCTCTATTAGCGAACTGAAATGAATTGTACCTTGGGGTGTAGAAAAATCAGAAAGGGAGTTTAGTGCCTGCACAGAGAAGGAGTAGCACCACGTTCCATGGCTGAAATAGTGCAGGGCTCCCTGAATTGGGGACACCTGGGTCTTTATTCCCTTAGATTTACAGGACTCTGGCTTCTTTCTGCTCTCGAATCCACCTCTGTCCATAAATGGAGGTCCAGCTGTTGAGTCATGTTCCTCACATATTCTCTAGATGCATTCCTTGTTTCTAATGTGGGTCTAGGGTAGTCAGATTATATGATCCTTTCTGGAGACTTTTGGGTCCAGGGTCAGTTGGAAGACATGATTGTAAGGACCGCACAAGCTCTTGATCTGGTTACTGCTGAAGGGTCCTTGTGGTTATTCTTTTTCAAAAGGGTCCTCCAATGGGATGATTGTAAACAGAATATCAGTGCTTTTAGAAAGCGGGAGGAACTAGACAATAGAAGGGTGGGCAGCAGAGCAACAAGCCAAGCAGGGAATAATAAGGAAGGGATATTGACCTGCGGGTTTTCAATGGAATGGGCAAATACATTATTGTGTAATCATAAATGGAGTGCCACAGAGTAATAGAAATGACAAATGACAAGTTCATGCAAGAAACAAAGAATGAAGCTCACAGGCCTCATGCTGAATGAGATAAGTCAAATAAACTTCAAAACAGGTATAACTAAACTATAGATTGGGATCCTTGTTTAGGTCGTAAAACTGTAAAGGACACTAGAAAAGGAGTGCTGTAAATTAGGAAAGGGATTACCCTTGACAGGAAAAGGGGGGCAATGTTGTAAAGTGGGCATGATGGGAGAGGCTGGGGTCTTTATTTACCAGAGGGATGATTAGGATAAATCTTTGGTCCTTACATTTCTGCTTTGTAAGCTTTTCTGTAACGTACATTATCTTTCATAATATATAGGCTAAAAAAATAAGCAATTGGGATGGTTCATTTTAGAATGATTAGTTTTCTGAGTAGTTTCAGTGGAGCTGGGGCCAGTGAAACTATTTGGAACTCAAAAAACAAAATCCAGAAGTGTAGATTTTTCTCCTCTAAAATATTGATGCTCAGTAGAAAGAGATAGTGGTCTGACCTAGGGGCTACAACAGTGGGCTTGGACACAGGAACGCTGTGAGGATGGAATAGGGCTTGGCAGTGTTTGGCTCTGTTGTGCACAGGGTCATCATGTGTTGCACTCAAATTGATGCCAACTAAGAAGAACCTCTTTTAAAATATATAAGAGAGGAGTAAGTTATAAATAGCTAAACAAAATGTTGTAATCAGTGGTTATAAAGTTATCGGGGTGAGCAAATAACCGTTGCTTTTTTTATCTCCAAACCAGGTTTTTAAAAAAACATTGCTTCTAGTTATTATTAAAATGAATCTATTGAACTATTCTTTACAAACTCAGAGGTCTAACAGAGGCAACTATATATATATATATATATACAAATAAACTGTCTAAAAGGACAGGCAATTCACAAACATATGTCTTTATCTTTAAGGGACTGGAATCTTTGGTATTCTGTATGTTAAAAATTTAACACAGTATTTATTTATATTTTTTCAATATTTTTGTTATAGCAAACTACAGTTTTATGAAAACCAGAAGTTTGAAGTCCCCATGAATGTCTCTCTTTAGAGTAAAAGAATGATAGGAGAAAGGAGGGGCCTTTAAGTTCTCATTCAACTTGCTCATTTGGCAGATGAGGACTCCGAAGCTGTGGAGACCACATGTCAGTTTCCAGGTCACACAGTTATTGGAAAGACTAACTAAAGCCCCAGTGGCTCACCTCTTAGTCCAGTGATCATACCGCTAACACACCCTTGAGCAAGATCTCATAAACCAAATCTTGGGACAAAATATTTTCAATAGGCTCTAGGGTTTTGTTATAATAACATTTGGTCTGTACCAATACAGAATGTTCTGTATTTACAAATCCTTTTCCATCAAGTCATAGTTTTTAAGAGATTTAAGATATGGTTAAGTGTTACTTTTATTCTGTCCTGAGGTAGTAGCATTTTATTTAAGGAGAATTTACCTCCTTTATAAAATGTGATTGGAAAATACCTTGATTAATGGAAACTCTCTTAAAAACAATTCACAATGTAATCATTAATTCCCAGAGAGTTTAGCTGCATAATTGTACCCCTTCTATTATTATATTTTAGAATGATTAGTTTTCTGAGTAGTTTCAGTGGAGCTGGGGCCAGTGAAACTATTTGGAACTCAAAAAACAGAGCACAGGGTATCTTTGTGATGGCAAGTGCTTTATTCTCATGTTGAGAAGGGGAAATTAGTAGACTAGGTGGTGGCCCTGAGCCTGTGCCTTCCATTGAAACCCTGGCCATTTAGGAGTCTATTAGTCTGTCTTCATTTTTCCTATCAGAACATGACCCTCCTTGACCTGTACTGTCCCTTGTGGCATACAGGGTGTTGCAGGGAAAAGCATAACAATTTAGTTCTTCTCAAGATATTTTCATCAATTATGTTGTCATGAGGACTAAGAGTACAGGTTACCATCGATTTGACTCTGATCAATGGTGATCCCGTTTGTGCCAGAGTAGAACTGAACTCCGTAGATTTGAGCTTTTTTTTTTACTCCTCTAAATTTTATTTTGTTGTTGTTGTTGAGAATATGCACACACAGCCAAACATTCACCAATTCAATAGTTTCTACATGTATGATTTCATGACATTGATTCTATTCTTCAAGTTGTGCAACCCTTCTCACCCTCCTTTTCTGAGTTGCTCCTCCCTTATTAACATCAACTCACTGCCCGCTAGTGTTCCTATCTAATCTTCTGAGTTGCTGTTGTTAATTGGGTCTTAAATAAATAGGTCTTTTTTTGTTGTTTTTTTTTTCCCTTGATGTACACCTAAACACTCAGGAATATACAATCATTCATACCCTACAAGCCTACCCTCTGGCCACCAGCACACAGTCCTTCTCCCTCCATGAGTCTAGAGTCCCCAGCCCCTCCATCTCTCCACGTTATCATCTCTGCCTCCATCTCTGGAGTTGCTGCTTCTTTGAATAGGGTCCCATACTCCACTCCCACTTTTCTTCCTTGATGGTTCCAGGGTCCTCTGCTCCTGGACTGCAAGATCAACAACTCCCCTCTTTTGCTACAAAACCTCTACCTTTACAGTTGTAATAATCGCAGTCATGATAACAATTACTCACTATTGAACCACAAGAGTCTTGTCCCCATCTCCCTTTACCAGCCCCATCTAGACAGGATGAAGGCCACTCAGTAGAGGTTCTACCTTTCCCTGAACACTCTAAAACAAAACTCCCTCTTGAAAACTTGTAAGCCAGTCACTTCATGTCTTTATAGCCCCCACATTATAGGTAACCAATGTCTAAGTTGTCCATCTGTATCAACTCTGTGTAAAGAGGGGATGGGAATGATTCTTGCTGTGATAATTCCTTCCCTCTTGGTGGTATTTTAAGCTACTACATACGTAAGTATAAATCTAGTTCATCCAATTGTAGGGAAATACACTTGTTTTCTTTATCAAAAAAAAAAAAATTTTTTTTTTTTTGGTCTTTCTCTAGACGAGGTCTGATCATCCAGCCATTGAAGATAGGTCAAATGGGTACTATCTGCAAGTATGGACATTCTTGTGCATCAACCCTCACTTTGTATCAGCTGGATGCTTCACTCTCTGCTCTAGAACTCTGTGGCTATGTCCTTGTCCATGGGCTCAGGAGTCCCCAGGTCTCATCATACCTCTGGCCAACTAGTCTCATCATAGTCTAGGTTGAAGGGAGTCTATACAATGTGGTTGGACTCAGCCTACATCTTTCAAAAAGTATCTTCTGTTCCTCTAGCTGCTCCAGGTTGGTCTATTTGTCATTTCAAGTGAAAATTTCCCATCTCAGAAGATTCTGGATGGGGATCAGAATTCCACCTAAGGTCTTATACCCTACAAAGACTTTGCATGAAGCCTCTTTCACTGGGCAAGTTCTAGCATCCCTTTGAGGTATTCCAATCAGTTATAGGATGAAGACAGGCTTACAAGCTTTCTATAATTATGTTTCTGGATATTCCTTTCTCTCGTTGTCAAGTATCTGTTTTACAATAGCAGGCAAGGTAAACCAAGATTCATAAGACAATCAAGCATCTTAACATTATTTCCCCACTTTTACCCATTTGAAGTATGCCTTAATCCCTGCATACATCACTATGTACCTCTGTCTTATTTAGCCTATGCAAATCTGCCTAAATGTTCTCCTATGTGTTCTTCATTCCCCTCCCACACACAACACTCGAACTATTGTGTGTCTATCCACTACCTTGTGCTCTACCTT
>NW_006408700.1:753665-805826 GCF_000296735.1 Chrysochloris asiatica
AAAGCAGTGTGGAGATTTGCTCATTGAACTGAGCTTGTTCATTCTCACAGCTAATTACTATTCAAAGTAAAGATGGAATTTTTATTCTACTTTTTCGTAGGTCCGAGTACAGGTGACATTGTTCATAACACATTCCACAATTAATTTCCCATTTCCCAGTTTTCGTGTTATTGTGCTCTCCTTCCCATCCCACTCCTGTTGTTGAACCAAAGCACCATCTGTAAAGTTGCAGACAGTCTGAGTTTTTCTGCCATCAGCTGTAGTTTCTTCAAACTTTTCTCCCAGGTTACAAGAACACTGTGTTGTTTTGAAAGTGCTTTCCGTTTTGATGGTGAGGGTTTTGCCATCAGTAGTGATGATAAAATCAGGTTTGGCCATTGCACCCATTTTTCGCAGAGCCATGCCCACTCCTATTTCCTTCATGTATTCATCAAAGCCTTTGCTGTCTACCAGACGCCATCTTCCTACCAGCTGCTGAACGGTAGCCATGGTGGGCGCGGACAGGTGGATGTGCTGAGCGGTCTGAGAGTGTCTGGTGGGAGAGCTTGGCGTGGGTTGTCTTTTTCTTGTAGAGGTGTTGTAGTTTCCTATATATTTTAGAAATTAATCCCTTGTCTAATATGTAGTTGCAAAAAAGATTTTCCCATTCTGTGGAGTCCCCAAGTAGGAGAATCAACTTTAGGACTAAATCTCAGTCAGATGTCATAAGAAGCGCTGTGAGCTCAACGCTGGACCCTTTTGGGGGTGCACTCCCAAACGTGTGAATACACCCTGGCTGGGCACAAAGGGTGTGACAGGGGAGAACACAAGAGATGGAAAAAAAAGTAAAAAAAAAAAAAGTCACCCATTTTTTCCTTAAGTCGCTGGGTGGTTTTCGTCCTGTATCAGACTGTGGCTGTGGCCCTGCCCTTTGACCACCTCTAAAACTGAGGCCGAAGGCAGTGTCGTGATTGAGTCAACAATGTCTCTTCCAGCTCCAGTCAGATTTCTTCACAGTTGTTGTTGTTGTGAAGAGCCATTAGTGACCCTGTAGAGGGTTTCCAAGGAGCAGCTGGTGAGCTTGAACCACTGACCTTGCAGTTCAAACAACTTTGTAGTCTTTCGTATTAGCCCACAGCACCACACCAGGACTCTGATTTCCCTCTTACTTTTTTTATTAAATTTAAAGCTCAGGGATGGATGGTCCCAGCAAAGTGTTTTTGTTTGTTTGTTTTTTTCTGGCCTTCCCAAGCTTTCTCGGGGAAGACCGCTGATTGTCTCGGTTTATCCAAACCCTCAAACGGGAAGTCCTAGATAGTTCTGAAAAGAGCGTAATACTAAAGGCAGATTGTTTTACGACACAAATTATACCATTGTTCACGGCTAAGAATACTTCAGGGGAGCTTTTAGATTTTAAGGTTTAAAGATTATTTCAGAACAATACTTTCAGAGGTCCTCCTACCCTCCATGACTTCCGAAAATCTTTAGTCCAGGGCAATTTGAAATCCTGCTCTTCGTTTTCACTCTTTTGATCAGAGTTCTTCTATGGAATCTTGGGTAAAAATATTCAGTAATGTAGCTGGGTACCATCCAATTCTTCTGTATGGTGGCAAAGAAGCAGTTGCTCATTTTGTAAGTAGATTGCTAGATCTTTATTCCGAGGTGCCTTTGGGTAGACTTGAACCACCAACCTTTCAGTTAACAGTGGCACGCATTACCCATTTACCCCACCCAGGGACTCTGGCGTCTGGGTTATATCTTCCACTAAGAGAATACTTGGGATTCGGGCAACCTGCAAATCTTCATTAGCCATTGAAGTCAATGATTGTTAATCAAATCTTCTAGGTTGTAGTCTTACTGAGCTACTGTTACCACATTTCAGCTCTCAGCTCACAACAGCTAGCCACTGTGTGGCATTGTGACTTATGCACAGTCTCTGCCTGGAAGGCAGACTATGAGGTTACATAAATTCTGTGTCCCCAAGGGCATCTTGATGTTATTGTTAGTTGCTAATGAGTTGAATCGGACTCCTGGAGCCCCCAGGTGTAGAACTGCTCCATAGAGTTTTCAAGGCTGTGACCTTTCAGAACCAGGTCACCAGAGGACTTCTTCCAAGGAGCTCGGGGCAGGTTAGCACCATCAATCTTTTGGCTAATTGTCCAAATCTTAACTGTTTTATGCTACCTACAAGACACCTAGCCTGGTGATAGTCAGAGGATAAATTGTTAAACACAGACAAACGCTTTCTAGCCTTGTTGCTTTACTCAGTCTGCACTTTCAAGGGTGGTTAACTTGTCCTCTGGGCAGCATTTGATAATGTGAATGCAGGTCCTGTCACCTCCTGTGGCCTCAGTGGCCCTCCTTTACTCCAGTAAGCTGGATTTACAAGGTTTTCCCTGACATGTTCTGTCCCCATCACTAGGGCAATGATGGTCTCTTACTCCTCATTTCCTTCATATACTGTTAAAGTATTTAGTATATTCTTAAATATATTTCTATGAAAGTTACTGTTTTATGAGTATATGAGACAAAATACAGAAATGCAATGAAGGAACTGTATATGAAATAAGTACAAACATCTAGGCAAAATATGACAACATAAAAACAGATATTTTGCTTCAGTCAGCTTCTCCATCCACAGTTCTTCTCTGGCTTTGACGTTCACTTAACCAAAAGCCAAACCAGACCCAGTGCTGTGGAGCCTGTATTCTGACTCATCTTGCTTACCTACAATACTTTCAGACACTTGAAAACATCCCCAGGGCTTGGCTGTGCTGAGACACGTGCAGTATTTGCAGTTATGCCTCTTCCAGGCATGAGGTGACTGTTCTGACTTGGAATTGAAGTTGTCCCAGACTTGCTGAGTGCTCCTTGGAACTCACTTGAATCCATCTCAGTGGTTATTAACTTCTGTTTCTTTGACTCATTTCTCAGTTGTCTTCATCTCACAAAACAAAAGATGTTTGCACATTGGACAAGTGGTAGTCTCCTAACCTCTTTGAGAGAAGGCTGAGGCTTTCTGTGTAAGGTTGTTATGAGTTGGAATCAAATGAACAGCACACAACCATTTTCTTGGAAAGATGGATGCTTAGAGTTTGTTCACGGAGCCAAGAGGGCATAGTTCTATCCCTGCCCCTCATTTCTTGTTGTTGTATGTCATCAAACTGAATCTAAGTCATAGTAACTCTATGTGACAGAACAAAACTGCTTCATAGGACTTCCTCAGCAACTATCTTCACAGAAGCCCATCACGAAGTCTTTTCTCCTGTAGAGCGTTTGTGGGCTTAAATTGCCAACCTGGAAGAGTTGAGTGCTTAGCCATTGTGCCACTAGGGCTGCTCCTCTCACCTTAAGTGCTCATTTTCAAATCTGCAATTGCTCATCTGACAACTTTATTAATGTATGAAGGTACATTTCTCTCCATAGAAGTCTCTCTCCTTGATTTTCTGATTAGTGGGTCTTAACCATGAAAGTTTCATATTTGTGAAATTATTTATTTATATTGACTGGTATTAACAAAGTGTTCTACTATCTACTGCCAATTAAATTCTTGTTGTTGTTAGGTGCCATCAAGTTGGGACCGACTCATAGTGACCCTCTGCACAACAGAACAAAACACTGCCCGGTCCTGGGCCAACCTCACAATTGTTGCCACGCTTGAGCCCATTGATGTTGCCATATTGCCAATCCATCTCGCTGGGGTCTTCCTCTTTTTCTCTGATACTCCACCTTACCAAACATGATATCCTTCTTCAGTGACTGGTCCCTCCTGACAATATGTCCGAAGTATGAAAGACGAAGTTTGGCCATCCTGGACTCTAAGGAACACTCTGGCTGCACTTCTTCCAACACAGATCTGTTGGTTCTTTAGGCAACCCATGGAACTTTCAATATTCTCCTCCAACACCATAACTCAAAAGCATCAATTCTTCCTTATTCACCATCCAGCTTTCACATGCATATGAGGTTATTGAAAATACCATGACTTGAATCAGGCGCACCTTAATCCTCAAGCTGACATCTTTGCTCTTCAACACTTTTTTTTTTTAATTAAATGTTTTTATTTTGCATTGAGTGAAAATTTACAGGGCACATCATCAGCTTCACATTCAACCATTTATATAGCTTGTTTCATTACATTGATTATTATCCCCGCCATATATCCTCAGTTTACAGTGTTTCTCTCTAACCTCTTTAGCTTTTTTTTTGGATGGGGGGTACTTGCCTTTTTGGAATTTACAGTCTCGGCTTTTAGGGAAGGTTTTTACATTTGTCTGTGGATATCCAGGGCTCATGTATGAGATTACTAACAAGCATTACTGAATAATCAGATGAGGGACAGTTTGCTATGTCTACTAGGTGGCTAGAATCTGATCCTCAGAGCCTATGGTTTGGACGGTCATCAACGCTTGGGCCCACAGGGGCTTGGCCTCCTTCAACACTTTTAAAAGGTCTTGTGCAGCAGATTTACATACTGACGATATCATTAACATTCAGAGAGTTTTAGAATTTTCAAAGTGGTTATAGAGTATATATATATATATATACTTTCCATTAATCTTCACATTGAAACTGTGAAATAGGCAGGGTTAACTTTCCAAAGGTGGAAAATGAGACTCCGAGAAGTTAAGTGATTACTAAGTCACCTACCTAATAAATTGCTCTTAGTATAAACAAATGATCTGGCTCTTGAGGGACTTTGAACTTGTGTGACATACTGCCTGGAGACTCTTCCTGTGTTCTTTGCAGGCGGGCTTTGGGAAGTATCATTTTCTCCACTGAGATGCTCCACAACCATCCTAACTAATGTTGACCTCTTTCCATCGGATTCAGTGGCAATGTTCATACTGAAGTTTTAGTGTAATGGTTCGCTTATATCCAACCAGAATGGTCCCCACACAGATGATATGTGCTCTGTGTGTGTGAACTGAGCTTCTCTAATCAGGAGACAATCCATTTTGAAGACTCAGTTCAAATTCATGTCTTCCTGGAAGTTGTTCCTGACAACTCTGTTCTGAAGTGATATTTCTATAACCTGTTGCCATCAGGTTGATCCTTACTCACAGCAGCCCTATTGGACAGAGGAAACATGCCCGGGAGGGGTTCCTAGGCTCTAAATCTTCACAGGAGCATATTGTCACGTCTCTCTCCCATGGAGTGGCTGATGGGTTTGAACTGCCATCCTTTGGGTTAGCAGCTGATTGCTTTACCTCTGTGCCACCAAGACTCCTTCCTAGCTTCTTGTAAGTTTTGTTATTTTCGTCATGCAGTTTTTATTTACTCATGTGCTCCTTGGTAGGATTATTTGATGGTATCAAGTTAGGTAATTGAAGATATAGGAAAAAAACATGAGCTTTGTAGTCACCTGGGCTTGGGTTCAAATTTTGACTGTCAGTCACCAACTTTGTGATCTTGGGCAGATACTTTATCCTCTCAGTGTCCCTGATAATGCATCTGGAAATCGAGGACTTATCATTTCATTCAAGCAATGTTTGCTGAATGTCTACTATATTCCAGGTTGTCGCAGAGGTGAACAACTCACAACTGAGCCACTCTTGTATGGGGGAGACAGACAAGTAAACGAGCAAGAGAATAAACACAGGTGGTAAACATTTTTAAAAATTGCATCCGATGATGTGACCATGGGAAGAGGTCCACCTTAGTTAAAATGATTGATACTTCTCCAAGCCTGCCAGCAAAGAACCGAGGAAATCTCCAGACAGGGTGACATATAAGTGCAAAGTCCTTCAGGAAGGAGATCATTTGTTTACACTAGGAACAAAGGAAGCCCAACAAGACAATGTAATGGTTAAACTCTCAGCTGCTAACTGAAAGGTCAATAATAGTTTGAATCCACCATGGCTAAAATGAGAATAATAATTGAAAAAAAGTCCCATGATCTGTTCCTGCAAAGATGTCAGCATAGGAAACGATGAGGCCATTCTACTCTGTTTTATAGGGTCACATGAATTCGGTTGACTTAATGGCACAGGACAACAACCTGCTGGGGCATAGTGAGCAGGGACAATGAGCATAATGGTAGGGGCAAAGTTCTGAGGAAGGCAATGAGGTTTCTAGAGGTAAGAAGTTTGAATTCTATTCTTATTGTTATAGGAAGTCAATGGAGAAGATAGCCAGGCAGAGACAATGGTTGTTAGTGCTGTGGAGTAGATTCTGACTCATAGAGATGACCCTGTACAGGTGTTCCGTGGAATGGCTGGGAGTCCTAGCGTGGCACTGTGGGTTAATGTGCCAGACTGCAAAGCCATTTGAACTGCAAGATTGGCAGTTCAAGCTCACCAGCTGCTCCTCGGAAACCCTATACAGGGTCGCTATGGGTTGGAACCGATTCTATGGTACTTAACAATAACAACAACAATGTGGGAGAGAGATGAGGTTTTCTGTTCCCATAAAGATTTACAGGCTCAAAAACCCGGTACAGGGTTGCTATGAGTCAGAACCGACTCCATGGCACATAACAACAACAACAAACCTTGCAATTCAAACCAATCTTATGTCCAGTGCTTATCCTACAGAGCCACACAAGGACTGCAGAGACAATGGAGGAATCCACAAAATCCTCTTGCTGTTGAAAGATTGATTCATTAGCACGCAAAAACACCGAGCACAGTGCCTGACAGTAGCTTTCATTTTCGAGTCCAACTTCATCGGAACATTTTATGATCATAATGATAGTGTAAGCTCCTCATAGACAGACAGGCTGTAAGTCACACCTTCATATTCTCGCACTATGTGGCACACTGTACACAGGTCACCTGAAAAGACAGGTTATAGACGGCAGAGCATTAACCATTGGAAATAGCCAGTGACTTGCTGTGTTTTGGGTAATTCAGGGAAGTTACTAGGTTCTACCTTTGTAACATCACTGTCTACACTCGGGGCCATCTGGTAAGCTCTGTAATTGCAACTTGGGTGTAATGGAGTGTATAAGTACGTGTAACTCTCAGCTCAATCTATGTTTACTTGCCACTCAGAAAAAAGAATGGATTTTTTTAATGATTATTCAGAAAAAAAAGAGCAAAACAAGTATAAGGGATGAAGATCCATTTAGCATTTTGGAAAGGGAATGCATTCAGAAAAGTTCTTTTTTCCTTTTATTTGCCACACCATCTGCTTTTCAGATAAGCAGAACCAGTGAGCTCTTTATTGAGATACATACTATTACTTAGATCTTGAAAGTTTTATTTCTTCTTGAAAATGCCAAGTGATTGCATTTTTCTGTGCTTCAACTATCCCTTTTATTTCTGACAGAGAGATCAAGATAGAAACCGCTCTATCTGGGCTTCCTGAATGGCAGCTTCCCAGGGGCCATTTCTCACTGCTCTTTTGCATAAGGGGGACGTTTTGTAGGTTTATATTCAGATCCCTCACTGGGAGACATGCACTGGTTATTAAATTGCCTACTGTTTGGAATTAGAGATGTCTCTTCGGGTTTTATGCAACTAATCCTAAACCAATTTAGCTGTTCCCTGAATTGGTGGCCCTTTTTGCTGGTGCGCCTAATTTTCTTTGTAGAAGGTCACCTTCAGATGATTAATAGACACACTAGCTTCAGCTTCAACTTACATCTAAAAACATTTGTTTGATTTTAAGCCATATACCTTGCCTTGAAAGTAATCAATAGAGAGGATAAAACTTTTAATAAGTTAAAGGCAAACCGTTATTTAATGAATTCTTTTTTCAACTCCTTAAACCTTCAAGCTCCATATTTCTTTTTGACAAAAATATCAAGTGAAGATCACCAACAAGACAGGAGGAAAAACATAAAATCAAATGTCCTATGTTTATTCCTATGCTATGGCCAGCTTTGAATTGTTTTAGGTTGGATTTACTGCTTGTCTGCCAACCAAACGGCAAACTCTTGAGGGCACAGATCTTGCTTGCCATCTACTCCTGTCTCCTCCACAGTACCACAACCTTGATTAGGCACTCTACAAACACATAGTAAATTGAATAGACTATTTTGAGCTCAGGATGTGCATTGTTTTTTGATGACTCCCTCCTGCAGTTTTAAACCTTATAATATCCCACTTCTGACAGTAATTAAACTATGTTTAACTTCTCAGCCTTGAATTTGACACACTGAAAGAAAAGACAGAGTACTAGCAGCGATTTCTCTTATGCTAAATTCGCAGCAGCATTTGTGCTGCATAATTCCGACCCTCCAGAAGAAAGCATATGGACTCTTTATTTTGAAAATGGAAGACTTCAAGAGAGATTGTTCAGTGTGGAGATGGCTTAATTTCTTCCTTTCTCTTGGATCTATGTAGTGCATTGCATTCTTTACTGAAGATCACAGGTGAAATAGTAATGATGTTTTGATGTCTCCAGCACTGACAGTTTTCCTCTCCAAGTTTTTGCAACAAAGCATATGAATGACAGTGAAACAAATTATACTTTTCAGAGTAAGGTTTTATGAAAATAAAAATACATGATTCATTCCTCTATGAGAGATTGGGAGGGATTTTGACAGCACCCATTTCTCAGAAGGATGGAAAAAGCCTGGTCTGGGACAGATGCTTTGCACTCTCAGCACTGAATTCTCTCTGGACTGAAAAACACTTGGTTTTTGCCATGTTGTTGTGTCCATTGCTTATCCTACAGCGCCATGCCAAGACTTCAATGAGTTGTTGCTAAGTGCTGGTGAGTTGGTTCCGATTCATAGCAATCCAGTGTAGGGTTTCCAAAGAGCAACTGGTGAATTTGAACCGCTGACCTTGTAGTTTAAATAGACCTTGTGGTTCGGTTCTTTATCCCATCTGCCTCAAAAATGAAGTCCCAGATCTTGTTGTTGATAGTTGCCGCTGAATGTGCTTCTACTCACAGTGATCTTCTGTGAAAAGAAATCAGGGTGAACCATTGCATGATCCTACTTTATCTTACAATTGTTGGTAAATTTGAGTCCATCATTGTGACTATTGTAAATATCCCTCATCGAAGGTTTCCCTTTTTATCACTCACCCTCTTCCAACACAATGTACTTTTTTAGTGATTGATACTTCCTAATGATGTGTCCAAAGTAAGCCATGCAAAGTCTCACCGTCCTGATTTTCAAGGAGCATCCTGGCTGTAGTTCCTCCAAGATTGAATTGTTTGTTCCTTTAGAAGTTTACAGTATATTCAATATTTTTAACCAACACCACAATTCAAATATGTCAGTTTCTTCTGTCTTCCTTTTTATTTGTCCAGCTCTTGTATGCGTATGAGGTGATTGAAAATTCCATGGCTTGGGCCTGGAACACCTTAGTCGTCAAAATAGCATCTTTGTTTTTTAAGATTTTAAAAAAAGATCCTTTGCAACAGATTTCCTCAAGGTAGCACATCATTTTATTCATTGACTGCTGCTTCTATGGGTGTTAATTGTTGATCTTAGTAGAACGAAATTCTTGACAACTTCAATATATGCACCAAATCTTCTCTTCCTTTAATAACTTTGTGGAGTGACATGTATGAACTCTTACTAAATACTAATTGAATCTGTTGATATGTTGAAACAAGTGAGACATAGAAGGATTGTATTTAACAATTTAAACTGTAGAATGCGCTCCTTATTTTTTCTGCTTCAAGACTTAAGAAAAGATTTTATTAAAAGAGCAGATTGGAAAGTTCTTTCAAGATTTCAGGATAATGTTTGTCTAGAACCTATGAAACTATTAAGTGACTGTAAATAATGACAAAAGAAAAGCTACAAAGAGTTTGAAACTACTATTCTCAGACTGCTAGTATAATCGTCTTTCCAATGCTAATTAGAAAGCAATATGGCATTTGTATGGAAAAGAAAAATGCTTCTATACTTTTCCCAGAAATTCCATTTTCTAAGGAAATAATTGGAAATATGAAGATCAAACTCATTTGAAGTGCTATGTGTAACTGTAAAAACAAAACAAAACAATCCAAATGAATGACCAATAGTTGTGGAAAGCTTATGGGAAATAGGACATTTCCACTCAATGGAAGATTATGTAGATAGACCTCAATTTCTAGTTAAAAGTTAACATAAACATGATAGAAAAAAAAAGTCACCTAAAGCAGACTGTTTGTTAAGTTCTAATACTGCAACTTCCAAACTAGTTAGAAAGGAATATATTAACAAATTATAGTTGGGTATCAGTTATAGTTGGGTGATGGAGTAATTAATGTATTCTCTAACAAATGAATTAAATTCTGTTGTTTAAATGTTGTCGAGTTGGTTCTGACTCACAGCCTCCTTCTCAGGGTTTCCTAGGAGCTGTTGGTGGGTTTAAAATGTGAACCTTGTGGTTAGCAGTCCAGTACTTAGTCTACAGAGCCACACCAGGATTCTAAATAAACTGTATAAACCACATATATTCTCATTTAACCCTTGCAACAACTCTACCAATTTCACACTGCGATTCTAATCTAAAGCTCAGGAAGATAAATAAGCAATGTTGTTGTTGTTGTAATGTGCCGTGGAGTTGGTTCCGACTCATAGTGACCCTGTACAGGGTTTCCGAGGCTGTAAATCTTTACGGGAGAAGAAAGCCTCGTCTTTCTCCCACGGAACAGCTGGTAGTTTTTAACTGCTGACCCTGAGGTTCACAGCCGATTCATAACCACTACGCTACCAGAGCTCCTAAATAAGCAATAAGATGCTTTAAATAAGGAAGCCAGTGTTCAAGTTTGTTGTTTATTCACATTTCAATACACTGGATGCTGAATACATATTGTTGTTGTTAAGTGCTGTTGAGTTGTTACCGACTCATATCGACCCTGTATAGGGTTTCTGAGGAGAAGCTGGTCAATTTAAACCGCTGACCTTGTGGTTCAAAGCAACCTCGCAGTCCAGTGCATTAGCCCACAACACCACACCAGGAATCTGAATATATGTTAGGTTCTTGATTTTTAATCATAACTTATCAGTTTTATCAATTGTATGCTTAAGCATTAAATCACATTACAATTTTTTTAAACAATTCCAGAAAACTGCAATTCATCTTCTGAGATTAGTTGTTGTGGTGGGCTTCCATAGATGATTTTGACTGATTTGACTCCATCAAAAATTGGACTAAGCCAACTGCTGTTTGAAAAGGAGAAATTAAACAACTTCTCTCATTCCTACAGATTTAAAAAACATGACCCATTTGACAACAGGCATGTGTTCTAACTTCTCTGTGGTTTCTTCTTTAATAAGGGTGATAGCAGGATTAGTTAAAAACATATATACATATGGGAGTGAAGTGGCTCCAAATGGTAAGCTTTGGACTGAACAACAACGTCTGTGGTTCGAGCTTGTCAGTTGCACCATGAGAAAAAGATGAGGTTTTTAACTCCTGAGAACGTTTAAAGTTTCAGAAACCCTATACACACAGGTCGCTGTGAGTTGGAAACAACTCAACATCACTTAACAACAACATATATATTGTTCTTTTTTGTTGTTGTTGTTGTTAAGTACCATCGAGTCGGTTCCGATCCATATCGACCCTGAACAGGGTTTCTGAGGCTGTAAATCTTTACGGGAGCAGAAAGCCTCATCTTTCTCCCGCGGAGCAGCTGGTAGTTTCGAACTGCTGATCTTGGGGTTCACAGCCCGATCCGTAACCACTATGCTACCAGAACTCCTTATTGTTCTTCTAGCAGTATTAAATATTAAATATTTTCCACCAACACCACAATTCAAATATGTCAGTTCCTCTGCCTTCTTTTTAATTGTTCAGATCTTGCATGCATGTGAGGTGATTAAACAAACATATACATAGACTCCTGGTGTGGCAGTGTAGGATCAATACTGAACTGTGAACCACAAGGGCGGCAGGTCAAACCCATCAGCTGCTTCTCGGAAACCCTACACAGGGTCGCTATGAGTCGAACACTGAACAGTTTAAAATTAGGAAGGGTGTGTGCCAGGGTTGTATTCCTTCACCATACTTATTCAATCTGTAGCTGAACAAATAGTTAGAGAAGCTGGATCATATGAAGTAAAATATGGCATCAGGAGGAAGACTCATTAGCAATCTACAATATATAGACAAAACAATCCAGCTTGCTGAAAATGAAGAGAACTCAAAATACTCACTAACCAAAATACTTACCAAGCTCAATGTAAAGAAAACAAAAATCCTCACCACTGGACTAATAAATAACATCAAGATAAATGGAGAAAAGATTGAAGCTATCAAAGACTTCATTTTGCTCTGATCAACCAGCAGCATTTATGAAAAGAGCAGTTAAGAAATTAAATGATGTAGTTTAGTGTATTAGGCAAATCTGCTGCACAAGACTTATTTAAAGTGTTTAAGAGCAAAGACATCAGTTTGAGAACTAAGGTACACCTGACCAAGCCAGGGTATTTTCAATAACCTCATATGCATGTGCAAGTTGAACAGTGAATAAGGAAGACCATAAAAGAATTGATGCATTTGAGTTATGGTGTTGGAGGAGAATATTAAAAGTACCATGGATTACCAAAACAACAAAGAAATCTGTGTTGGAAGAAATACAGCCAGAATGGCCCTTAGAAGCCAGGCTAGCATTACATTTTCAAGAGTAAATATTGATTTTTTTCAAAGGATTTCTCATCTTAGAATGATCCTGTGATTAAACAGTTAACAAATTAATCACATTAAGTAATTTTGAAATGTTTAAAGAATTTGCAATTCCAGAATCAATCCTTTTTAGTCATTAAATCATATCTTTTGATATGCTTCTATGTGATAGTTTTCCTAAGAGAAACACATAATAAAATGTTGTGTTTCAGATTTGCTATCAGTTTTGCACATTTTTATGGATCATATGAGAAACTTATTAACTTTCACTTCTTACTACTGTTTGAAGTTTATAGTTTTGATAACATTTTTCTGTAAAGCATCTGAATTCAGTGCATTTTAGAAGATAAGCCTTTGCATTTCTTTTCTATATCTCCCATGATTCTTGTTCTATTTAAACACTTCAGCTTTCATTAGGTTTCTGTGGAAATTTATACATATTTTTTATATATAGACTTTTCAGATTTTAGCATAGGACTGGAGCTGTGGGTAAATGTTCTGGACAGCAAAGTCCGTTTGAACCGCAAGGTCAGTGGATGAAGTTCACTTGCACTCCTTGGAAATCATATACGGAATTGTTATGGGTCAGAACTGACTTGATGGCACTTAACAACAACAACAACAACTTTTAAAGACTTGCCTAAATCTAGCACCGCATTTGAATGTTGTCTACTTGTGTTCTCTTTCTTTTTTTTTTTTTTTCTGTATCAAATTTAGGAAAGGTTGGAGCATTTTGGTTTTTAATTTTTTAAAAAGGCTATTTGTTTTATTTTTGGTGCATCTTTTCTGTTTTATTAAGTTCTGCTCTTTTGTTTATAATTTTTTTCAACTTTGCTTGAGTTCATTTTGCCCTTCTTTTTTTTTTTCCTTCCTACTTTCTTGAGTTGTATCCTACCTATTACTAAGTTTATGCCATTAGGTTTACCTGAAAAAAACATCACGGGTTATTCATTTAGCAATTATGAATGCAGCATTATTTCTTTTTGCCCATATAGTTTTCTTTGCTGTAAACCAACTTTGTAATATATTTTAATTACTCCATTTTTATAGTTGATATTGTTGGCATTTGCTAAGATAACCTACGTAGCTTTTAATTTTCTACATTTCCATGATTTTTTCCCCCTCTTTTTCCTGGTGAGGTGCAAATAACTGGAATTTATTAATCAAATATGAAAATCTGTTTAAAAGGGGATATCTAATTTACTGATTTTTATGATCATCATTAAGTTATATCTTTTTCTGTCATTTTATTTTGCTCTTCTCATTATTTTCCTGTTTAACTTTTTTGATTTTTTAGTTAGACTGTTGTTGTTACGTGCTGTCTAGTTGGTTTCTACTCATAGTACTTGTGTAGACGGTTTCTGAGTCTTGACGTCTTCTCGGTAGCAGAACGCCTCATGCTTCTACCATGGAGCAGCTGGCAGACTTGAGTTGTGTGGACCTTGTGGTTTGTAATCCAGTGCTTATCATGTGGAGCCACCAAGCTACCATTTACACAGTATTTATTTTTCTCCCTAAAATATGGTTTAAATATTCTAATTCTATTAATTAGTTCTAATTTTATTAATTAATTTCACTAAAAAAATAGATAAAAAGAACTTTTAGCACATTTACTTTACTATTTCTATTAAGGATTTTGTCATGTCAAGACTTTGAGTTCTTGGGTCCTTTTCACACTGTATTGCTGTTGTTGTGTGTCTTCTCATAGCTGCCCTTTAGGCCAGAGTAGAACTGCCCCACTGGGCTTTTTGGAATGTGATCTTTGCAGGTGTTGATGTCAGATCTTTGTTCCCACATGGCCACTGGTGGACTCTTTGTTCCACACTGTTACTTAGATCTCATTTCTTCTTTTTCCTTGCATTCGTTTTTAATTTTGCTGTAAAATAACGAAACGTTTTTTTCTCTGACAAACTTTATATGTCTTTATATGCCTAAGATATCATTATTTTGCTTTCCTACATGAATGATCTTAGTTTACATCCAAATCTTTTTCCATCAACAGCTTGTTCTTTCCTTACCCAGTCTCATTTAGAGATAATATGATAATTCTAATTTCAATGTCATTTCAGTTCTTTTGCAATATTTTTCTTTCTTGGCAGCTAACTTATTTTCTTTATCTTTGATGCTGTTAAGTGCCATCCAGTTGGTTTCAACTCATAGCAACCCTGTATAGGGTTTCCAAGGAGTGGCTGGCTGGTGAGCTTGAACAAACGACCTTGCCAGCGCACTAACCCACAGCACCACACCAGGACTCCTTCTTATGTTTAGAGTTTACAAATTTTATTAGGAAGTCAGTTCAAACTCACCAGCTGCTCTCCTGAAGCTCTATACAGGGTCAATATGAGTTCAAAATGACTCAACAGCACTTAACTAGATTGTATTCTACAACCTTACCCTTACTCCCACCACAATAGTTCTGTAAAGTTTATCATGTTCTTGATATCTGAAGAGACTAGTATTTTATCAACTCAAGAATATTTTCTTTGTTTTTTATTATTTTCTATTCCTTCTCTCTTATTAAGTCCATATGATGTCTTCTAGGTCTGTTCATTGTATCAGTTTTTCTCTCAAACTAGAGAATTTATCACTACCATATTCCATTTCAGTAGGATAAGCACTGGATTGCTAACTACAAGGTTGGCAGTTCAAACCTACAGTGCTCTTAGGAAACTCAATACAAGGGTTGCTATCAGTTGGTACTTACTCATCAGTTCCTAACAATTAAGATTTGAAATCTGTACCATTCTGATATTTACTTATTCAGCTGAATTTTTCATTGAAATAATCTTAGTTTTCATTTTGATATCTCTGTTAAATATCTCTATCACACTGGATTGTGAACCACAGGTCAGTGATTCAAATCTACCAGCTGCTCGGTGGCATTTAATAATAAAAACCTCCAATAGAAGCCCTGATGGCATCGTAGGTTGGTTTGAACTGCAAGGTCAGCAGTTGAAACTTACCAACTGCTCTTAAGAAACCCTATACAGGGTTGCTAGGACTTGGACTCTACTTACAGCACTTAACAACAACAACAACAACAAGAATAAAATGCCAGTAGTCTGACAAAAACAATGCTGAGAAGGACAGGATCAGAATGGAAAGGAAAGAAGAAATAAAAGCCTATCTTGAAATGCTTGAAAGTAACAAATCAAAACATAACTAGAAAATGAATTCATCATATAATTCATCTGATCATAGTATTTATCTTAGCTCCTTAAGCTACATTATTTTTAAACACACTTTTGTTTCCAGTCTACTTTTTTTAATTATGAAGAAATGAGATATTCCTACTGATATAGTTACATTATCACCAGAAATGAGAGGGAAATAACTTTCAGTTTCACAAATTTGCTGCTTAAATTTTTGTTTTAATCCTTACGTGGTTTCTTGTAACAGAGGGAACAAAAGTTGATTCAAATTGTGTAGCAAATTAAAGTAGCACATTTTTCCCCCACAAAGAATATGAATGTTACGTGGTTTTTACAAACCACACCCTGTGCTTGCATCTTAGTTTTCTGTGCATTCTATGAGCTTTATATGCAAAAATGCAATAATCTTAATAAAGTTAGAATTGAATACCAGCATAATATTAAGAGACACTAATTGAAAAAATGGTATTCTTGACAATGAAGGTTTATTTTTTCAATTTTGAACATAATCCATATTCATTATAAGACATTTGTAAAATAGAAAAAATATCAAGGAAAGACTAATCAACTATAGTCTCACTGCTAAGAACTATCTACTGTAACATGATACACACAGACTGTGTGTACCATGTAAAACTATGGATAAAATTATGAAGAATGGGTATTCCAGAACACTTAACCTGTGCTCATGAGTTGTGAGAACAAAACCTAGACCAAGAAGCAGTTGTTAGATGAAACAAAAGAGATACAGAATGATTTAAAATCAGGAAAGATCTGTGCCAGGGTTATCTTTCCACCATATTGATTCAATCTGTATGCTAAACTGAGAAGCTGGATTATATGAAGAATGTGGCATCAGGATTAGAAAAAGGCTCATTAACAACCTGTGATATTTAGGTCCCAACCTTTCCTGCTGGAAGCAAAGAGGACTTACTGATAAAGATCAAAGACTTCAGTATGGATTGTATCTCAATGTAAAGAAAACAAAACAGCTGGACCAGTGAATTATATCATGAGAAATGGAGAAAAAAGTGAAGCTCTCAAAGACTTATATATCCGAAGCATGAGAGACAAAACTTGGCCATTCTGGCTTTAAGGAACACTCTGCCTGTATTTCTTCCAACACAGATTTATTTTTACTTTTCACAATCCTTGGTACTATTAATATTCTCCTCCAACACTATAACTCATCAAATGCATCAATTCTTCTATGGTCTTCTTTATTCATTGTCCAACTTTCACATGCATATGAGGCTATTTAACATACCCTGGCTTAGGTCAGGCACACTTTAGCCTTCAAACTGACATTTTTTCTCTTCCACACTTTAAAGAGGTATTATGCAGCAGATTTACCTAATGCAAATACGTCATTTGATTTCTTGATGGCTGCTTTCCTGATTGTTCACAGTAGATGGAGTAAAATGAAGTCTTTTACAATTTCAGTCTTTTCTCCATTTATGCTGATGCTATTTATTTATCCAGTTGTGAGGATTTTTGTATTATTTACATTGAGGTGCAACCCATACTGAAGGCTGTGGTCTTTGATTTTCATCAGTTAGTATTGTAAGTCCTCTTTGCTTTCAGCAAGCAAGGTTGTATCATCTGCTTATCGCAGGTTGTTAATGAGTCTTCCTCCAATCCTGATGTCTTGTTTTTCTTCATATAATCCAACTTCTTGAATTATTTGCTCAGCATACAGATTGAATAGGAATGGTGAAAGTATGAAGATCACTATCCTATGGATTAGTGAACTGAAATGGACTGTTACTGGGCATTTTGATTCTGATGATCATGTAGCTTACTGTGCTTGGAACTCCAAATTCAAAAGGAATGGTGTAGTATTTATCACCAAAAAGAAATATGTCAAGATATATCATAAAATACAAGGCTGTCTGTATTAGGATAATATCCAGATGTCTACAAGGAAGACCACAACCCTCACTCACATCTTTCTTAATTTTAAACCATTCAGTATTCTCTTATTATGTTTAAACATAGATTCATACTTCGTGTATTCCATTTCTGATTATTAATGGGTGCTTATAGCCGTTTCGCATCAGAAAATGTCAGTCCAAAAACTTTACTCAATTCTAGTCTTCATGGTCAACTCTGCTTGAGGAGGTAGCTTTTCCCTTGTAACATTTTGAGTGCCTTTGAACTTGAGGGGCTTATCTTTCTGCACTATATCTGACAATATTGTGCTTATATTAGTAAGATTTTCAGTACCTAAACATTCAGAAATAGTCTACTTCTCCTTCTTCCTAGTCTGTCTTTGTCTGGAAGTTCCACTGAAACTTGTCCATCATGGAAACCCTGCTGGTATTTAAAATATTGGTGGCATAGCTTCTACCATAGTATGACAAACAACAATTGAATGATTTCCCTGGAGTTTGTAAGATATGTTTACAACTAATCCAAGTTCACTGCCAATAACACTGTGTCTTGCAGTTCAAACTGACATTGCAGTCCAATGCATTATCGTAGCACTACAATATGATAACTGTCAAACTTCAACCCCCTTCTACACCTTCTACATTGGGATTCCTGGTGTGGTACTTTAGGGTTAGCAATGGGTGGGTAACAGCAAGATTAGTGGTTCAAAACCACCAGGTGCTCCTTGGAAACCCTACACAGTGTCACTATGAGTCAGAAATTATTCAACATGATTATGTCTCAGGTTTCAGTGAAACTGTGCTTGAGATTTGAGACCTTTAGGAATGCTTCTCAGCTTTCCTCCCCTTCCCCACCCTTTAGGAGGAACTAGAAATGTTTCTTCTTAGAAGGCTAGAGAGGTCTGATTATCTCCTTTCCCCTATGTCTAAGACTAGAGTAGGGTTTATTTACGTGTTTTCTTCCCCAAAGAAGAAGACTAGAAGGGGTTGAAGTGTGACAGTTCTCCTCCCATATATGAGTGGACACAGTAGACAGGTTTCAGCTGAGTTTCTAGATGAAGACAGTCTAGGAAGAAGGAGAGATAAACTACATCTGAATATTTAGTCACTGAAAATCTTATGAATAGCAGTAGAACACTGTAGCACCAGAATATTGAAACATGATAAGGAGCACTAGACTACTGTCAGATATAGTGCCAGAAGATGAGCCCCTCAGGTTGGAAGGTACTCAAAATACAACTGGGGCAAAGCTGCCTCTTTGAAGTAGAGTTGAGTGTGATGGCGCAAATGGAGTAAGGCCTTCAAGACTTCATTTGCTGACAGGGTCCAACTCAAAATGAAGAGAAACAGGTGTAAACATCCATGGAATAGTCTGGACATGGAATGTATGAAGTATGAATCTAGGAAACTTGGGAATTGTCAAACATGAAATGAAATGCAAAAACATTAATATAATAGGCATTAGTGAATAAAATAGACTGACATTGGTCATTTTGAATCTGACGATCACATGGTTAATATGCTGGGAATGACAAATTAGAGAGAAATGTGTTGCATTCATCATCAAAAAGAACATATCAAGTTCTGTCTTGAAGTACAATGCAATCTGTGATAGGATAATATCTATATAACTAACTACAAGGAAGCCCAGTTAATCCCACTATTACTCAAATTTGCACACCAACCACTAAAATCAGTTATGACGTAATTGAAGAATTCTACCAACTTCTTCCATCTGAAATGGATCAAATATACAATAAAGATGTATTGATTATAAGCAGCAATTGGAATGCAAAGGTTGGAAGGATCAGTACTTGGTAAATATGACTTTGTTGATAGAAATGATGCTAGAGATTGCATGATGGAATTTTATAAGACCAATGACTTCTTCATTGCAAATGCCTTTGATAAACAGCATAAAAAACAACTATACACATGGACCTCACCAGATGGAATACACAGAAATCAAATTGACCACATCAACAAACTGATGTACTGGAGGCACTCACTCATCTATGCCAAGAAATTTGGAAGACAGCTACCTAACCAAATGATTGGAAGAGATACATATTTGTGGCGATTCTAAAGAGAGGCGACCCAAAGGAATGCGGAAGTTATTGGACAATATCATTATTTTTTGCATGCAAGTACAATTTTGCTAAAGATAATTCATAATTGACTGCAAACATACATTGATAGAGAACTTCCAGAGGTTCAAGCTAGACTAAGACTAGGACATGTAATGAGAGATATCATTGTAGACATCAGATAGATATTGGCTTAAAGCAGAAAATAGGAAGATATTTGCTTGTGCTTTATTGACTACTCAAAGGTTTTCAATTGTGTAGATCATGACAAGCTATAGGCAACATAGCGGAGAATGAGTATTCCAGAACACTTAATTGTGCTCCTGAGGAACCTGTACCCATACTATGATGCAGTTGTTCAAACAAAACAAGGGAGCAATGAATGGTTTAAAATTAGGAAAGGTGTGCCCCAGGTGCATAAGTATTCTTTCATCATATTTATTCAATCTGTGTGCTCAATGAATAAGATGAGAAGCTTGGATTAGATGAAGAAAAATGTGTCATCAGGATTGGAGGAAGACTCATTAACAAGTTGTGATATACAGATGATACTACCTTGCTTGTTGAGAGCAAAGAGAACTTAAAGTACTTTCTGATGAAGATCAAAAGGCTTTTGTCAATGTTAAAAATAACCACAATCCTTACAACTGGACTGATAAATAATATCAACATAAATGGAGCAAAGACTGAAGTTTTCAAAGACTTTATTTTACTTGGATATACTATCAACACTCAGGGAAGCAGCAGTCAAGAAATCAAATGATGTGTTGCATTAGACAAATCTGCTACACAAGATCTCCTTAAAGTGTTAAACAGCAAAGATGTCAGTTTGAGGACTAAGGTGCTTCTGACCCAAGCCATGGTATTTTCAGTAACCTTCTATGCATGTGAAAGCTGGAGAGTGAATAAAGAAGGCTCATTAACCTGTACTATGCAGATGATATAACCTTGGTTGGTGAAAGTGATGATGACTTAAAATACTTAGTAATGAAAATGAAAGAATACAGCCTTTGTTATGGGTTGCACTTCAGGTAAAGTAAACAAAAATCCTCACCACTTGATCAATAAACAACATCCATATAAATGGAGAAAAGATTGAGTTGTCAAAGATTTCATTTTGTTCAGACCAACCATCAACACTCATGGAAGTTGCAGTTAAGAAATCAAGCGATGTATTATTGCATTAGGCAAATCTGCTGCACAAGATCTCTTTAAAGTGTTGAAGAACAAAGATGTCAGTTTGAGGACTAAGTTGTGCCTGACATTAGCCATGGTATTTTCAATACCCTTATATGTATGTGAAAGTTGGATAATGAATAAGGAAGACTGTAGGAAAGTTGATGCATTTGAATTATGGTGTTGGGGGAGAATATCGAAAGCACCATGGACTGCCAAAAGAACAAACCAGTCAGTGTTGGAAAAAGTTCAGTTAGAATGCTCATTTGAAGCCAAGATGGCCAGACTTCATCTCTCATACCTTGGATATATTATCAGGAGGGACCGGTCACTGGAGAAGAATATCATGTTTGGTAGAGTGGAGGGTGGGAGAAAAAGAAGACGATCTTCAATGAGATAGATTGGTGCAGTGGAAGCAGCAATGCATTCAAAGGTAGCAACCATTGTGAGGTTGGAGCAGAACAAGGCAAAGTTTTGTTCTGTTGCACATAGGATTGCTATGAACCGTTAACAACTCAATGGCACTTAACAACAACATGAGAGACCATCTGTTGTTGGGTGTCCTTGAATCTATTTCAATTCATAGCAACCCCATGTGACAGAGTAGAACCACCCTGTGGTTTTCTTGACTGTAATCTTTACAAAAGCAAATCACTTTTCTACTGCATAGTTACTGGATGCGTTTAAACCTCTAATCTTTTTGAAAGTGGTTATAAATGGAGTCCTGGCATGGCACTATGGGATAAAGCACTGGATGGCAAGGTTGGTTTGAACCACACTGTTGGTAGTTTAAACTAACCAGCTGCTCTTGGAAACCTACACAGCATTCCAGTGAGTCAGAACGGACTCAAGGGCACTTGATAACAACAACATGAATGGATTAAATCTTGTGATGGTGAAGTCAAGATGGAGATCATTTTAGGGAATGATCAGATAAGATTTCCATGAGTAAAAGACACAGTTGAAAAGCTGGTACCATATCAAAGAATAGCAATGAATCTGGCAAAGCATCTAGGTTTCTCAGAGGTAAAGTGAACCTAATAAATGAAGTCCTGGGAATGGGAAGACCTTCCCACATTAGAAAATGGAAAGAAGTCCAGGGTGGCTGAAATAGTGAACTGGGGGAGTGGCAAGAACTGAGGCTGGTGAGATCAGAAGGCTAGAGGTGACAGGACACCTTTTAGGCCATGGATATTTTCTCCCTAAGTATAAGGGAAACCACATAGAAGACTGTTGAAGTAGTCAAGAAAACAGTAAAAACTTGGATTGTTTTTGTTAAGTGCCATCTAATCAGTTATGACTCAAAGCAACCCTATATAGTGTTTCCTAGGAACAGCTGATGAGTTTGAACCATTGACCTTGTAGTTCAATCAGATATACAGTACCACACCAGGACTCCAAAACTTGGATTAGAATAATGGTAATAGATGGATTCAACATACATTTAGGAGGTGACAGGTTATAGATACGCAATAGTAAGGAATTAAAATGATCTCAATATAAATGGGGACTTGTGTTGTTGAGTCGATTCGAATTCATAAGGACCCTGTACATGGTTTCCGAGGAATGGCTGGTGGATTTGAACTGCTGACCTTGTGGTTAACAATCCAGTATGCATCCTACAGCACCACATCAGGACTCCATAAATGGGCACATTGTTGTTGTTTTTAGGTGCCATAGAGTCGGTACCAACCCATAGCGACCTTATGCACAGCAGAACGAAACACTGCCCGATCCTGGGCCAACCTCACTATTGTTGCCACACTTGAGCCCATCAATGCTGCCACTTGGCCAATCCATCTCATTCGGGGGTCTTCCTCTTTTCCTCTGACCCTCGACCTTACCAAACATGATATCCTTCTCCAGTGACTGCTCCCTCCTGACAATATTTCTAAAGTATGAGAGATGAAGTTTGGTTATCTTGGCTTCTAAGGAGCACTCTGGCTGCACTTCTTCCAAAACGGATCTATTGGTTCTTTTGGCAGCCCATGGCACTTTCAATATTCTCCTCCAACACCATAACTCAAAGGCATCAATTCTTCTATGGTCTTCCTTATTCACTGTACAGCTTTCGCATGCATATGAGGTTATTGAAAATGCCATGGTTTGGGGCAGGAGCACCTTAGTCCTCAAGCTGACATCTTTGCTCTTCAACACTTTAAAAAGGTTTTGGGCAGCAGATTTGCCTAATGCAATATATCATTTGATCTCTTGACTGCTGTTTCCGTGAGTGTTGATAGTGATGCAAGAAGAATGAAGTCCTTGACAACTTCAATCTTTTCTCCATTGATAAGAATGTTGTTTATCGGTCCAGTGGTGAGGATTTTTGTTTTCTTGACATTGCGATGTAATCCATACCGAAGGCTGTGCTGTTTGATCTTCATCAGTAAATGTTTTAAGTCCTCTTCACTTTCAGCAAGCAAGGTTGTATCATTATGCAGGTTGTTAATGAGCCTTCCTCCAACCCTGATGCCACATTTTTCTTTAAATCACCCATATTTGCCTGTAAAGATCTATAATTGTCTTCTATTTTAGAATGGGTCAAAGGAATAGATTTAGGTGTAAGACATAGTTTTGATGCCTTTACTTTCTGATTCTTCAGAATCAAAAGACCCAGTTTCTTTAAAACATACCATGTTCCTTCATCTCGGAGGTCTTTCCTACCCTTTTCAAGCAGTTCCTTTGGCATGCATATCTGACTTCCAGAAACCTATAAGTCTATCCAGTGCATGGCCTCTCATTCATTTTTTAAAAAATTTACCCCTTGAAGACAGAGGTCTGGAACAGAGATGCTGAACAACAGTGTCACTTTGATTCATAGAAGGCAAAACTTGTCTGTGTTTCCTGGGACATAGTTTCTCTAGTGGGGAAATTGGAGCCTAGTGAGCTATTTACTTGAATTTCTGCCATAATTTCTCTGAAATGAATCAGAATTATTGGAGGGCCATGTTGCTGGAGAAGGATATCATGTTTGGTAAGGTGGAGAGTCAGAGAAAAAGAAGGAGACCCCCCAAAGAGATAAATTGGCCAAGTGGCAGCATCGATGGACTCAAGCGTGGCAATGGTAGTGAGGATGGCCCAGGATTGGGCAGTGTTTCATTCTGCTGTGCATAGGGTGGCTATGAGTTGGTACCGACTCAATGGCACCTAACAACAAGACTTGACAAAGTGTTATTCAGAGCATTAAAACAGCCACATGTGGTTCAACAATTTGAAGCTGTTGGAATTGGAAGGAACCTCAGAGAGATGTAGTTCTACGAATGCATCAGTGTGCCCTACAATGTCACAGTTTAAGCTTGTCCAAAATGGTTTGATTCCTAATATTGAACTTCTTAGAAATTATGTCTCCTTCCTTATTGTTTCTAATTTTTGGTATAAATTCTAATGGTGATTTAAGACTAGACGAGGAAGTTGATGCATTCTTATTTTTGATTTGCTCTGGTGGCATAGTGGGTTACATGTTGGGCTGCTAACCACAAGGTCAACAGTTCAAATCCATCAGTTACTCTTCAGGAGAAAAATAAAGCGTTCTGCTCCCATAAAGATTTACAGCCTTGGAACCCCTGTACAGGGTGACCTAGTGTAGCGCTGTGAATTAATGCGCTAGACTTCAAAGTCAGTTTGAACTGTAAGGTTGGTGGTTCAAGCTGACTAATCTCTCCTTGGAAACCCTCTATAAGGTCGCTATGGGTTGGAACCAACTCAACAGCACTTAACAACAACAACAATAACAAATGAGTCTGAACCGACTCAACAACATACAAACACACAAATAAATTGTATATTTATTACTACATAAGGTGTTCTGGTGGTGCAGTGATTAAGCACTTGACTGCTGGCTGAAACGCTGGAAGTTCAAATCCATCCAGTAGCTTTAAAGGAGAAAAACATGGTCATCCTGTCTTGTAAAGATTGTTGTTGTTAAGTGTGTGAAGTTGGTTCTGACTCATAGCAACCCTGTATAGGGTTTCCAAGGAGTGGCTGGTGGGTTTGAATCACCAACCTTGTGGTTCAAACTGACCTTGCCATCTAGTGCTTATCTTATAGTGCCAAACCAGGAGAAGATTAGAGCCTAGAAAATTCCACGGGAGCAGTTCTACTCTACCACTTGGCATTGCTATGAGTCAGAATAAACTCCACGGTACCTAACAATAACAATATTAAACAAAGTTTGGAGATACTACATGTAGATGAAGGGAGATTCCAACCAAATCCTCTGCCATTGGTAGCATCTCATCTCAGCACACTTGTAGGACAGAGGAGAATTACTGCATAGGGTTTCCATGGCTGCTGGTCCTTAGAAGCAGACTGCCATGTGTTTCTCCAATGGAGCAGTTGCTGGTTCCTACCACCAACTTTTTAGTTAGAAGTGGAGTGCTTTAACCACTGCTCCACCAGAGCTTCTGAAGGGAGGTGACAGAGGATGATTTCTACTCAGTTTCTTTGGGATCTCTGCATTTCGATCTTCTCTTCAAACCCCATTTCCTCATTGAATGTGCTCCTCTTCCGTGCCCATCCAGTTTCATTTCAGGAGTTCTCTTGCCCAAAGTGCTGTGATGTTTAGACGTAACAGGCACACATGGTATTGTCCACCATTTATGAATGGTCCTGGGCTACTCCTGTGAATCCACCAGGACTTGGCTAAGTGGTGGAAGTGATGCAGTCTGATTTTGTGCCCTGTTCTGTTTTTCAGCCCCTCATTGCCATGACACCATGGTGTCTCCAGCTGCCCTGTGCTTTGAGAAACACTTGCTAAACTAAGACACATTCGGATGTCAGGGTTTTAATGAGGCATTTCTCCCAGGAGCATTTTCATTTTCAAAAGGAAGAGAAAAGTAATGTCTTACTGATGGTAGAATTCCAGATTCTCAGTGAAGGAGGCATTGTGTAAAAGAGGGACCTTGCCAACACTTTCAGTCTCATTGTAGGCAAAGCTTATCCCCAAGGACCTGTGTCTGAGGAACAAATGAAATGCCTACTGACATTTACTTGGTTGTATTCATTGACACTTCATAGACTTTGCCTTGCCCATCATCACACATGAACAACCTGTCATCTGTCCTTGCTGTCTCCCTGACCTGTCTGACTCATTCCTGCATGCTAATACTTGTGTGTCTGATCCCTCACGGCATATTGAGTAAGACTGTGAGCTCTTGAGTCTAGATACCTGAACCATGTTCCCTTCTTTCCTGTTTCTACACAAGGGAATACAAGCTATCAATCAAGCTTTCCAAGGCTCAGTTTTATAAAATATTAAATGATGCATATTCAGTGTCTGAGGATAAAAGGAAATAATGGATCTAAAATATTTTTTTCTGGTGCCGACCACAGAGTCAGAGCTCAAGAAATGTTAGCTAAATAAATAATAACAAACTTGTATGTTGTTGCTGTTGTTAGGTGTCATTGAGTCGGTACGGACTCATAGTGATCCTATGCACAACAGAACGAAACACTGCCCAATCTTGGGCCAATCTCACAATCATTGCTAAATTTGATCCCATTGATGCTGCCACTGTGCTAATCCATCTCATTGGGGGTCTTCCTCTTTTTCTCTGACCCTCCGCTTTACCAAACATAAAATCCTTCTCCAGTGACTGGTCCCTCCTGACAATATGCCCAGAGTATGAAAGATGAAGTCTGGCCATCCTGGCTTCCAAGGAGCACTCTGGCTGTATTTCTTCCAATGTAGATCTATTTGTTATTTTGGTAGTCAATGGTACTTCCAATATCCTCCTCCAACACCATAACTGAAATGCATGAATTCTTCTATAGTCTTCCTTATTCACAAACTCATATAGAGTTTATTCTATGCTGAATTCATTATTGCTAACTCATTTAATTCTTATAGTAATCCTAATAGGTGGTTACTGTTAGTATCTCATTTTACAGATGAGGGGCAAAAGAACAGAGAAGCTAAACTATTTATTTACAAAACGAATAAGTGGAGGAGTCAGTATTTGAACCCAGAACTCTCTGGTTCCAGAGTGCATGCCTTAACCACTGCAATGCTAAGATGACCCAAGCCATAGTTTTTCCAATGCTTTATATGCATCGAAAAGCTGGATAATGAGAAAAGAAAACTAAAGAATTGTAGTGTTGAATGAGAATATTGAATATAGCATGGACTGCTAGGAGAAAAAGCAAATCCATCCTGACGTAAGTACTATCAGAATGATCCCTAGTAGCAAGGATGGTGAGACTTCCTTTCATTTAGACCATGTCATCAGGAGAGACCACTGCATTGCAGGAGAAGGACGTGATGCTTGATTAAGTAGAGAGGCAACAGAAAGAAACAGAAACTCTTAACGAGATTCAATGGTACACTGACTACAACAATGGGTTCAAACATAACAAAAATTGAGAGGATGACCCAGGACCAAGCAATGGTTTGTTATGCTATAGATAAATAGTGGCATTATGGTCAGAGTCCACTAGCCAACACCCAACAATACTACCTCTCCCATATAAAAACAGCATTACTGCAAAGGTACTAGGAAAGTCATCAGAAAACACTGCATAACCAGATTTCAGATGAAATTCAGGTCAAACTGTTGCCCAAGACACAGAGTGGCATGGAATGAACCTTTCCCTCCATGATACAGAGAACTTAGGCTGGACTCACAGACTCAAAAGAAGAAGTTCAGTGCAATTCCCTCCTCTTTCAGATGTCTGGGAACCTAGTTTGTCCAAGACTTACACATAGTCATAGTTAGACTGAGGCAGAACCAAGCCACAGCTAGATTCTACAAGTCCAGATTGAACACTTCTTTAATTTACTACAATTCCTGTAGGATGTTCTCATGTCCTTTGAATCAAAAGCATTTCCCTTCATAGCCGAATTTCTTTTTGACCAAGATATTGACGAAAATGAAAATTTGACTTGGTTAGATGCTAGTTTTTATTGATGACATGTTGTTGTTGTTACATGCCATTGACTTGGTTCTGACCCACAGCGACCCTGTTTAGGGTTTCCAAGGGGTGACTGATGAACTTGAACCACCAACCTTGTGGTTCAAACCAACTTTGCAGTCCAGCTCATTAACCCACAGCACTACACCAGAACTCTACTTATGATATAAAAGGTGTAAAAAACCCAAACTATTGCTGTTAAGTCCATTCTGCCTAATAATGACCCTCTAGGGCAGACTAGAGCTGCACCATAGGATTTCCAAGGCTGTAAATCTTTACAGAAGTAGACGGCCACATCATTCTCTATGGAGTAGTTGGTGGGTTCAGACTGCAAACCTTTCAGTTAGCAGTTGAGCACTTTAATCACTGTGCCAACAGGGTTCCGTGAGATGTAAGAAGGAGAATGTAAACAGAAGGCCAACCCTAATCGTAACCCTAGCCAATACAGTTGGGTTAATTCCAGTGAACACAAAACAGCTAAAAGTAGCTACTTGGAGGGCCAGTGGAACAGCTGGCTCTGGCTGAATGTCAGTCCAATGAGAGTGGACAATATGTTACTTCAGGTTCACCTAATGAACTTGGACTTCAAGCAACCTTGATTTCTTAAACGTTTGCTGTTTCTGCAGGGCAGTGTCCTATTCCCTGCTTTCTGTCACTGCATATTGAATAGTGAGTATTGACAAAAATAAACCTACAGGCCAGATACATTTTAAATGGTTACACACACAGGCTTCCTCTTTCCCTATAGTAATATACTTGTAAAAGAAATAGCATTGGAGAAGAAAAAAGCTGTTGAAAATTTTTTTTGCTAAGCAGATGCTTACTGTGAGTACTGAGCATATGAAAAAAATGTTTTGACACGAAGCTGTAGATTATGAAGGAGTGCTGATTCATATTGTTCTAGAATTACCAAATGCTTGTGGTTTAAGGAACCTTTGAGTTCTCCTAGTGTGAACCCTACATGTTTAACAGGAGTAAAGAAGACAAAATGATAAAATAGTTCAGGATCATAGCAAGTTAGAGGCAGTCAAGACTCCTGGCTCTCCACCTGAAGGAATATTTCTCGAGAAATGCCATATAAAGTACCAAGACTGTGTACAACTGAAAATATCAGAAAATCAGCCTAAGAGTGGCTTGTCAGATAGGGACACACCTTTCTTATGTAACAAGTACTCAGAGGAAGGCAGTGCAAGGTTGGTATTCAGCTCAGTGATGTGGCAGGGATCTGGGCTGTTCTGTCTTCTTCTCTTTCAGACTCAGTGTATGCAGCTGCCATTTCCATCCTTGACTCCTCATGGTTACAACACAGCTGCTGCACCTCCAGGGACAAAGTACCTAAGAAGTATGCCTACCAAGTCTGAATCCTTCATAGATCTCCTGGCAACTTCTGCTTAAATTTCATTGTCTGGGTTACTTGAATAGCTCTCGCTGCAAGGGAGTGTGAGAAACTGAGTACTTTTGGTTATGCACAATCACCCCAAACAAAAGTGAATAATTCTTAGTGAAGAAGAATGAAGGAATAGACAATTCAGAGGAAATTTCCCGATTCTGCAATATAGAACCTCTGGGTGGTAGTGGTGGTTGTGTGCTGTTGGGTCACTTCTGAGGCTATAAATTTTTATGGGAGCAGAAAGTCTCATCCTAATCCTGTGGAGTGGCTGCTAAACTCAAGTTGTTGACCTCGTGGTTAGAAGCCCAACTCTTAACCCACTACTACCAGGGTTCTTTAGAGAGAATCTCTGTTGTTGTTAAGTGCTGCAGAGTTGGTTCTGACTCATAGTGACTGAGGAACAGCTGGTGGGTTTGAATGGTTTACCTTGTGGTTTGCAGTCTAGTGCTGATCCTGCAGAGCCACACAAGGAGTCCATAGAACATACTGATGGTGGTGGTGTGCCCTGGAGTCGGTTTCGACTCATAGCGACCCTGCATGGGGTTTTCAAGGCTGTAAATCTTTATGGGAGAAGAAAGCTTTACTTATCTTTCTCCCATGGAACAGCTGGTATTTTCAAACTGCTTACCTTGAGGTTAGCCCTCTGACTCGTAACTACTATGATACCAATTAATAGTCTGTTAATGTGGTGCTTGCAAAGAGTATTTCTTAGAAGAAATACAACCAGATAGAAATAAGGAAGAGATAATTTAGACATAATAAGATCTCCATAAGTGGAGGTTTCTTTGTGTCACTGTTTTAGGAGTCGACAACACTTTCTGCTTACCTGCTTTGGGCCAAACCATATTTTGATTTGTTTTAACTTTAATGATACAGAAACTTCAAGACAAGAAGACACAGAAACTGGTTAAAAGACTTTCTTCACTACAAGTAATGCCAAAATGATATTTAGATATTATTCACATGGTTTTTAACTTTTGACCAATGGGGAGAGACTTCAATAGATCAAACATCCTGGTCCCAATCTGCAGTGCATCTTTGTGATGGAAAGCGAAGGTTGTGGGTTGTAGCCCAGGCTCTGTTAAGAGCTTCCAGTAATCAGAGGGTGTGTCCTGATTTTGTATCTTAGGACAAAGCCTTGGTAGATCATTAAATCTACATCTCCAACACATCTCATCGAGCATAAACAACAGAGAGAAAGAGAAATAAACTGCTTCTTTAATATACTGGGGGAACCCAGACTAGAATTTTAATCAGGAAATATGTATTCTGCATGCTGGTTAAGTATACATGTGTAGATAGCATGAGAAGTGATGCATGGTCGTTGAGCAGCTTTGCTTAAGAACAGGAGCTATGTTTCTACTCATTTCTTTTAGCGTGAAAAAACAGATACTATGAGGATTCCTTTCCCTTTCTAGGAAATTACTCCAAATATTCCCTTATAGCTATGCTTAACATAGTATTCCATTTTCAGCCCTACACATTTTTATTTTAAACTTCTTTTTACTACTAAAGTAATACTTGTTTTGTTGTTGTTAAGTACCATCAAGTCCATTCCGACTCATAGCAAGCGTGTATAGGGTTTCTGAGGAGCGGCTGGTGAGCTTGAACTGCCAACCTTGAGGTTCAAACCCACCTTGCGGACCAGCGCCACAGAAATTAGAAAAAGAGAAAAGAAAAATGAAATACATATAGTTGTATATATATTGATCCCATTTAAAGAAAACCCTGGTTAGAATTTTCATGTATTCTTTTCCAGAGTGTGTATATATGTGCGTGTATGTGTACATGCATGTATATGTGTAATACATATACATGTTCCTGTATATGTACATACAACAAACACATATACGGAGAGGTTTTAAAATTTTTGTGGAAAAATAGTATTAAAAGATAATGAAATATTTCCAGTAATTTTTTGAAACCCACTTGTATATATTTATTTTAAATTAGGATTATATTTTGCATACTATTTTAAATCATTTTTTGTGCTTAAACCAATAAAAACCCCAACCATGCTATCAAGTCAATTCCAACATAATACTTTTTACTACACTGAATACAATTTTGCCTCATCTTTTAAAACAGCTGCATATATTCCTTTTTGCAAATAAGTAGTAATTATTTAAGCAGCATTTTACTGTTGTTTAAAGTTTTTTTTTTTCAATTTTGTCCTAATTATTTGCTTTGAAGAAAATTCTTGTAATAGAAATTTTGTGGAAAATGCAATTATTTTCTAAAAGCTAAATTTCTGAGTCCAAGGTTATGAACACAATTCAAGACATTGATGTTAAATATTATCCAAAAAAAGAAAGGAGCAGTTTATAACACAAGTATCAGTATATGTTGTTAAGTACCGTCGAGTTGGTTCTAAGTTACAGCGACCCTGTATAGGATTTCCAAGGAGTGGCTGGTGTGTTTGAACTACTGCCCTTGTGCTTAGCAGTCTAGTGCTTATGCTACAACATCACACCAGGAGTCCTTTAAGTATATGGGAGCTTTCATTTTTATGAACTCTTGCCATTGTTGTTGTTGTTAAGTACTGTGGAGTTGGTTCCCACTCATAGTGACTCAACACAGGGTTTCCAAGGCTGCATATCTTTACAGGAGCAGAAAGCCTCATTTTTCTCTCGTGAAACAGCTGGTAGTTTCAAACTGCCAACCTTGAGGTTATTAGCCCGATTCGTAACCACTATGGTACCAGAGCTCCTTACTAGTTATTATATATGTGTATATATACACACACATATATAGTCCTGGTCCTGGTGTGGCTCTGTGGGTTAATGTGACTGCACAGGGTCATGGTTCAAGCTCACCAGTGACTCCTTGGAAAAACCTATACAAGGTCACTATGGGTCATAATAACAACATATATGCATATGTATGTTTATGTTGTTTTTTGTTGATATGTGCCGTTGCTTGGTTCTGACCCATATACCATATATTTGGACTTGAATATATAGAAAGTCCTGGTGTGGCCCTATTGGCTAAGTAGTCTAGCACAAAGTAGGTTTGAATCACAAGGTTAGTGGTTCAATTTCACCAGCCGCTCCTCAGAAACCCAATACAGGGTCATTATGAATCAGAACGGACTCTATGGCTCTTAACAGCAGCAATATATATTGTATAACAGTGCATGTGTATATATTTGGGGGGGGGGGTACTTTTTCTGAGGAGTCCTGGTGTGGCGCTGTGGGTTAATGCGCCAGACTGCAAAGACGTTTGAACTGCAAGGTCAATGGTTCAAGCTCATCAGCTGCTCCTCAGAAACCCTATACAGGGTCGCTATGGGTTGGAACTGAGTCGACGGCACTTAACAACAACAACAACAACAACAACTTTTTCTGAATGTCTTGTTTGTGGACACAACATTCTCATATTTGACTGGGTACTCAATACCTCAGAAATGTGGCTAAGGGAACAGGTATTGTAGGGCTGGGCTGCCTCTATGAACCTCTTTTATGTATTTGGAAATATACACAGAAAGTGTCATTTTTCTGCAAGTTTGATGATCCCCTTTGGTAGTTTTTTATCACTTAGATTTTTTTACATTCTCTTAATATTTCTGTATTTCAACATCAAGGAGAGACACAATTACAAACAAAGCAAAAAACAAATCTGTTTCAATCAAGTACGTCATAGCTACCCTAGATAATATAGTAGAACTGCCTCATAGGGTTTCCAGGGCTGTGATTTCACACAAGCAGATTGATTGTTGTATCCTTCTCCCTTGGAGCAGCTGGTGGGTTTGAAACACTGACCTTTGAGTTAATAACTGAATATTCAACCATTACATCAGCAGAACTCTTTAGAAATGTAATTGTTGTAGTTAAGTGTAGTTGAATCTGTTCCAACTCATAGTGACCCTGTATAGGGTTTTTAAGGAGTGCCTGGTGGGTTTGAACCAAACTTCTTGTGTTAGCAGTCCAGTGCTTATCCTATAGCACTACACCAGGACTCCTAGAATCATAATAGACTGGGTTATTCAATAAAGCTTTAAAATAGGTACCGTGAGGTATTTCTGTTGCAATTTAGAAAAACTCAGTGGCAGAGATCATAAAACTCTACAGACAAACATAGATTTGTGAATACATTCTGTAAACACCAAAAGTTAAAAGTTAAAAAAATATATAACAGGGAAGGACTTGCTTTGTGCCAATGTGGCAGAAATAAATAATCTGGGGACAGACTGGGAACAAGGTGACCATGAGTGCAAAATGAAGTACTGCAGTTAAAGAAACAATCACAAGCCTGGGTTTTATAAATAGAAATACGGAAGGAAGAGAAGCAAAAACCCTTGGGTCAGTGCTAGAACCTTATGTCCAATTTTGGGTTCTACAACTTTAGGGAGGACAGTAAAAATAAACACTGTTCCCCGCACCTGCTTGTAAGAATGCTGTATTCATTATCTCCTATAGTTTAACAATCATGACAGATATAATGACAGATATAATGACCCCCACTTTACACAACAGGAAACCAAAACTTGGAGAACAAAGGTCTTGAAGGTAGTTTTGGGTCTGAGAGTAAGCGGTAGATCCAGGACCCAAGCCTAGTTGATGTGCATCCAGGACCTGTGTTCTTACCCACTCATCTATAGGGCACAGCTGAGAACATGACAAGCCAAGGACAAATAATACTTGGGTTCAATCCAATCGCATAGACAAGACAGCCACTTTGTTGTAAATCTCTTTATTCCACTTGGATGCTGAAATTGCCCAGATGGGGATAGCTAGAGCTAGGAGTTGAAGAATAACTAGTACAAATGATTTCCCTTTGAGATTTTCTATGTAAATTTACTTACATGTTCCCACCTGGGTGCCTCAAGGCAGGTGATGATTCCCCCACCTCTGACTAGGCTTCACACCAATTAATTCAGGTTCAACTCTTACTGAGAATTTGTCTTTCCACCTCAGATATTCTGAATCAGAATCGACATTATAACAAGAGTACACAAAAGATGTCAGTTTGAGGACTAAGGTGCTCCTGACACAAGCCAAGATATTTTCAACAACCCCACATGCATGTGAAAGTTGGACAGTGAATAAGAAAGACCTTAGAAGAATTGATGCAGTTGAATTATTGTATTGGAGAAGAATATTGAAAGTACCATAGACTGCCCAAAGAATAAACCAATCTGTGTTGGGTGAAATATAGCTCCCTGAAAGCCGAGATGGTCAGACTTTGACTATCATACTTTGAACATATTGACAGGAGGGACCAGTCCCTAGAGAAGGATATCATTTTTGGAAAAATGGAGGGTCAGAGAAAAAGAGGAAGACCCCCAACTAGATGGATTGGCACAGTGGCAGCAGCGATGGGCTCAAATGTAGCAACGATTGTGAGGCTGGCACAGGCCTGGGCAGTGTTTCCTTCTGTTGTGCATAGGCTCACTATGAGTCGGTAGTGACTCCATGGTGCCTAACAACAATAATACATAAGAATCACCTGTGGATCTATGGGAATCACCTGGTTATGTTGTGGAACTGTAGATTCTGATTCAGTAAAACTGGGATGGAAAGGCAAATTTTCACCAGGGGACCAAACTAGAATGAACTGGTTTGAATCCCTGCTTAAAATAATAGGACTTATTCTTCTGGGAGAAGAGAAAAGCAAATTGTGACTTCCAGAATCGTTGTTGGTGTTGTTAAGTGCCATCGAGTTGGTTCTGACACATAGCGACCCTGTGTAGGACTTCCAAGGAGCTGGTGAGCTTGAACCACTGACCTTGTGGTTCAAACTGACTTTGCAAGCTAGTGCGTTAGCCCACAGCACCATATCAGGATGTGATGACTTCCTGAAAGATGTCCATAAAAAGAGAATGCAAATCACTTGATATTTGTCTCCAATGAGAAAGAAAAGGAAATCAGATTAGATTTCATTTTAAGGGGTATAGACTAAAGAGAAGAATTTCCTCATCATGACTACTGTTGAACACTGCAGTAGATTCTCAGAAGGTGCTGGAAAATCATTACTCATCAAGAATTCTTTTGAAATTGGGGAACAATCTTATTTGTCTGAGACGGCCCAGGAAGCGAAGTGGCCAGGTGTCAGGATCTTGAACAGGGACTAGTCAGTGATCCAAGGGACCAGATTACGAATATCTTCATTATCATGGGAGCCTGGGAGTTTTAGGGTTGTAGTTAGTTGCAATCAAGTTGATTCAGATTTGTGGTGACCACATGCACTGGACAGCAGGTTTGCTTTGAACTACAGGGTCGTCAGTTCAAATCCACCAGCAGCTCCTCGGAAATCCTATACAGGGTTTCTAGACCACTAGAAGGTACTTAACATAAGATGTGACCCAATAGGGATACTATAGAACACCAAGGAATGAATGGAAGCATGAAGTAAGGCTGGGATTAAAAGCACCCCCCAAAATTAGACTGGTAGATCTTGCAAAGTGAAAGATCTGTTTAAGGAAAGTGAAGAACTATCTAGATTCTTTTCCTTGTATGAATGATTCCCCGCATAGAACTGATGTGTCAACATGTTGTTGTTGTTGGTAGGTGCCATCAAGTCGGTATCGACTCATAGCAACCCTGTGCACAACAGAACGAAACACTGTCTGATCCTGGGTAAACCTCACTATTGTTGCCATGCTTGAGCCCATTGATGCTGCCACTTGGCCAGTCCATCTCGTTGTGGTCTTCCTCTTTTTCTCTGACCCTCCACCTTACCAAACATGATATCCTTGTTCACTGACTGGTCCCTCCTGACAATATGTCCGAAGTATGAGAGACAAAGTTTGGCCATCTTGGCCTCCAAGGAGCACTCTGGCTGCATTTCTTCCAACACAGATCTGTTGATTCTTTTGGCAGCCCTTGGCACTTTCAATATTCTCCTCCAACACCATAACTTAAAAGCATCAATTCTTGTATGGTAGGGATGAGAAATGTTAAATATTGTTGTTTGATCAAGAACATATGTGAAGATACAGTAACAGTAGTTGAACTTGGTACCACATGATGATGGAAATGCTATTTTAGCAGGCAAATAGAGCTCAGATTATTTTTTGAGCATATCATCAATATTTTAGGAGTTCAAGAAAAATATTAAGGAGGCCTCCTCAGTACCTACTGAAGCAGTTCATTCTGGGACTTATTCATGACTTGCTTGCTCAGTGACACTTAGCTACTAAATCACTACAAATGAGGCTTTTATAAATGAATTTCCTTTTGATCTGGTTGGATAGTAATCATATCTGACATCTTACAAGCCATATGTAGCTTGGAAAACTCAGAAATTTAACCATTGCTTTTGTTTTCCTTTCCTGAGATACTTCTATTTGTCTCAGTATTTTAGCACCTTTTTAATTTTGACCTTGTCTAGATAATAATGTCCATTTCTATTATGTACTTGAATTATTTTTCAAACAATAGGAATTTACTTGTGAATGCCATGTTCTATCTCATAAATCGCCCAATGGATTCGGTTTAGAAGCCTCCCTTTTATAGAATATCTTCATTTATTCTCTCTAATTTTTGTTGTGTAGCTGAGATAGAAATTAAAATATTTCATCAGACTAGAGTTTCTATTTTGTGAGCTTTATCAGATATCACTCTTGCCTGACTCTCTAGGTTTCAAGCAGCATTGTGATAGTTGTAATAAAGTCTGTTATAAAATCTGTTACAACACATCAACATATAGCACATTTCCATATTGCAGTCTTGTAGTGGAATGCCAGATGCCTCCCTAGAAATCGCATACACACACTATCATTCTCTAAACTCTGAAGCTTTGGCTTCAGCAGGGCTCCTGTACTCATTGCCTCTAGAAATATCTTTTGTGGATTCATGTTTGCTCCATTCACCTGGAATGCCAACCCCTTGTTTTTACATTCTTCAAGTCCCCAGTTTCATCCCAACTTTTCCTGAGAAGTCTTCAGTGCTCATCCTTGCGTTCTTATCCTGGGACCCAGTAATCGACATCATGGTATTTTTCATTTCCCGTGTGCAACTCAGAGTTGTTGCTGTATTTTATGTGCATGTGTCATGTTTTCACAATGAAAAATACTTGTTGAGGACAGTATAAAATGGTGGTTATGAGCAAGAAGTTTTGAATCAGATATTAAGCTTTACATCTTTACCTCAGGCAAGATATTTAATTTCTTTGAGCTTCTGGTTCCTCATCTAAAACATGTGTTATAATTTCTTCATTGAGCTCTTGTAATGAATAAATGGAATGCTTTAGGTTCTTAGCACAGTGCTAGACACCTAAGTATTCAACACATTGAAGGCAAAGCCAGTGCCAAATATTTCTTAGCAACTTACTGTTCAAAACACAGGATTTTTTTTTTTTTTTAGGTTGGGAGCTTAATAAAGTATTTACTAATCCAATGAAAATGGTATGACACTATAGCATAAACACTGGACTGCTAACTGCAAGGTTGGTGATTCAAACCCACCAGCTACTCCTCAGAAACTGTATACAGGGTCATTATGAGTTGCAACTGACCCTGTGGCACATAGCAACAGAAACAATCAAATGAGAAACATGCCATTTTCTACTAGCTAAGAGTGTTTACAATTACATGGCCCTTTTATTTTTGAAGTGTTTTATTACAAGTATGTTCTGTATAGTCTCACATTTCCATTAAGAGATATGCAGACAAGTATCTAAATAAACTCTCCAATTACCAGGGAAAGCCAGCGGAGGCCCAAGTGGCAGGTATGGGGTGGAGGAGAGCCCGAGGGAGGGATCCAGGTCTAGAGTCTTTATCTTGAGTTTGGCATTGTCTGTTCATGGTATGGTAGACAGCCGAAGAGTATATGCCCCTCATTTTCTTTCTTTTTATTGAAAATCTGTTGATATTTTAAGACCCCAAACAAGTGGTACTTTCTCAAGGCACTCCCTGATTCTTAATCTATAGCAGTTCTATGAGATACTTAGAATTGTGCTTGTCAAGTCTAACTAGTTCTACTGCTACTAAATGAGAGAAATCTGAATTTACAGCTCTCTGGAGATTGCTTTCTCCCCTGTTAGTATGCTCCTTTTAACATAGTATTCCAAACTGGAACGTCCCACTGCTAGCCTGTCAGTTCTGATTCTCACTCATAGACAGCCTAGGTAGGCTTTCCAAGACAGCAAATCATTATAGGAGGAGACAGCCTCATCTTTCTCCTGTAGAGCTCTGTGGGTTTGAACTGCCAGTCCAACGCCTAACTCACAATGTCAACAGGGCTCCTGCACATAGTACTATAATCAATAAGATGGGCACAACAGAGTTGTTGAGATTCAAATAAAATAACATTTGTTGTTGTTGTTAAGTGCCATTGAGTTGGTTCTGATCCATGTTGTTATTGTTATGTGCTGTGGAGTTGGTTCCGACTCATAGCGACCCTCTATAGGGTTTCTGAGGCTGTGAATCTTTATGGGAGCAGAACACCTCATCTTTCTCCCACGGAACCGCTGGTGGTTTCAAACTGCTTACCCTGGGGTTTGCAGCCCAATTCGTAACCACTATGCTACCAGAGCTCCTTTTCTGATCCATAGCAACCCTGTATTGGGTTTCCGAGGAGTAGCTGGTGAGCTAGAATCACCAACCTTGTGGTTCAAATTGACTTTGCAGTCCAATGCATTAACCTATAGCACCAGACCAAGACTCCAAGGTAATGTTTATGCATGCAAATTTTAAAGCATAAAGATTTATAAAAGCACAAATTATGATTGTTATTCTTATATTAGAGCTAATCTCATGAACACATATGTGCTAGTTTGAAACCTTTTAAGTTTCATGTGAGAAATGAACAGTTAAAATGTGGTCCAATGTATGATATTCCACTCTCTATTAATTTGTGTAATGTAAAATTGCTGTCCGAACAAGAAATTATAAATAAAGAAATTGGGACAAATAGTTCTTGGACCCTGTCAACCTACCCAAGAATTCTTTTAGATTATGAAAACATTACACCTATCATTGTCTTTAGCTATTAAGAAAAATCAGCAGTAACCTTGGAATAAGCTGCATGCTCATCACTGAGCCACTTCACCTCTCTCAGTCTCAATTTGCTTGTCTGTAGCCTGAGGGGTTTGGACAAACTGTGTCTAAGGTCTTTTTTGTTGGTGTTGTTAAGTGCCATTGAGTCTGTCCCAATGAATAGTGACCCTGTATAGAGTTTCCAAAGGAGCTCTGGTAGTGTAGTGGTTACGAATCAGACTGCGAACTGCAAGGTTAGCAGTTCAAAACTACCAGCTGTTCCGCGGGAGAAAGATGAGGCTTTCTGCTCCTGTAAAGATTTACAGCCTCGGAAACCCTGTACAGGGTTGCTATGGGTCGGAACCGACTCGACAGCACTTAATAACAACAACAACAATAGAGTTTCCAAGGAGCAACTAGTAGGTTTCAACCACCAACCTTGTAGTTAGCAGTCTAGTGCTTATCCTACAGTGCCACTCAAGGACTCTATCTAAGGTCTTAACTAGATTCAAAACATCAGGATTTTCTTATTCGAATGCATAGAGCATTCTTGCTCATTTAGTCTTCCTTGTTTATATTTCAATAAAGAAGTAAAATCGGCTTGTGATTATATGCCCATGAGTGGGCACTTTAGCAGAAAAGTGTCTTTTGCTGAGACGGTCAGCTGGTGAGGAATGCTTTCCTTGTGGATTCCTGAACCTGCATTTGTTGTGAGAAAGCTGCATCTGACTTCCTTTCTCCTGCCCACTTTTGCAGATGCTGAGGTGTTTACTTGCCAGGTGCAGTTTGTAATCAGTCAGTGCCTCTTGTCTGAGCCATGATGTGTTCCCATAGCCCATGGAGATGAGGTTATTGTAATGTGCTAGTGCTTTTTCTGTTTGGCTTTCCCCAAATTGGATTAGGTCTTGGAAGGTGGATGACTAAAGAGGCAAAAACTATATTTTTGGTTATTTAATATTAGGAAACAGGAAACAGGAAAACTTCTTTAAAATGCAGGGCAGTTTTATTAGATTCCATTTCAATGTTGATGGAACTTTGAAAGTCTTAAGACTTTTTTGGCAATTGAATTCTTTTTTAAAAATTATTTTGGCTTAAGCATTGCTAGGAGTTTGGCTGTGGCGCTGTGGGTTAATGTGCTGGACTACAACGTTAGTTTTAACCACAAGGTCAGAGGTTCAAACTCACCAGCTGCTTTTTGGAAACCCTATACAGGGTCACTATGAGTTGGAACTGGCTCGACAGCACTTAACAACAACAACAACCATTGCTAGATGAGTCAGAATTGGTTGATGGCAGTGCGTTTGGTTTTATATTTCCCTGGTAATTACCTTGAAGATTTTGGTATATACTGTCAAATTGTCCACCAAAAACTATGAACTCCTTTCAGTAACAGTGAATGTATTTGTCAACACTGAATATTAATAGTGTTTGAAATTCTGATATTTTGGTAGGTGAATAAAAAGTGTCTTGTTTTAATTGAATTCTCTTGATAATTAATGGAATTCAGTGACTTTCCCCTCCTGTGTTCATTATCCACTTTTGCTTCTACTTTCTAAGTTGCTTGTTTCTGACATTAGCCCATTTCTCTCCTGAGCAGTTATATTAAATGCACTTTTATTGTGTATTTGAATGTCTGTAACTATTGTTCACAAAAAGTCATGACAAGATAGTCTTATGGAGATTACATTCTCAGGGAAAGAGCAAAATGAAAAACATATCAGATGTAAATACCAACAAAAGAACAAGGAACGTGGTCACGATTTCCTGAACAACTTTAAGCTCACCGATTAGGAAAGACTTTCCAAGGAGGTGATATTTATGTTGAGAAACAGATGACAAGAACATCTGGCAGAAGAGAACCATTTCAGGTGGTGGAAATAGGTAACTCAGAGGCATGGACAAGATTTTGGGTGTTCCAGGAGGAGAAAGAGTCTCAGGGGCTGAGACAGTAAGGGAGGGGAAGTGGTAAGAGATGGGATTGGAGAAGCTGACAAGCTCAGAGGATGTATAGCCTTGTAGTTCAGAGGAAGGAGTTTGGGTTTCATTCCAAGTATGTTGTGAAGTAATTGGAACTTGATGGTTGTTATGTGTGGGATGGATCGTTGGGAGCAAGAGTGGAAGCAGGTCCACCAATTAGAAGGCTAATGCATCAGTCAAAGCAAGAGCTGGTAGTAACCATTCTCCTAACTAGTATGAAAATAGGCTTCTAACAAGCCCTAAGTCCCCTCCTGGGATACTACACCTATTCTCATCTTCTGGGGATATTAACAAAAACAAAACAAAACTGTTGACAGTATGTTAAGTATAACTCATGATGACCTCTTGTATTGCACAATAAAAACTGTAATCCACAGGGATTTCAAGGCTGTGACCTTTTGGAGAAAGATTATCCGGCCTTTCTTCTAAGATACCTCTGTTGTTGTTAGGTGCTGTTGAGTCAGCTCCAACTCATAGTGTCCCTATGCAGAACAGAATGAAACATTGCCCAGTCCTGCCCTCCAGTTTACCAAGCATGGTGTCCTTCTCCAGGGATATGAAGTCTGGCCATCCTGGCTTCTAAGGGACATTCTGACTGTAATTCTTCCAAAACAAATTGGTTTGTTCTGGCAGTCCATGATACTTTTAATATTCTTCTGCAACACCATAACTCAAATGCATCAATTCTTCTGCAACACCATAACTCAAATGCATCAATTCATTGTCCAGTGGCTTGGGTCAGGTGCACCTTAGCTCTCAAACTTTTCTCTTAAACATTTCAAAGAGATCTTGTGCTGCACATTTACCCCTGTCTGTTGTTGTTGTTGAGTGCCAAAAAGTCAGTTAGCAACTCTATATAGGGTTTCATAGTAGTGACTTCTGGGTTTGAACCACTGACCTTGTGGTTCAAACCAACCTTGAAGTCCAATGCTTTTCCTACAGCAACTTACCTCTGTCTGGATAGGTAAAAAACCACCAAACTTTCAATTAGTAATCAAGTGCCTAACTGTACTACCCAGGAACTCCAGCTAGAGTAAGGTTATGGTGGTGGTGGTAGTGGTTATGTGCTGTGGAGAGAAGACACTAAAACAGAGGCTGAAATTGTCAGTGAGATAGAGAGGGAATTGGTTTAAAATGTGATATTTGTTTTATCTCATGGTTTGCTATGAATTCCTAATTTTTTTTTTTTTTTCTAAACAAACTATGCTATGGTGGCTATGTGCTGTGGAGTCGGTTCCAACTCATAGCAACACTGTACAGAGTTTCCAAGGCTGTAAATCTTTACTGGAGTAGAAAGCCTCATCTTTCTCCCACAGAACAGCTTGTAGTTTCAAACTGCTATCCTTGACGTTAGCAGCCCAAGTCGTAACCACTATGCTACCAGAGCTCCTTATATCATCCTATAGTATTATACTATAGGAATGATAAAATTGCAATCAAAATATAAGACAGCAACCTATCATAATCCCATCACTTCATCAGAAGATGGTGGATGTGACTGAGCCCCTGTAGCTATTTCTCATCTACTCTGATTTGGCTGGGTTTCCAATTGCTTTGCTTACTCACACTGCCTGGAAATGTTACAAGGCTTTATTTCAGCATGAGTGGCTGTTCCTCACCTGGCAGCCAGTTCTAGAAAGTCCTCAAATGGGCAGACCTTTTCATTGTGTTGATTGACCTTCCTACCCCAAAGTGCTGATTCCTTCCCACATTGTTAAAATCTGGGACATCCTCTATTAATCATCTTTGTCAAATAGGCCAGCAGTCCTTTGCTTTACTAAACTTGTTTTCCTGTGGTTGCCCTAGTGCCAATAGTTTCTCCACCTTTCCCCAGAGCTGATCATTTGATTATATTTGATTATTCTCTTTTATCCCTCCAGATAGAAAGATAAACTTCTTACCCTCTCTCATTCTGTCAGTCCCAGTTATCCTTACAAATGATTTTGCACTTTCCCTTCCACTCTTTGACCAACAAATCCTTATCCCTGCTTTTGATGCTGTTGCTGACACAAGCCTCTTGAACATCTGTTGCTTCTTTTTGGACAGGGAATTATGGAGAGAGTGGAATGGATGCTTTCAAAGAGCTGGCTGCCCAGGAAGGCCTCTGCATCGCCCATTCAGACAAAATCTACAGCAATGCTGGGGAGAAAAGCTTTGATCGACTCCTACGCAAGCTCCGAGAGCGGCTTCCCAAGGCCAGAGTGGTGGTCTGCTTTTGTGAAGGCATGACTGTCCGAGGACTCTTGAGTGCCATGCGGCGCCTTGGCGTGGTGGGCGAACTCTTACTTATTGGCAGGTAACGTCTCTCTCGTTCCTTCTCACAAACTTTGGCACACATATTCTCACTCTAACCAACTGGACTTGGTGACTCCAGAAGTGAGATGGGATATACTGAGCTGAGCATTGGTTCTTGATGTCTTTGGCTGCATTAACTTCTTGATAGAAAGAGCAGGACAGTAGATGACAAGAGGATGAGACAATTTCAGAAGAAGTTAGAAATTCATTGTTTGCCAAGACAGGTCTTGTCCTAGAGCAGGGGTGGGGAATATCTGGCCCACAGACAGTATGTTGTTGTTGCTGTTAAATGCCATCGAGTTGTTCCGACTCATAGCGACCTTGTAGAGATTTTCCAAGGAGCAGCTAGGTGAGCTTGAACCATTGACCTTGTGGTTCAAACCGACTTTGAAGTCCAGCGCATTAACCTGTAGCGCCACATAAGCTGTTAACAGCCGTTGAGTTGGTTCCAACCCCTAGCGACCCTGTGTAGGGTTTCCAAGGAGTAGCTGGTGAGCTTGAACCACCGATTTTGCAGTTCAAATGGCTTTGCAGTATGGTTCATTAACCCATAGTGCCATACCAGGACTGCGGCCATCACATTAGGGGTGAGTTAATTAAATGTTTAACTCAATATAACAGGCTAATTTTTACGTTAATAATTTTTGTATGGCCCTTGAATAATGTTATAAATTTTGTCAGAAAAAAGGTTCCCCATCCCTGTCATAGAAAGTTACTCTGGTGTGACACAGTGAGTTAATGCACTGGATTGTAAAATCACTTTGAACTGCAAGGTCAGCAGTTCAAGCTCACCACCTGCTCCTCAGAAACCCTATATAGGGTCGCTATGAGTCAGTACTGACTCAATGGCACTTAACAACAACAACATACCTTAATACTTCTTAAGCATACAAGTGTTAATGGTGTATTGATGAATGGAAGGCAACAACTGAGAGGAAAAATACGTACTAAGTGTAGAAACATAGAGGGCTGACTAATATAAATGAAGGCATGTATTTGGGGTAACAACTGAAATAATAATAAGTGTAATTTACCATCATCTGGACTAAGGTATCACAAAACCTTTGATAAGAAGATGGGATAGAACCAAGGTCAAAGTTTAATTCAATATCAGATTAATGACTGAATTTGGGAAAGATTGGCACACTGGTACCAAGTGCCATTTTGGCTTTTTCAACATGATACAGTTGTGGGAAGCTACATAAAGTGTTCAGAAGAAGACACATCTTTTAAGAAATTTTAAAAAGGATTTTTAAAGAAACACCATTACTAATTTTGCAGAGTGGCAAGGACATAAGCAGCGTTGCTGAGGTGTTGCACTGAATAGGGTTGTTGATAAATGTACCAACACAGATGACATTCAGATATTCAGTCCTTTTCATTGTTTTTATTTAATGACTGCTTTTATAAAGCATGCTTATTTTCACAAGCTCTCATGTTTATCATTGCAAACAACAACAATAGCCTGTTTTGCAAAATTCATTCTCTTGCATATTCCCAAAGAGGCTGTCTACCTGACTTCTGCTGATCTTGAACAGATGCAGCAAATATGTGAATCTTCGTGAAAGATGTGGTTATATGCCGTGGAGACAACCTAATTATAAAATATCATTACAAAAAAAAAAAAATGCTGCAATGAGTACAAAGAACTCAACCTACTATCATTATTTAAAATTTAGATGTACATGTAATGCAAAGTTAATTTTTAAAGGAAGGTCGGGAATGTAAACCTAAGCTTCTCTGACTCTTGCTTATCTACTCATAATGCAATTCAGCGCATGCAGGTATTTTTGAGTTTTATATGCGCTTGCTTATGAAAAGGTCAGCTATGTGTGGTGTTTACCTCTTTTTTTCTCTCCAATCTGCTCTTCACATTGCTGACTCTGTTGACATATCCTTGGGAGCTATCATCATAATGTATGCCAAGTTTCTGAGATCAGTATTCTGTACAAATGGTCACTATCACTGATGCATGGAATCCTGGAGATGCCAAAGTTTGACTACAATCAGTGTCTCATTAAGGGAATTCACCAATATCTTTCTGGTTTATATCCTGCAAAAGAAATTTAATCTGATATTGCTTTTTACTACCATGCTGAGCATAAGGCCTCCATGAGTTGGTACCGACTCGATGGCACCTAACAACAACAAAACCAAGCTGAAGCACTTCTGGGGAAAACAGGTTTCTTTTTAAAAATTATTATTTTCTTATAGCTCTCCCTTCCTTCCCTGGGATGCAAATATGAGACGATGGGGAGCTCGCTGAGCGGAGGACAAAACTACACTTAGAATTAACCTTCCCTTCAGATGATTAATTCTCCTTCTTCTACCCAAAAGACTCCTCATGAGATGAATTCTACCCAAAAGACCACTCAGTCTCACAAGTCATTGGACATTTGGCGGGCTTGTGTATTTGTTTCTTAGGGCTGGTGCAACAAAATGCCACAAAGTGTATGACTTATAAGAAAAAAAAAAAAAGTATTTTCTTACAGTTTTCACGAGCAGTGTGTTGGCTGTTTTGACCCCTTCTAAGGGCTCTGAGACAGAAAACATCCCATGCCTCTCTCCTTAGCTTCGGATATCTCCAGATGTTCTTTGGTTTGCAGCTTCAGTGTCACATGACATACTTTCTTCATCTCCTTGTGTGTATGTGTCATATCTTCTTTTATAAGGATCCAAGTCTTTTTAAATTAGGATTCGTTCTATTCCAGTATGAGCTCATGTTAACCTAACTGATAACATCTTCAAAAACGATTTTCAAACAAGGTCACATTTTCATGTGTAGGGATTCAGGACATATTCTTTGTAGGGGACATAACTTAATCTATAAAAGGTTGGTTTCCCCATTTCCAAGATATGACCCAAGGGATTCCATGTCAATTTCAGCTACGTTAGTACTGTTGTAGGTATGCTTTCCTTCTGCTTACAGAAGTTTAGTCTTCCAAGAGAGAAATTCTTAGGTCAGAAGCCATTTGATACTTCCCTTGTAGCTCCTCAAAAACTTGGAATGAATCTGGTTGCTGCCAGGTTCCCATGAGTCATTGTGTAGTTGATGATGGGTCTATTTTCAAAGGGATAAAGATAAGTAGATCATGGTGTACATGAAAGAAAATGAAATTTAGTTTGAAAAATTGTTTGTATTAGTCGCTCTCTAGTCAGCTCTGACTCACGATGACCTTATGTATAAGAGAACGAATGATGTGTTGCCCAGGGCTGTGTCATCCCTGTGATCATTAATTTGTTGAGTCCATTGCTTCAGCTATTGTTTTAGCTCCTCTCATTGAGCTCATCTCATTTAGAGTGCCATCGAGTCAGTTCCGACCCATAGCGACCCTGTATAGGGCTTCTGAGGAGCAGTTGGTGAGCTAGAACCACCAACCTTGCAGTTCAAACTGACTTTGTAGTCTAGCACATTAACCCACAGCACCACACCAGAACTCTACATCTAAAATAAGCAAGTAAAAGTCTTGCCATGCTCTTCTGAGCAGCATTCTGATTATATTTCATCTAAGACTGATTTATTCATTTTTCTGGCAATATTCTTTGCCAACACTATAGTTTTGAATATATCAGTTCTTTTTCTGTCTTCCTTTTTCATTATCCAAGTTTTGCATAGATGTGAGGTGGTTGAAAAAATCATGAGCTTGGATCAGATGTTCAAACCTACCAGATGCCCCTTGGAAACCCTATACAGGGTCGCTATGAGTCAGAACTGACTTGACTGCACTTAGAACAACATGAAGGCCCTTGGAATAATTTGTGACTCTTCTTTTTGTTTACATGACACAAAGGTCAGACACATGGCTCTGTGGGTTAATGTGTCAGACTGCAAAGCCATTTGAACTGCAAGGTCAGCAGTTCAAGCTCACCAGCTGCTCCTCGGAAACCCTATACAGGGTCGCTATGGGTTGGAACTGACTCGATGGCACTTAACAACAACAACCATAAAAAACATCTAGGCTTTGACAATTTATAACCACTCCATCTGCTACCATCTTGGTCTAAATCACCATCAATTTTTACTGCAGTTACTGTAATAACCTCCTAACTGATTTCTGCCTCTCCTTACCATCTATTCTTAACATAGAAACCAAAGTGATTGTCTTAAGTTGCTTAATGCTGCTATGACAAAAATAGCCCAAGTATGGAGCTTTAACAAATAGAAATTTATTTCCTCACACTTTTGGAGTGTAGAAGTCTGAATTTAGAGCGTTTCTTTTGAGGAATGTTCTAGCTCTCTGTCAGCTCTGGAGAAAGGGCCTTGTGTTTTCTCAGCTTCTGTTTCCTGGTTCCTTGGAGATCTCATGTGCTGTGCATCTGCACTTGTTTGCTTGGCTGTGTGTTCAATCTGCTCTTTTATATTTCTGAAGAGATTGACTGAAACTACCTTACACTAATACTGACTTATTATCATAACAAAAGAAACCCATTCCCAAATGGGATTGAAACCACAAGAATTGTTGTTAGATGCCTTCAAGTGGTTCCATACATAGTGACTCTATGTACAACAGAACAAAACACCACCCAGGCCTGCAGCATCCTCACGATTGCTGCTACGCTGAGCCCATTGCTGATGTCACTGTGTCAATCCATCTCATTGGGGGCCTTCCTCTTTTTCACTGTCCCTCCACTTTATCAAGCATGATATCCTTCTCCAGGGACTGGTCCCTCCTGTAATATATTCAAAGTACTAGAGCCCAAGTTTGGCCATCTTGGCTTCTAAGGAGCATTCTGGCTGTACTTCTTCCATCACCAATTTGTTTGTTCTTCTGGCAGTTCATGATACCTTTAATATAGTTCTCAAACACCACAACTCAAATGCATCAATTCTTCTAAGGTCTTCTTTATCATTGCCCAACTTTCACAAGCATATTGCAAATACCATGGCTTGGGTCAGACACACTTTACTTTTCAAACTGACATCTTTGTTCTTGAAACCACAAATATAGGGATTAGGAATAACACCACATATTTTTTGGGCACAATTCAATCCATGATAGTGATCTTCCAAAAATTTAAGTCAGATAATGTAACTGTTATGTTCAAAATGTAACCCTAAATAATTCCCCATTTATTTCATGGCTTTACAATGGTCAGTAGAGTCCCACAATCACTCATTGGGACTGAATTGCTTATAACTGAAGAGTGAACTATAATGTTAAAGTAATAGAACTTTTTAAGGGAAGTCCTCAGAACTAATAGCAAATAACACATAAAATGATAAGTATTTAATAAATGTGGGAGAGTTTGGACTAGGAGTCTGAGGTCTGCCATGAAGTAATCATGTGGTTTTATTTGAGTTACTTTTTATCGCTGATCCCATTTTTTTTCAATAATAATGAAAGGATGACTCCAAATTATTCTTACTGATTTTCCAGTCCTAGAAAATATGTTAGTGCTATTTGGACTACATTGACAGAGAACTTCCAGAGGTTCAAGCTGGATTCAGAAGAGGCCGTGGAATGAAAGATATCATTGCTGATGTCCGATGGATCTTGGCTGAAAGCAGAGAATACCAGAAGGATGTTTACCTGTGCTTTATTGACTACGCAAAGGCTTTCGATTGTGTGGATCATGACAAGCTATGGACAACATTGAGCAGTATGATTATTCCAGAACACTTAATTGTACTTCTGAGAAATCTGTACCTAGACCAAGAAGCAGTTGTTCGAACAGAACATGGGAACACTGAAAGTTTTAAAATTGGGAAAGGTGTGAGACAGGGTTGTGTTCTTTCACCATACTTATTCAACCTGTATGCTGAGCAAATAATATGATAAGCTGGGTTCTATGAAGAAAAACTTGGTGTCAGGATTGGAGGAAGACTCATTAACAACCTATGATATGCAGATGATACAACCTTGCTTGCTGAAAGTGAAGAGGACTTGAAACATTTACTTTCGAAGATCAAAGAGCACAGCCTTTGATATGGATTACATCTCAATGTCAAGAAAACAAAAATCCTCACCACTGGACCAATAAACAACATTCTTATCAATGGAGAAAAGATTGAAGTTGTCAAGGACTTCATTCTTCTTGGATCAACTATCAACACTCATGGAAGCAGCAGTCAAGAGATCAGATGACATATTGCATTGGGCAAATCTGCTACACAGGAACTTTTTAAAATATTGAAGAGCAGAGATGTCAGCTTGAGGACTAAGGTGCGCTTGACCCAGGCCATTGTGTTTTCAATAGCCTCATATGGATGTGAAAGCTGGACAGTGAATAAGGAAGATTGTAGAAGAATTGATGCCTTTGAGTTGTGGTGTTGGAGGAGAATACTGAAAGTGCCATGGACTGCCAAAAGTACCAATAGATCTGTTTTGGAAGAAGTGCAACCAGAGTGCTCCTTGGAGGCCAAGATGGCTAAGCTTCGTCTCTCCTACTTTGGACATATTGTCCGGAGGAAACAGTCGCTGGAGAAGGATGTCATGCGGGGTAAGGTGGAGGGTCAGAGAAAAAGAGGAAGAACCCCCAACTAGATGGATCAGCCAGGTGGTATCATTGATGGACTCAAGTGTGGCAGCGGTAGTGAGGTTGGCCCAGGATTGGACATTGTTTTGTTCTGCTGCGCATGGGGTCGCTATGAGTCGGTTCCGACTCGATGGCACCTGACAACAACAACAACATTTGGACTAAGGAGTCCTGGTGTGGCACTGTAGGATGAGCACTGGACCACAAGGTTGGTTTGAATTGCAGTATCAGTTGTTCAAATCCACCAGCTGCTCCTCAGAAAAGCTATGCACTGTCGCTGTGGGTCAGAACTGACTTGAAAGCACTTAGCCACAACAACAAACTGTGGACTAAAAGAAGTCTCGTGGTGCTGTCAGGTAAATACTAGACTGCTGACCACAAGATGAGCAGTTCAAATCCACCAGTCACTCTGCCGGAGAAAGATGAGACTTTTCACTTACATAAATTTACAGCCTTGGAAACTCTATTTAAGGTTGTTATGAATCAGAGATTGACTCAATGGCAGTTAGAGATGTAGTTTAAGCTATGACCAATTTTTTTGGAGTCCTGGTGTGACACTGTGGGTTATAACACTGGACTGCAAAATCGGTTTGAACTGCGAGGTCTGAGATTCAAGCTCACCAGCTGCTTCTTGGAAACTCTATACAGGGTCACTATGGGTCAGAACTGACTAGACAGCACTTAACAACAACAACATGATCAAATTTAAAAGTACCATGGACTGCCTGGAGAACAAACAAAACTGTGTTGGAAGAAGTACAGCCAGAATCTTCCTTAGAAGCCAGGATAGTGAGACTTCATCTCTCATACTTTCAACACCTTATCAGGAGGGACCAGTCCATGGAGAAGAACATCATGCTTGTGGAATGGAGGGTCAGTGAGGAAGAGGAAGACCCCTGGTGAGATGGATTGGCATTGTAGCAGCAGCAATGAGTCCAGGCGTAACAACAATTGTGAGGGCGCTCTAGGACTTCGTAGTGTTTTGTTCTGTTGTCCAGAAGGTTGCTATGAGTTGGTGCTGATCTGAAGGCACCTAACAACAACAAATAAGGAGTATATTTATACGTTCAGTTTATTCTAATGCCATTCATGAATTTGCTCTATCCAAGTTACCTTTTCCATGAATCTATTTGTTAAAGCCAGAATTCATTGAACACAGCTCTCCAGTATTAGTATTTTAATCTGTGATCATTGAATATAACCAGTTGACCCATAGGAGAATCAAACATTTGACACTGAACAAACTGGCATAGTATTTTTAACAAGCAAATCAATGAACCACAATCAAGTTAGTCATCATGCAAAAAGCAAAATAAAACAAGCAACCAATCTTTCTTCTTGGATCTGTGAAATTGCCCTTTTTAGACACTTTACAGACCTATGCTTGCCAAATATAGAAGGATAATAATAGTGATAATGGTTATTCAGCATTTACTAAGCCATGCATAGAAGGGACCCTGGTGGCATGAGGGGTTAAATGACTGCATGGCTGATGACTCAAACCCACTAGCTGCTCTGGAGGAGAAAGATGAGGCTGTCTGCTCCTGAAAAGATTTGCAGTCTTGGAAACCCCACGGAACAGTTCTCTTCTGTCCTATAGGATTTCTGTGGATTAGAATAGACTTGATGGCAGTGGGTGGGTTATGGCAGGCATTGTTCTATGCACTTTGCTTATATGAATGATTCATTTATTATGAGATAAGATAGGTACTAATATTATTCCCATTTCATGTACAGAAAAGTAGAGTCATTTGTCAAATAATCCCACAGAGCCAGAGCTGGAATTTGAACCCAGGTAATCTATTTGAACTCCAGAATCAGATTCTTAACCACTATAACTTAAGTTATCTTGTGTGTGGGGCTGTGATTGTTTTGCTTAAGAGATGTTGACATTAACATCTTAATGTTAATTTCCTTTCTCTTCCAGAGATTTATTTCATTGTTTAAATTTACCTTAAAAAAGATTTTTAAGATTTTCCAAAAGGGGAAAATTAATTGAAGTATTTCTAGTGGGGAAATGAATTTCAATTCCTCTGGTAGCGTCGTGGTTATGAGGCTGGATGCTAACCTCAAAGTCAGCAGTTCGAAACGTCCAGGTGTTCTGCAGGAGAAACATGAGGCTTTCTGCACCCATGAAGATTTATAGCTTCAGAAAGCCTATGCAGGGTCACTAAGAGTTGGAACCGACCCCATGGCACGCCCACCAATTACTCTTTTAGAGTTCTGGTGTGGTGCTGTGGAATAAAGCAGTGGATCGGACCGCAAGGCTGATTTGAACCACAATATCGGTGGTTCAAACTTATCAGTCTCTCCTTGGAAACCCTATGCAGGGTTGCTATCAGTAGGAACCGACTGATTGGTACTTAACAACAACAATTATTGTT
>NW_006408700.1:807091-808564 GCF_000296735.1 Chrysochloris asiatica
ATGTCAGCAGTTCAAAAACACCAGCTGCTCCTTTGAAAGCCTGCACAGGGTTGCTATGATCCAGAACTGACTCAAAGGCACTTAACAACCACAGCCTTCTTTACAGAAGCAATCATCAGGTCTCTTCTCTCAGAGAGTCACCAGTGGCTTCAAATCATAGAGCTTTTGGTTAGCAGCCTAACGTTGTAGTCCCAGGGCTCCTTTAAGGGTTGTTGTTGTTATTATTATTATTATTATTATTTTTAATTGAAAAAAAAAATGGAATTAGCCAGCTGGATTCAGTTTAGATGATCCCAATTTTGTTGGCAACATCCAAAGCATCATAGTGAGAAGCCAGTTGAACATACATATGCCTTCTTTTCTCCATCAGGTCTGAGCAAGGTGTTGACCTTGGCTACGTCAATGTCAGAGCATCTTCATGCCTGTTTGATCGGGTGCTTGTTGGCCTTGACATCCACAGTGAACACAAGTGTGCTGTTATGTTCAGTCTTCTTCATGGCTGACTCAGTAGTCAGAGGGAACTTGTTGATGGCATAGTGGTCAAGCTTGTTTTTCTTGGGGGTGCTCTTCTGAGCCTCCAGAGCCTCAGGGTCTTGGGTGACTGAAGGTGGGTGATGTGCAGATCTTTTTTTTTTTTTTTTTTTCTGTAGACACCTTTCAGCATTGCCTTCTTGGCCTTCAACACCTTTGCTCTGGCTTCAGTTTTGGGAGGGATGGGCTTCCTTCTTCACTTTTGGTGCAATCTTCATAAAAAAGACAATTGTGTTGTTAAGTATTGTTGAGTTGGTTCAGACTCATAGCCACCTTGTATAGGGTTTCAGAGGAAAAGTTGGTGGGTTTGAACCACTGACCTTGTGCTTAGCAGTCCAGTGCTTATCCTATCAGATTTTGTATGTTCTTTATACATTTCTACATCATGCCTAGAACAGTGTTTTGATATGGTAGCTATTTAATAACAATGATCAGAAAGCATGGAGAGCCATAGAGAGAGGAGGTAGCTTCATTGTGTGGTTCCTAATGATCCTTTCAGATTCTGTTCTTGTTAAGTGCTGTCAAGTCTAATCTGACTCAAAGCAGGTTTCCAAGGACTGGCTGGTGGGCTTGGACCACCAACCTTATGGCTAGCAGTACAGTGCCATCAGGGCTCCTTTTTATAGTCTAACATCAATAAGATTTATTGATGTTAGTATATAAATTGTTAAGTGTCAGTGTACTTCAATGAGCACCACTAGTAAAGCTAAGAGAACTTCAGGGAAGTAATATTTATGGAATGTGGAAATCATCAGAAAATCTCTTTGATATCTTATACGAGTAAAGTTTTGCTAAAGGTAATATAGAAACAGCTAAAATCACACATTGACAGAGAACTTCCAGAGGTTCAAGCCGGTTTCAGAAGAGGCCCTGGAATGAGGGATATCATGTCCGATGGATCTTGGCTGAAAGCAGAGAATATCAGAAAGATGTTTACCTGTG
>NW_006408700.1:809834-822644 GCF_000296735.1 Chrysochloris asiatica
ATGTAGGTTAGGCACTGGATTGCTAATGGAAAGACTGATGGTTCAAACCTACTAGTCACTCCTTTGTTGTTGTTATGTGTCATGGAGTCGGTACCGACTCACAGCTACTCTGTACAGGGTTTCCGAGGCTGTAAATATTTACAGGAGCAGAAAGCATCATCTTTCTCCTGTAGAATAGCTGTTAATTTCGAACTGCTGACCCTGAGGTTAGCAGCCCAATTTGTAACCACTACGCTACCAGAGCTCCTAGTCACTAGTCACCCCTTGGAAACCCCAAATTGACTCGAGGGCACTTAACAACAACAACAACAAGGTTATCTTTGTCTGATCAAAAAATGCCTACCTGTCTGGCTAATCATAGCTGAGGGTCAGTAGTAGATTCTGTGAGAATTCTATTAGAATCATCCTTCTTAACGGCGAATTCTTTCCTGAGAGTGAGCAAAAGCCCCTTAGATTTACTGGACAACTGATGTTGGCATTATCCTGGGCCCTCCACCCTGATTTTCTCATTTTAGGAAGCCCTAACAGTAAATTGACATTCTACCTTGTTTGGAGTCTGATTATATAAACTAATTATACCATATTTAGTTACATATTTGCTAACCCCTTTTATTGGATTATGACTATTTCTTTTAATTTCCCCACTGTACTAAATAGACATCTAATAAAGATAATGAGATCACTAACCTTCCATTTTGCCCTTTCTCCCTACTGCATCTTAACCAATCAAATTATAAGACTCTGGCCCTAATATTACAGGTGCCTCCTCAGAAACCCTATACAGGGTCACTATGGGTCAGGATCAACTTGACAGCATTTAATAACAACATCTCTTATTGGTGTGGACTGTTTCATCTGTCATCTCTCAGCTCTATTCCCTTATCACCTTCTAGACCCACTTGACATTACCTGTCATTTCAGAGAAACCCTTTCATCTAAAACTTGACCCAGGAAGAACCTAATACCAGGCTTTTTTAATTGAAAGCAAAACTGCTAAGTAAAAAACACATCCAAAAATGGTTTGGAATGAAGCAATTGCTTTATTTAGAAATGAGGCTATAGTTTCATTTTAAAATAAGTGAAATGATTCAAAAATATGTAATATTATTATTATTATTTTTTCTCCCTAGAACCTAAATATATATTTGGAAATATAAGCTTCATAACCTTGAAACATAAGGTAATTTTCCATGGTGTTATGTTCCATACTTTTTATTGTTGTTGTTAAATGGTAAATGAGCTATTTTAAGTCCCATCTTTCCATTATGGGAAAAAAAACAAAAACCATACCAAGCAAACTAAAGTTTCCAGTCTTCAGGTAAAATTGCAAAGGTTGTGTGTTTTAAAGAAAATGTAGACTTTCAATGAAGTGTGACATATCCCCAAATGGATTATAATCAGGGGGCCACAAAGCTGGTGAGCATGTTCTGATGCATAATGGTCATGACTTGATACATGGCTGGGCCCTCCCGAGGACAGGCAGAAAATGATTACAAACCTGCTAACAGGCTGTCTCTCCCCCAAAACCCTTGTTCCAAAGGCAGATTAAGGAGAGCTTTGTGGAAGATTGCACTGCTAGGGAAAGGCTGAGACGTATGTGCTATGGAGGAGAGCTGAGTTTAGTTTAGAGGACTCTGGAGAATATGTGTTATTTTTTGGGTGGTGTCGGTTGCTGTTGTTAAGTGTCATTGAGTCAGTTCTGACTCAGAGTGACCCTGTATAAGGTTTTAGCTACTGTCCTGGAGGTTAGCAGTCCAGTGACTATCCTATAATTAATTACACACCAGGATTCTATTAGCTGGGTTTTTATTGTTGTTAAGTGCTGTCGAGTCGGTTCTGACTCACAGCGACCCTGTACAGGGTTTCCAAGGAGCAGTTGATGACCCTGAACCACTGACCTTGCGGTTCAAATTGACCTTGCAGTCCAGCAAATTAACCCATAGCACCACACCAAGACTTCAGGTATTTTTAACATAATTTTCAGCTAGAGAAATGCTGAACATTTCCACAATCATTGAGACGACTGGTTTGTCCTAGTGCTATTGTTGTTGTTAGGTGCTATAGTATCAATTCTGATTCAAAGTTCTACTTATGGACAAAGCAGAGCTGTTCCACAGGGTTTAAGGTTGCAGCCTTCGTGGGAGGAGATCTCCAGGTCTTTCTTCTTGCAGTATGGCTGGTGGGTTAGCACTGCCAACCTTTCTATTATAAACTGTGGGCTTACCCTGTGCTTCCGGGGTTTCTTAACTTCACATTATTAATGATGAACTCTTCCTTTATGCCAACAACTATTCCTACCTTGCTTCAGATGTGGACCTTTAAAAATAGAAACACTTCACCTCCATGGTCTCTACTTGCCTTTAGACTATTTGACACACTGAAAAAATGATTTCATGTGCCTTCTGGGTCTAGAAGGCACAAGCTTAATTTGGATGAAAAAACAGGTCATTGTGATTCAGCTTAATTTGTCTCTGAGGCTGATCAAAGACAAGAGGGATTTTATCCTAATAAATTTTTATAGTTCACGTGACAGCCAATTCCCAACCTGGCTGCACTTTAGAATCAGCAGGTGAACTGAAAAAAATACAGATTCCAGGATCTCAGCCCTGACCATTAGTAGAATCTCTTGATGAGGGACTTTGGATCAGCTTTAATAAAAACAACAACAAAAACAAGCAAACAAAGGACAAGTTATCACTATGATATGGCTCTGTAGGATAAGCAAGATCAGTAGTATGAGCCCATCAGATGCTCTATGGGGGAAAGATGAGGCTTCCAGCGCTCACAAAGATTTATAGCCTCGGGATACTGAACTTGATTTTGAGCAGTTAATGGTCTAGTCTACAGTCGGCCCCTGGCCTTATTTTAGCTGATACTGAGTTTTTCCACTCTCTTTCCACAGATGTAGTCAATTTTACTCCTGTGTATTTCCTTTCGTGTGGTAGTTCCCTGTGTATAAGCTACCTTTGTTGTTGTTGGTATTATGTGCCGTGGGTCGGTTCTGACTCATAGCAACCCTATACAGGGTTTCCAAAGCTGTAAATCTTTACAGAAGTAGAAAGCCTCATCTTTCTCCTGAGGAATAGCTGGTAGTTTTGAACTGCTGACCCTGAGGTTAGCAGCCTGATTCATAACCACTACACTAACTTAAATGTTGTTTAAAAAGGTGTTTAAAATGAAAAAGTCATTGCTTTTGCAAAATCTTATCATGCAATTTCCAGCATAATTTCTATCATCAAGGTCAAATTTTCCAATTACTGATCCTTTCTCTTTGTTTCAAACTTTGCATTCCAATAGCTAATAATTATTTATGCATCTTGATTGCATGTTTGATCAATTTCAGACTGAAGAAATTGGTAGAGTTCTTCAATTTCCTCATCACTGGCTTTAGTGGTTAATGTGTACATTTGAATAATAGTATTGTTAACTGGTCTTCCTTGAAGGCATATGGATATTTTCCTATCACAGACAGCAGTGTACTTCAGGATAAATCTTGAAATGTTATTTTTGAAGATGACTTTGATGCTATTTCTCTTGAATTTGTTGTTCCTTGCATAGTAAACCATATGATTTTCAGATTCAAAATGACCAATAGCAGACCATTTCAGCTCACTAATGCCTAGGATATCGATCTTTATGAGTTACATTTCTTTTCTAATAACTTCGAATGTTCCTATATTTATCAACTCAACAGCACTTAAAAATAGCAACATACCTCGTACATTCCATGTTCTGATTATTAATGGATGTTTACAGCTGTTTCTACTCTTTTTGAGTTGTGCTCCATCACCAAATTAAGGTCTTAAAAGTTTTGCTCCATTTGCTTCATCATGGTGAACTCTACTTTGAGGAGGCAGCTCTTCCCCAGTCATATCTGGAGTACCTTCCAAACCTGATGGGCTCATCTTCTGGCACTATATCTGACGATATTTTCGTGTTATTTGTGATGTTTTCATCTTCTGGCCCTATAACTGGCAATGTCTTCTCTCTTCGTAAGGCTTTCAGTGTCTAAACATTCAAGCATAATTTGCCTCTCCTTCCTAGTCTGCCTTAGTCTGGAAGCTCAACTGGAACCAGTCCACCATGGGTGACCTTGCTGGGATTTAAATTATCAGCATTAGCAACATATAAGCCACCATAGTATGACAAAATGAAATGACAGATGAGTGGTGGAGTAAATACTACTCTTGTTAATAATAAACACTATTTGCAACTTAGTGTAGTTCCTGTTTGATTATCTTAGTTACCTAATGTAGCCACAACAGCAAATACCACAAATAATTTGTTACAAAGGACAGAAATCCATTGTTTCATAGTTTTAGAAGGCTAGAAGTTCAAATCACAATCCAATCCTAAACATTAGCATATAGGCCTGCTCCCTGTAAAAAGTCTTATCTTTCTTCATACTTCTACATTTAAATATTTCTCGTATTTCTCTGAGGTTCGTTTCAATTCATCTCTGTTCTTTGTATTGTATGTTGTCATTTTTGCTGTGTGCTAGGGCTCTTGGATTACAGATTTTGTATCAATCTGTCTTTTTTTTTTTTTTTCCTTCTGCCAGTTAAAATCTACGGTTGAGACCTTTTAGCAAATTTTACTTGTTGTATTTTTCAATTCACAAATTTCCTTTGGGCTTTTAAAAAATTTATCTTTCTATTGCTATTTTCTGTCTGATGAGACACTTTCCTTCTATAAGTATAGTCCTCAATTCTTTGACGGTATTTATAATGGATACTTTATAGTCTATTTTATCTGATCTCCAGCTCATCTCACAAGTTATTTCTGTTGCTTACATTTTTATGGGTGTGGGTGACCTCTTTCTGTTTCATTGCATGATTCATACATTTTCTGTTGAAAACTAGAAATTTTAGATAATCTATTGTAGCACTGTGTGGCACTGTGGGTTAATGAGCTAGACTGCAAAGTCGGTTTGGACCACAAGGCCGGCAGTTCAAGCTCACCAGCTGCTCCTTGGAAACTCTCTACCAGGTCGCTACAAGTTGGAACCAACTCGACAGAACTCACTAACAACAACAATTGTAACACTGCTGATTTGTCATCCCCGACCCTCCTCTTCCCACTTCCCATATAGATCTTTCTTCTGTTTTTGTTTGTTTGCTTCTTAGTTTTGGACTTGCTGGCCTATCTCACTTGCAGTTTAGGCCCCCACTATATAAAGCCTTTGGCATGGCTCCTCAAAGGGTGTAGCTTTGGGTATGTGTAGAGTCACCCTGGGAGTTCTGGTGTAGTGCTGAGGGATAAGCACTGGAACAAATGTCAGTTTGAATCACAAGTTTGGTGGTTCAAACTCAGCAGATGCTCCTCAGAATTCTTATTCAGGTTCGCTATGAATTGGGTGATAGTTGTCTTAGCAGTGGTCTGGCTGTCTTTTTCAATGATCTCTCTGTTAAAGTGTCGGCCTCATTTCTTGTCACATCTAGCTGTTAAACATCACTAGTTACTGGCTGTTTGCTCTATTGATTTAGACAGTGCTGTGTTGTTGTTGTTGTTAAGTGCCCTAGAGTCAGACTCAAAATGACCTCATACAGGGTTTTTGAGGCTGCAAATCTGCTGCACAAGAACTTTTTAAAGTGTTGAAGAGCAAAGATGTCAACTTGAGGATTAAGGTGCGCCTGACCCAAGCCATGGTATTTTCAATAACATCATATGGATACGAAAGCTGGACAGTGAATAAGGAAGATCATAGAAGAATTGATGCCTTTGAGTTGTGGTGTTGGAGGAGAATACTGAAAGTGCCATGGACTACCAAAAGAACCAATAGATCTGTTTTGGAAGAAGTGCAGCCAGAGTACTCCTTGGAGGCCAAGATGGCCAAACTTTGTCTCTCATGCTTCAGACATATTGTTAGGAGGGACCAATCGCTGGAGAAGGATATCATGTTTGGTAAGGTAGAGGGTCAGAGAAAGAGAGGAAAACCCCCAATGAGATGGATTGGTCAAGTGGCAGCATTGATGGACTCAAACGTGGCAACAGTAGTGAGGTTGGCCCAGGGTCGGGCAGTGTTTTGTTCTGCTGTGCATAAGGTTGCTATGAGTCAGTACTGACTCAATGGCACCTAACAACAACAACAACAAATCTTTGAGGGACAAGAAAGCCTCATCTTTCTCCCACTGAAAGGCTGGTGGACTCTAGCTGCTGCCTTTGTGGTTAGTTGTCCAATGCGTAGTGTACAATTTCTCCATGTAATTGTTGTTTCTAACTGCCCTTGAGTTGGTCCCCAATTCATGGCATAATTCATTGAGTCATGGTTCCACATGCATAGGTGGTCAGATCATTGTGATTTACAGTGTTTTCACTGACTAGTTGTCAGAGGTAGATCACCAGACCTTTCTTCTTAGTCTAAAAGTCTTAAGCTTTTAGTGGAGTCTAAGTTTAGCAACTCCACTAAAAGCTGTGAAACATCTAACAACATTCCCTGAAAGGTGGGTGCCGGCTGAACCTGGTTGGGATCCAACGTGGGCCAACTACATGGAAGAGAAAAAGTCTACCATGGAACCACTCCCATTTCTCTGTGGTTCTGTCTTACGATTCCTTCAGAGGAGATACAGTGATCACTCTCTAACACTTAATAATGACTATGACACACCCACACCTGTATAGTTCAGATAATCTCCTTATACTGCAAACTGTATTCCATCTGTAACATCAATTTACCTTTACTGTGTAACCTACCATGTAATACACAGATTCTAGGGACTACAACTTGAACATCTTTGGAGGGCATCATTATTCTCCAACACAAAGGAAAGCCACAAAAAGGTGATGTTGTAGCTGTGAGAGAAAATCAAGGTAAATGAAAGAATTTTATGGAGGGATGAGGGGAGACTAGGGACATGAGTAGGTTTAGAAAAGAATTTATTAAAAATACTTTTGAATTTCTAAGAGAGGTAAACTCCCAAAACATAACATGTTGCAGTTGAGTAAATTCAAACTCATGGTGATGCCGTGTATTGCCGAGTCCAATTGCTCCATAATTTCTTGATTATAATGGTTATGAAAGCAGTTACCAGAACTTTCTTTCACAGACTACTGGGTGGGTTTGAACTATCAGCCTTTAAGATTAGCAAGTAAGCATAAATTGCTTACACCACACAGGAATCTATAAGAGAGATAATCAGAGATCATGGAGTAAGACCTTGTTATTGTTGTTGTTGTAAGTGTCATCAAGTTGGTTCTGACTCATAGTGACCCTATACAGTGTTTCTGAGGAGCAACTGGTGGGTTTGACTGCAGTTAGCAGTCCAGTGCTTATCCTACAACGTCACACCAGTACTCTGGTAAGATTTTGTTGTTGTGTTATTAAGTGCTGTTGAGTTGGTTCTGACTCATAGCGACCCTATACGGTGTTTCTGAGGGGCAACTGGTGGGTTTGAACCTATGGCCTTCTGGTTAGCAGTCAAGTGCTTATCTGACAGGCAAGTGCTTATCTGACAGGCAAATGCCACACCAGCGTTAAGATCTTAGCATAATGGCATTCCATGTGGGAGGTGGGGAGAGGCTACATTACTCTTTAGTGTAATATATGAGTCTTTGTTGTTGTTGAGTGCTGTCGAGTCAATTCTGATCCATAGTGACCCTGTTTAGGGTTTCCGAGGAGCAGCTGGTGAGCTTGAACTGCTGACCTTGCAGTTCAAACGGCTTTGCAGTCTGGTGCATTAACCCACAGTGCCACACCAGGACTCTGGGGTGTCTTGGAAAGGAGATAAATGGCTTGATTAAAACAGTGCTCTGTGTATTTATTAAGTTCTTGCCATTGTTTAAAAAAAGTTTTTATTGTGAATTCATTGAAACTTTACAGGGCAGATCATCATTTTAACATTCAACAAATAATACACTTTGTTTCATTACAATGATTATAATCCCCTCCATGTACCATCAGTTAACAGTATTTCTCTCTATTCATTTTAGCTCTTAAAAACAAACAAACCCAAAAACAAAAAACCACTCAGGCATATATAATAATTTAAACCACCAAAGGGTACATTCTGCAAGTTTTTTGCATTTGTTTTTGCCATTATGTTTATTTTAACTTTTCAGAGAGAGACAAGGGCTTAGGAAAAGTGGAGAAACAATGGAAAGTTGATGGTTGAGATTGGAGCGTGACTCAATGTGTGAAGGCTGAATTTTGAACAGAAAGGCAATTCTTTTCCCTTTTACCCAGGAGTGTAAGAGAATGATTAAGTGAAACCAAACTACACAGAGGTTTTGGAGGTCAAGGGCTTGTTGGGGATAGTGAGTTTTCCAGTATGGTGAATCTTCCTTTTAGAAAGCCATGGGCATTGGAAACCCCTGGTGATAACCCATTTGTTTGAGGATCAACTCTTTCTGATGCATAATAAATGATTCAAGAACAATTGCTTTCATTCATTCTATATTGTAAAATAAGAATCTCTGTCTCATTGGTCGATTACTGATGAGATTTAGCTCAGTTTTGTAGAACATTTGACAATTGCCCAAAATAATTTTTCCCTGGTACTCACTCAGAGTACTAGTTCTAGCTAAACCAAATGTCAGGTCTGTTCATAAATTTGGGGAGAATTGGGATGCTTGCTTTTTTATCTGAGAGCTCTTAGAGACAAGCTCAGTTTCGACATACTTTTAAGATAACATGGGAAGTTGGAAAAAGCATTACCTGAATATTTCTTTTTAGTAATTTTAAACTTTTTTTCTGGTAATAATTTCCCCCTTATAGGTGTATTCCCTAGGAATTGTCATAGTCTTTCCCCCTTCTTTTTCAAAATGTAGAGACAGCATCTAGGATTTGTGGGAAACTCTGAGCAGGAAGTTAGGAGTAAGACAGGATCTCCAGGGCTGCTGTGTTTGACGCTGCAGAGCAGGGAATTCCTTCACGGCTCTTCTGTCCATAATCTTTGTAAGTCCCACCAAGCACCATTTTCTGTTGGGTCTGGGTAAAAGAAGGTGGAGCAAGATGCTAACAGGATTATGTGATTGAGCTGTGATTGACGGTTAACAGGGTTAATGCTGTTGTTGTTAGATGCTGTTGCATTGGTTCCTATGCACAACAGAATGAAAGTTTGCCCAGTCTTATGCCGTCCTCACAATTGTTATGTTTGAGGCAATTATTGCTGCCATTATGTCCATGCATCTCCTTGAGGTCTTCCTTGTTTCCACTGACTTTCCACTTTATCTAGCATGATGTTCTTCTCCAGAGATTAATTTCTCCTGACAACAAGACTGGTCCCTCCTGATAATGTGACCAATGCTTATACTGGGTCGCTATGTGTTGGAATTGACTTGATGGCACTTAACAACAACAACTCATGGGCTTGGACTCCTGGTGTGGCGCTGTAGGAGCATCACTGGACTACAAACTAAAAAGGTTGGCAGTTCAAACCCACCAGCTGCTCTTGGAAACCCTATCCAGACTCAACAGCACTTAACAACAACAACTGTGTTATATAACATTGTGGCTCTGAGAAAACGTCTTTCTTCACTTGTAAAAGGGAGACAAATAGGGTACTAAATATAGTAGCTATCCATTGTTCCTTTGATGACTAAATGATAAATGTAAGCATGATAAGAGTGTTGCCTTTGTTAAACTCATTGCTGAATCCCTACTTTCTCTAACAGTGCCTGGCATAGAGTAAATAGTCAATAAACACCCCCAATCCAAACCAGTTGCTGTTGAGTAGACTCCCATCCTTGATGATTCTGTGTGTCAGAGAAATGTGCTCCAAAGGGTTGACAAGTGACTGATTTTTCAACGGGAGATCACCAAGACTTTTTTCCAATGTGCCTCTGAATAAATTCTAACCAATAGTCATTTAGTGAGCAGCCAGGCCTATCATTTGTATCACCCATGTAACTATGGTAATATAGAAATAAATAATATGTATCTAGTTCAGTATCAAATACATAGTTAATCCTGTATAGGTGTTAGCGATTGTAATGATCTCTTCTAGAATAAAATAGGTTCCTTTAGGAGTCAGTGGTAGTGGTGGTGTGCTGTGGTGTCAGTTCTGAATCATAGGGTTTCCGACGCTGTAAATCTTTATGGGAGCAGAAAGTCTCATCTTTCTCTGGCAGGACAGCTGGTAGTTTCGAACATGTTGACCTTGAGGTTAGCAGCCCGACTCACAACCACTACGCTACCAGAGCTCCTTTAGGAGTCAGTAAGAAGCCTGTTAAAATGGTGGATATAGTCAAGTAGAAGTTATTGTATTACCTCCTTTTAGGGGAATTATTAGATTGCATGACTTCTAAGTCAAGATTTGTTATAATCGCTCTTCAGTATTGCTGGTTCTATAGGTTTACCTATGCTTTCAGCATTAAAGACTGTATCTGTAGTTTAAATGTCTCTTATTAACAGCCGTAAGAGTTAGAAATACCTGGATTCTAATCTCAAATCTCCAACTCACTGCTAAGAAATGTTAATTTACTTAAGCTATTCTACAAAGTGGAACCAATACTGGCAGTCAATTGAATAGAGATAAAGAGATTAAAGGCATAAATGAATTTTCCTATACTTAAGGAGCTCTGGTAGTATAGTGGTTATGAATCGGGCTGCTAATCTCATGGTCAGCAGTTCAAGACTACCAGCTCTTCCATGGGAGAAAGATGAGGTTTTCTGCTCCCGTAAAGATTTACAGCCTCGGAAGCTCTGTACAGGGTCACTATGAGTCGGAACTGACTCCATGGCACATAACCACAACAAGAGAGTCTGATAAATGTTGGCTGTAATTTTTAATATTATATAATCTTAAGAGTTGAGTCTTTCAGTATGTTGTTTTTCTGAAGGAACATCAGGAGAAGAAGCAACAAAGTAAGTAACTGTCTGACCTTTAGACAATTGCCCAATTTATGATTTTTTAGTCCTAACCTGGTAGGGTAACAGAAAGTGACACATAATCCTACTGAGACTTCCTCTGACGTCTCACAACAGGCTGGAAGTGCAGGCTGAGTCACTTGAAAAAATTTGATTCACTTCATTCTCTTTCTACTCTCACTATGCTCTGAAAATAGTTGGGGAATATTAAATTTCATCTCTTTCTCTAGTATGCTATTAAATGTGAATTTTTTAAATAAACGGGCTTTGTTTCCTGTATATGTAGCTGAATGCACATTTTCTTCCCTATGCTTGATCTTCCTAAGATTCTAGCATTCCATTTCAGAACTACTATGTCACATTGATTTCTGATATTGACACATTTACAAGCTGGATAGCTAATGAGTGATCGTTTGAAAATATTACTTTCATTCATTTCTCAGGTTTCATTGTTTACATGGGGTCTGCCTTCACTGACTTTGTTTTCAAGGCAGTTTTCATTGCAGGTCATTTTGCATTTCTGGCTTGGCCAGGTCTTGTCCCTGGTTTGAGAGAAACATTTGAGCGCAGAGTTGTAACCAAGATCAATGACATTGAGAGGTCATTATCTCATAGTCATGTAAGGACTGCTTCCTATATTTATGTCTACCGAATAGATGCCTTTTTTTTTTTTTTTTTTTACAAAAGGTCCACAAAATTATTTCCTTTTGTGTATTATTTAACACACCATTTTCTTTTTGAAAAGTGTTAGATGTAAAGAAAAATTTCAAGGATAGTACAGAGAATGCTCATAACCAGCACCCAGTTTCCCCTAGTATTAACATACATTAATACAGTTCATTCGTTACAGTTAACAGACCAATACATTAGGACTCCAGGTGTGGTGCGGTAGGATCAGCACTAGATTGCAAACCACCAGGTCGGTAGTTCAAACCTGCCAGCTACTCCTCAGAAACTCTACACTGGATTGCTATTAGTTGGAACCTACTCGATAGCATTTAACAACAACAACAATTGGTGATTATAATTTGGGCTGATAACCTCAAGATCACCAGTTTGAAACTACCCCAGCCGTTCTGCAGGAGAAACATGAGGCTTTCTGCTCCTATAAAGATTTATAGCCTTGGAAACCCTATGTAGTGTTGCTGTGAGTCGGAGCACATAACCACCACCACCATATTTTATCTGGAGTCCTGGTGCAGTGCTGTAGGATAAGCACTGGACTGCAAGGTCAGTTTGAATCTCGAGGTAGGCAGTTCAAATTCACCAGCTGTTCCTTAGAAACTCTATACAGAGTCGCTATGAGTTGAACCATCAATGGTACTCAACAACCACAGTACTTCATTTAGACTTTTAAATGAGTTTCACCTAATGTTCCTTATCTCTTCTAGAGTCTCATTCTGGATACCACATCAGTTGTCAGGTCTCCTGATATTCCTCTTGGCTGTGACAATCTCTCAGACTTTCTTTGTTTTAGATGACTTTCACCATTTTGAGGAGTTTGGAGTAGATATTTTGTAGACTGTCTTTCAGTTGGTATTTGTCTGATATTTTTCTCCCGATTAGACTGTGGTTATGTGTTTTTGGAAGTAATACCAAAGAGATGAAGAGCCATTAACATCATATCATATCAAGGGTAGATACTATCACATGAGCTGTAACTGTTGGTATTGACCTTGGTCACTTACTTTTTGTATATCAAACAAATGTCTTCTCAGATAAAGTTCATTCTTATCTGGATGCGAAAAGTCTATGTTGTTGCTGTTAGGTGCTATTGAGTCAGTACCGACCCATAGCGACCCTATGCAAAGCAAAACGAAATACTGCCCGATCCTGGGCCAACCTCACTATTGTTGCCACACTTGAGCTCATTGATGCTGCTACTTTGCCAATCCATCTCGCTGGGGGTCTTCCTCTTTCTCTCTGACCCTCCACCTTACCAAATATGATATCCTTCTCCAGTGACTGGTCCCTCCTGACAATATGTCCGAAGTATGAGAGAG
>NW_006408700.1:826800-835690 GCF_000296735.1 Chrysochloris asiatica
GATTTCTTGCTTCTGCCACAAATTCCCCCAGCTGTGAGCCTTCCAGCCTTCTAAGTATTCCTTTATATGTGGTTCAGAGTTCTGGGACCAGCCCCTGAGCCTGCTTGGCCGGGTATTCTGTGTTGTTGTTGGCGGAGCTCTCTGCTATACGTCCACCCGATCCACCATCTTGTTTGTTCCTCCACAGTTTCTATTATTTCTTAATGCTAAGTAATATTTATTTTACTCAGGTAATCTAGTTTTACTATTTTTAGCGTTTTAGGACCAAATCATGAAAAGGCATCACCAGATTTTGTTGTTGTTTATAGGTACGAGGGTTTCTAATTAAGTACAGTTTACCTATTGATGATGTTGTTGTTGTTAAGTACCATGGTATCAGTTCTGACTCATAGTGACCCTGCACAGGGTTTCTGAGGCTGGAAATCTTTACGGGAGCAGAAAGCCTCATCTTTCTCCCATGGAACAGCTGGTAGTTTTGAACTGCTGACCTTGAGGTTCGCAGCCCGATTCATAACCACTACGCTACCAGAGCTCCATTGATGATAGATAGGCAAAATGAAGCTTCAGTGTATTTCTGTTAATTATGCAAGAGACAAAAGTTTTCTTCATGGCTTCTCAGACCCTGGTGTATGCTTACAGGATCATCTTTTTTAAACCTGAAGAATGTATGATTTGTTATAGACTTTCCCCCACCTCTACACACAAAGCAAATGAAAATTTTGAGCTCTTGAGTGGAATAAATATAAAATACATATTGTTGGAGATGATATTAGCGGATAGGATTCCTTTCTTTGCATTTGTATTTTAAGAAAGAACTAACATTTCTTTCCTAGAAGTTTTGAAACTCTCATAATCCCTTTCATTTTTTCTTTTCTTCTCTCCAACAAAATTGGACTGTAACATGTAAATGTCATGAACTTAAACTTTATTAAAATTGGTTTTCTACCTAGGAGCCTTCTTAGTTTCTCATGGCTCATTCATTTTAGCCCACAGCCTGGTTATTCTTCTAACACACTGTACTTTAGGTTTAAAGTGAACTATTCAAATAGTGCTAATGCAATATATAAGGAACCTGGCGGTGTAGTGGGTAATGCATTGGGCTGCTAACTACAAGGTCAGAGTTTGAATCCATCAGACACCCTGTGGGGGAAAAATGAAGCTCTCTGTTTCTGCTTTATAAGAAACCCTCTACAAGGTCACTATAAATTGGAACCAACTGGATGACACAACCGTCATCACTACTACCACCACAGCCATCACAATATGTGACCTGAAGTAAATTTGGACTCTTGAAAAAGAGCTCACTTTCAATGAGTACTATAAAAAGCAGATCTTTCTGATTAGCTCTCATTATAATGCTGTTGTTATGTGTGTTGTCAAGTCAGTCCCAACTCATAGCAACCCTGCGTAAGGGTTTCTAAGGACAGCTTGTGGGTTTAAACTGCCCACCCTGAAGTTGGTAGTCCCATTGCCAAGCTGGTTCTGACTCAGAGCAAGTCTACAGGACTGAGGAATACTAGCCCGTGGAGTTTTGAAGGCTGTAAATCCTTAAAGAAGTTGACTCACATCATTCTCCAGCAGAGTGGCTTGTGGGCTTGAACCTCTGGCCTTTCAGTTAGCAAGCAGTTGAGCACTTAACTGCTGTGCCTAGTTTAACTAGAAATAACCCCAATGTGATAGATAGCACACTTACAATCCACATAAGTATGAAATGTATAGTTAAAATAAAGCATGTGCTCTGGAGCACTTAAGCCAAGGAAGGGATGACACTCTTCTCACTGCCTACCAACCAAGGATAATTCACAATAGCACACCTCAGATACACAAATAGATGTGCAGTGCACATGGATAGCAAATGCTTTCAGCAAGTGATTACAGCGAATACAGAATGAGCTTAGAAAGAGGCTAGAAAACTTGAAATGTTCACACATAACTTGCCACCTCTTAAAAAAAAAAAAAAATCCACCAATTCTCCAGAGGGTAATGGTGAGAAATGAAGTGTTTGAGGCCCTGAATAATAAAGTCTTCATGATTACTTCAGTTCACAAAACAAAATATGCCTTATGTCATCATCTAAGTTATGAACATATTCAGGATCAAGAGCACAACTCAAAATAACTTGCAATTTTTGAGTGAGAAAAGGAAAAACAGGAGCTATGGTTAGGATGTTTTCAGAATATTTGTAGCACTTGGCACATACCCACCACTTAATATACATTTTTTGAATGAATTCTGAAGGAAAAATATAGGTGGGGACTGAATTATAGCAGAATGTTAGAATTTCATAAGCTGATTCAAAATGTCATTATTGCTCAAGATGTCAATTTCTCTTTTCTTCCATCCTACTAGCAAGTAAAGTAGGTTTATCTTCTTGTCTGTTCTTTGTGAAATTTTCTTAGAGCAAAATGTGTGACTCTAGTAACAGGTGAGCTGAGAAGGTGGATAAATATAGGATCAGAATGATTGACCATGATAACTGGTTAGTAATCATTTTTGAGTAGGAGTTATTTATTAGATAAAATCAGGAAAGAAAGAATGCAGCTAATAAAATGATACAGAAGATTGTTCTTGTAACACACAATGGTAGGATTATAGGAATACGCAAGTAGCTAAAGAGATGATTAAAAAGGAGGAGTCATTGAGAGAGGTCGTTTTCATCATTCAGAGCTTGTTAAAGTTTACATCAAACATTTCCAGAACTTACTGAAGTCCTTATCTGACTGACGCTGGACGGAGGGGACTGGTCATGGAATAAAAATGATTGGTCTGTTTTTTATTATAAACTTTAATCTTCTACTCACATTTGTTTTTATAAAATAGACTTTAAAAAGTCTTTCATGGCAAATTCAAGTTTTACAGCACAAAGTTTGTACAAAGATTTATTTCATTAATAAGCAGGAAAGATAAGAAGCTTGATTACTAGAATGTTTTTTGCTTTAGCAAATTGTTTCTCCCCTAAAATATATTTTCTAGGATTCTCCTTAGTAGAATTTCCAAATGACAGGTGGGAAAAACTTTTCCTCTTTTGAATTTGCTTTGATTGCAAGAAATTAGCTAATTTCACTCTTCAGTTCCCCTCACATCAGTTACAGCTGTAAATGCAGCAGTATCTGAATCGGAAATATTCTTCAAGAAAATCATTCATTTGCATGTCCTATTAGGAGTCATGGATTCCTGGTATGGCACTGTAAAGTCAGCACTAGACTGTGAGCCATAAGGTCAGCAGTTCAAACCCACCATCTGCTTCTCAAAAACTGTATGGGTCCCTATGAGTTGGAACTAACCTGAAGGCAGTGAACAACAATATTAGGAAAAGAGGCACAACTCTTAATGGCAACAACTTTTCTTCCCTTGTTGCTCTCTAACAACATTTGACACTCTAAGTATGTCTTAAACTTCTGAATGTTAGCTCACCAGAGTAGAAGACTTAACAGGGAAACATCTATAGGCATTCCCCAGACTATGAACGAGATCTGTTATGTAAGTTGTGTCTGTAAGTTGAAGTGTGTCTGTAAGTTGAATTTGTAAGTAAGTTGGAACAAGTGCCTACGATTCCTATTTAGCCTTACTTTAGTGTAAGAAGAGGCATGAAGCCTTTTTAATGATTTAAAAGCTGGAAGCACAGCAAGTGAAAGTGATTGTGATGAAGAATTTACTTTGAGTAGGAGGTTGGTTGGTGCAGTGGGTTATGTGTTAGGCCACTCTGCTGGAGAAAGATGAAGCTTTCTGTTCCTGTCGAGATTTATAGCCGTGGGAGCCCTATACAGGGTACTTATGAGTTGAAACTGGCTCAAGGGCACACAACAACAGCATAAGGCATTGGTTATGATTTCAAAGTGAGGAAAATTTACATAACATTATCGGGCAAGTAAGAATTGTCCATAAACCTGACAATCCAGCATTATTCACTGTACTTAGCTTTTCCAAATGGAGTATCACTTTCATCTTTATAGATTTTCATACCAAATTTTGGGACTCTGGATGAGTGTGAGACTTGAAAATTAACAATATGAAAGAACTCATACAACCAGGGGATTAAACCAACAAAACATTCCACTCTAATGCTTTCTTTGAAGAGAGACACTAGCCAGTGACTAAGCATCCTATGTAAACTGGGCATCGATATTTCCTAATAAAATTGCTAATAAAAATACCTGCATTACCATACTGTTTAGGGAATGAGTTTGGCTGCTACAATAGAGATCATAACTAACACTTAGCCATGGAGGTAGACCATGGCTGGTAGGACAATCCCACATGAGGTCGTTTAGAAACTCAGGCTCCTTCTAATTTACTGTTTCACCATTCCCTCTGGTGGTGGTGTGATCTGCAAGAGGACTCACTACTCCATTCATGTCCCAGTCCCCCCTTCCTTTAAGAGCAGCACATGAAAGATGTATACTTTAATCACTTATGCTCACATTCCATTGGTTAAAAAAAAAACCCAACTTACTTACAATTTTATATCTAGCTCTATGAAAGATTGAGTAGTTTGTTGTTTCCTTGGGTGGCCATGTTCCCAACTAGAAACTCTTATTAGGTAGAAAGGGAAGTATGGATGTTGGGAACTTTCTACCTAATAAGAGTTCCACTTTCCCATTCTTGGAGTTGTATTGAGGATTAAATAAAATGATAGATGGAGAGAAGGTATAGTATTAACTGACAACAAGTATAAGTGGTAATTATTGGTGTTGAAATCAACAGTACATGGTTGTGAACACAGCTCAATAACCTTTAGCAAATCCCTTAAAGTAGATGAATTTTAGTTTTTATTTGTAAGAAAAAACCTGAAAATAGACTATCTCAGATTCCTTACCCATGCCTTGTATTAAAATCCCGGAACTGTGTTTTTCTTAATTAGCTCTTGATCCGCAGTTAGAACTTTTGCGCCAAGGCTGATTGCTTGTCAGATTCAGATATTTACTTCTTTTCCCCGAGTTTAGTCAACTCCTGATACTAGCAGTTCCAATTTCTGTCCTAGCTTCTGTCTCTTGCTTATGACATAAATACTCACATTTTTATATGTTTTTTTGGTGCTGTTTTCTGAGACTAGGAGCAAAGTTAAAAAAAAAAAAAAAAAACAACCCAAAAAGCTATACATCAGGAAGCATGGCAGTAATCAGGCCAGGCCACTTAGTCTGTAAATCACAAATCATAGTTCAAGCAGGCAATTAAATAGGTCTCCTCCCCACTGAGAACCCCAAGGCACTGTAAAATGTAGGGCCTGGAACACTGCTGGATTTAGCTAGGAATTCAATAATAAAATGGGTCACCTAGGACATATAGCAACACTTGTCAGATGATAAAAACAGGTTTAACAGGATTATCATAAGTCTTGGGTTCAATCTGGGCACTTAGCTTCTACCCATCTGGGTTTAATGAGTTTGAAAAAGACAGACAATTGCAAGCAACCATAGAATCTTTGAATCAGAAGAAAATGTAGAGGTCGTTCCATTCAACTTCCCTCCCAAAGTAGAACTCTATCTTCTAACTTCCTAAACGTGCTTACTCTATTTTTGCTTGAGTGGAAACTCACTGCTTTCTGAGTGAGCCTATTGTTGGATTGCTGATAATTCTGGGAGATCCTCTATTCCTGGGTGTGTAACTCTTATCTGTCTTTTAATTGCTTATTATGTGGATTATTGAAATTGGGCCACATTCAATGCTGTGAGGATCCATTGAACTACATTCTCCTTAATTTGGAATTTTATGACTTTATTCTAAATGCTTGTATCAATTCAGTATCATCCACCAAATTTTTACTGAGTATCTGGAATAAGCAAAGCACTTGTTTCCTTTAGTATCTCTATTAGTCATGTGGACTATTTTATGCAATAGTAACAAATAATAACTCTAACATTCTAGTGGCTCACAAAAACAAATATTTATGTTCACATTGTGTATCATCTTTGTGGGGCTATGTTTCATGTTGTCCTAGTGTAGGAACAAAGTTGGATAAAACCTTTATGATCTGCTGGTTACATGGAAGCAGGAAAGGAATGCATCGATTAGACTTCCCTTAAAATTTTTCACCCTGAAGAGATCACATAGCTTTCACTCACATTTTGTTGGATAAAGTTCATTTCATGGAAGTGAAGTACAATCCTACTAAGTGTCTGAAAGAAGGAAAACCAGAAACATTCATTGTTCAAGAAAATATTAATGGCAGACATTAATATTTGACCACTAAATGATCCATTTATTTTCATCTCCACATGCAAAACACACTTATCTCTTCTTAAAAAGAGACAACCCAAAAGTTCCAACCATAAATCAACTAGACCAGGCTATATGGATGAGAAGCACGTCCCGTCTGGCTGTAACTCCTTTTGATTTGGAGTTATATAAATTATAAATAAAATGGACTCTGATTGAAGTGAAAAGGACTCCTTCAATAAACATTTTTTATTCGAAGATGGGACAGTGGAAAACACACAGCGGATGCTGGTCTGGTCTAGAACAGTTCTGCCGTCATGTAGGGTCAAGACTATGAAGTTTGCCGATGTTGAAATGAGGAAACGTGCCTTGCATAGGCCCTGGTTCCACTACTTGTGAGCAGCTTCCTTGTCCTTTCTCTGACACCCTTTGGGAGATTTGTCCTTTCTAGTTATCCTGCCCCTTGTGCATTGTTTTCTGTGACCCGCTGGGAAAGTCTCCCTTCTTGGTTATCCTTCATGGGCACAGCTTTTGAATTTTGAATATCCTTCAGGAGGGAGCAGCTTTTGAATTCTATTTTCTGATTTAGCAAGTTTAAGGGTTGATTTAAGCCTACAACAGTGGCTGTGTCTTTTAGTCTAGACTAGTGAGTCTAAGTAAGGTGATGGTGGTGGAGGTGGTGTGCTGCGGAGTGGCTTCTGACTCATAGCGACCCTGCATAGGGTTTCCAAGGCTGGAAATCTTTATAGGAACAGAAAGTCTTATCTTTCTCCTGCCGAATGGCTGGTAGTTTCTAACTTATGAACTTGAGGTAGCATCCAGACTCATAACAATTATGCTACCAGTAAAGCTCCCTGAGGATTTTGTGGGCACTCTCTTTATTTGATTCTAGTCAGCACCTTGAGCCAGCAGTTCCAACCACTGCCCTTCATACGACATGATTTTCAGGGCAGCTGTAAACCTTGTTAAGTGCTGACTTGCTTAACAATAACACCAGCAACAATGTTCCTTATCTTTTTCCACGTATTTCTCAATCTTGACTTCATTACAGATACGTTGAGCCAATTAAACTCATTTTCTGGGAGGCACATAGGAGTCTTGGTGGCAATATTGTTTGACTGCTAACGGAATGATCAGAGGTTCAAATTCATCCAATGCTAAATGGGAGAAAGACTGGCACTCTGCTCTTGTAAAAGATTTTGTTGTTGTTGTTGTTAAGCACCTTTGAGTCAGTTCCGATTTGCTGTGACCCTGCATAGGGTTTCCGACGAGTGGCTGGTGAGATTCAATCGCTGAATTTGCAGTTCAAACTGACCTCGCAGTCCAGTGCATTAACCCACAGTGCCACACCAGGACTCCTCTGTAAAGATTACAGGCTAGAAAACACTGTGGGGCAGTTCACATAGAGGGTCACTATGAGTTAAATAGATTCAAAAGCATCAAAAAGCAACATCATTTTTAGTTAGTCCTCACTCTGAGATGCTGAATATATTCAAAAATTTGTACCATAAGTACCAGTAGTCCCAATTTACAAAGGGGTTTCATTCTAACAACTCTGTTGTAAGCTGGTTCTGACATAAATTTAATGCCTCTTTTTAATTTAAAAAATTTCAGTATCTTTCTAAATCTCATGTTTGAACATCTCCAAGTAAAAATCTGAGAATGATAGCATCAATAAACTAATACAACAACATTGTATATAGTACATGTTACTAATGATAAAATGTATCAGAAAAACCCCACAAATGGATGGTTGTAAGTCTTGTTCATCATAACTCACTTATGTCATAAATCAGAAATTACCTAAACTAAGGTCAAACATTTTATTTGATCCTTTTCTGAAAGATGGTTTAGTTGGTCCTTGTTACTTACAGATTATCAGTTTATCTTTTTCTATTTGGGTTGTGAAGCAGTTACCTCTTCTATATAGTCTTTGATTGAAAGTCTCTTTCTATTCCCTTTTCATTCATGCTTGGAAGCCAGTCAATTTTTTTGTTTTTTTGTTTGTTTGTTTCTGACTAAGCCTCTTTCTGGTAGTGTCTAGGTGAATACTGTCAAAAACTACCCACATGTATCACAAATGTGTTCCTACCTCTTCCCTTGAGTTTAAATTTTACTGGATACACCAATGTTTACAATGTAACTCCAAGTTACTACAGATGATAATTTTACCAGGTGGTAGTGCACAGTTGAAAAGCAGGAGCTACTCTGCTACAGAAAAATGTGGCAGTCTTTTTTTTCATAAAGACTGTAGTTTTGGAAACCCTAGGGCAGTTTCACTCTGTCCTACAGGGTTGCTGTAGGAGCTCTGGTAGTGTAGTGGTTACGAATTAGGGCTGATACCCGCAAGGTCAGCAGTTCGAAACTACCAGCCGCTCCGCAGGAGAAAGATGAGGCGATCTGCTCCTGTAAAGATTTACAGCCTCGGAAACCCTGTTCAGGGTTGCTATGGGTCGAAACCGACTCGAGGGCACTTAACAACAACAACAACAACAACAGGGTTGCTGTGAGTCAGGAATTCACTCAACAGCAATGGATTTCTTCCCCCTACTGCTCTGGTTGCATTCTGTCACCATACTTATTCAACCTGTGTGCTGAGCAAATCATCCGAGAAGCTGGGTTCTATGAAGAAAAACGTGGCATCAGGATTGGAGGAAGACTCATTAACAGCCTGCGATATGCAGATTATACAACCTTGCTTGCTAAAAGTCAAGAGGACTTAAAATATTTACTG
>NW_006408700.1:835790-836804 GCF_000296735.1 Chrysochloris asiatica
TATTCTCCTCCAACACCATAACTCAAAAGCATCAATTCTTCTATAGACACTGTATTTATGCATTCATGTTTGGGACTAGATACTATAGACGGATTTTCCACTGTTTAAGTTGAAACTAAGTAAGGGGCAGGCCTGTGATTTTGATTCAAAGTCATCATCCACCTCAAAGAAGGAATCTAATATGGGCTGGGGGAATGAAAGTGGGAGCTGGATACAATGTCCAGGAAGAAGGTCCTGTGGGAAATAGACAGTGGTCAGAACTCAGACACATGGACTCTTAGCCTTGGACTTAATTTACAGTACAGCTACAATCCACTGAAGAATCCTAGTTATATGAATTGGGGGGAATAGAGTGTAGTCATGAAAGCTAAGATCAGCACTCTCCTGTGTACATACATTCAACTGTGCTTAGGACCATCACCTGGACCCACAACATGGATCTAAGGCAGCAAGGCTAATTTCAGACCCTGTGTCTAAAATGCACTGGCTCTGCTGGATGTGATGGGGTCCACAGACAGATGACCTCAATTGACCTCAGCTAAGCATATGGAGAAAGGAGCTCTGGTAGCATAGTGGTTATGAGTTGGGCTGCTAACCTCAAGGTCAACTAGTCTGAAACTACCAGCAGTTCCATGGGAGAAAGATGAGGCTTTCTGCTTCTGTAAAGATTTACAGCCTCAGAAACCCTATACAGGGTCGCTATGAGTTGGAACCAACTCCAGGCACACAACCACCACTAGTACCATCACCACCAAACACATGAGAAGGAATGAGTTCATTATCAGCATAGTGTGAGTACATTGAATACATTGTCCATTCGTTTACAAGAGAGGATATTGAAGGACAGGTTGCCCTCTATTTAAATTGTACAGAGACTGGTGGTGGTGGTTATGTGCCGTGGAGTTGGTTCCGGCCCATAGTGACCCTGTACAGGGTTTCTGAGGCTGTAAATCTTTACGGGAGCAGAAAGCCTCATCTTTCTCTGTGGAACAGCTGGTAGTTTTGAACTGCTGA
>NW_006408700.1:848994-856906 GCF_000296735.1 Chrysochloris asiatica
TCTTTCTCCCGAGGAGCGGCTGGTAGTTTCGAACCGCTGACCTTAAGGTTCGCAGCCCGATTCGTAACCACTATGCTACCAGAGCTCCTTAGAGGGTCAGATAAAAAGAGGAAGACTCCCAGTGAGAAAGATGAGGCTTTCTGCTCCTGCAAAGATTTAAAAAGCCTTGGAAACCCTATACAGGATCACTATAAGTTGGAACTGACTCAACAGCACTAATCAACAAATAGGGATCTAAAAAGAGTTCTGGTGGCACTATGGGTCAGGCATTGGGTTCTTAACTGCAAAGTCAGCAGTTCAAACCCACCAGCTATTCCTCTGGGTACAGATAAGGCTGTTGGCTCCTGTAAAGATTGACAGGCTTAGAAACCCTATCGAGGATTACAATGAGTCAGAATCCATTAGATGGCAGCGGGTTTGTTTTTAAATAGGGATCTAAAGTGTATTCAGTTTCCCAAATGAAGACATTCATAATATGCACCACATGAAGATGTCTTTCATCACAACAGAATTTAGTCCAGATTTCTCCTTATTTATATGTGAGATATGTATTAAGGAACCTTTGTGGAGTTGTTTATTTAAAGACCTTAGGATTTTATTGACTTGGACAAGGTAAAAGACCATATTCATAAAAGAACCATGGTATTCAGAATCACATCAAGTATATTGGAGGCAAAGATATTTCATGAATAACAACAACATCAACAGAATGACATTATTATTATTATTTTTACTGGCACTAACTTCATTGAAATGTGGTTTATATTCTTTGAGAAACCCAAAGAATAATATCTTCAACACATGACACAAAAAAATATGTAACATTAGCTAGTTTGCTCTAAAAAGCAAGACAAAACAAAAACTCAGATTATAAGAATTGATTTTTGGCAATTAATTTCTGGTTAGTAAGGAAAACTCTTGTGCTTTTTTGACTAAGCAAAAGCTTTCTGCTGTGTAGATCGTGACAAATTGTGGAAACATTGCAAAGAATGGGTGTTCCAGAACACTTAATTATGCTTATCAGCAACCTGTACACAAAGAGGCAGTCATTTGAAAAGAATAAGGAGATATTGAATGGTTTCAAATCAGGAAACATGTGTGCCTGGGTTGTATCCTTTCAATATAGCTATTCAATCTGTAAGATGAGTAAATAATTTGAGAAACTGGATTATACTAAGAAGAATATTGTGTCAGTATTGGAGGAAGACTAGTTAACAACCTATGATATGCAGATGATACAACCTTGCTTGCAGAAATCAAAGAGGACTTAAATATCAAAGACCACATCCTTCAGTATGGATTGTACCTCCATGTAAAAGAAAAACAACAACAAATATCCTCACAACTAGACTAATAAAAAACATCATGATAAGTGGAGAAAATATTGAAATTGTCAAAGATTTCATTTTGCTTGGATCCACAATCAACATTCATGGATGCCGCAATCAAGAAATCAAATGATGTTTGCATTAAGCAAACCTGCTGCACAAGACCTCTTTAACATGTTCAAGAGCAAAGATATCAATATGAGGACTAAGGTGCATCTGACCCAAGCCATGGTGTGTTCAGTGACCTCATATAAAAGTTGGTGGACAATGAATAAGGATGACCATAGAGGAATCAATGCATTTGAATTATGGTGTTGGAGAAGAATATTAAAAGTACCATGATCTGCTAGCAGAATGACCAAGTTTGGGTTGGAAGAAATATAGCCAGATTGCTTCTTAGAAGTGAAGGTGGTGAGACTTTGTGTCTCATACTTTGGACATGTTATCAGGAGGGATCAGTTTCTGGAGAAGGACATCATGCTTGGTAAGTGGAGGATCAGCAAAAATAGGAAGACCCCCCCTAAATGAGTTGGAATGACACAGTGGCAGCAGGAATGGGCTAAACGTAGCAAGTGTGAGGCTGGCACAGGACTGGGCAGTGTTTCATTCTGTTATGAATATGAGTCAGAACCGCCTTGCTAACACCTAACAACAGCAATGAGGAAAGCAGGCAGGTAAATACAGCATCATTTGAAGTCTTGTAGGTCAGTTGTTTATTTATTGTTTTAATTTTAATTTGGGAGTCCTGGTGTGGCGCTGTAGGATCAACACTAGATAGCTACTTGCAAAGTCGGAGGTTCCAACCCACTAGCTGTTCCTTGGAATCACTACACAGGGTTGCTATGAATTGAAATTGATTCCTTGACACTTAACAACAACAACAACAACAACAACATATTTTTATTAAAAAACAACATCAAACTTTCTAAACTGAACTGTTGTTGTTGTTGTTATGTGCTATGGAGTCGGTTCCGACTCATAGCAACCCTGTACAGGGTTTCTGAAGCTGTAAATCTTTACGGGAGCAGAAAGCCTCATCTTTCTCCTGCGGAGCAGCTGGTAGTTTTGAACTGCTGACCTTGAGGTTCACAGCCCGATTCGTAACCACGACGCTACCAGAACTACCTGTGTTTAAATAGTATGCCTTCTTTTTTGTGCAACAGAATGCTTGTTTTATAGTCATCCAAGTGTTACAAAAAGAGATTCCTTTTTTGTTAGATCTACATAATGTCCTAGCATAGCAGGACTTTCAAAAACCTTGGATGCCACTGTACCATTGAGATGAAGCAACACTCCCTCCCCCCTAGTTTTCTTTCTTTCAGATATCTCTTTCAAATCCATCCTGCACTCCACTGTAGAATCCATCTTTTAAAAAATATTTCTTTATCTGTATCAGTCTGGGCATAAAGACTTTTGATGCTTCATTGTTTATAGGATAAAGTCCAGATTCCTTGCATTGGCTTTCAAAATCCTCCACAATATTTTCAACCATTTCTTGTCTCATCCAAGATAATAGAGATTATCTTTATGACTTCCTCAGTGTACCACAGACAATCTCCATTTCTGGACTCAGAATGATTTAACACAATTAAATTATTCTTTCCAAACAGCCTCTTATTATTCTCCTCCTCTTGAAATGTAATGTTAGAATTTTTTTATTTGACTCCTTTTCTCCCTGATAACTTACTAGTATATGCAATGCTTGTATAAGAAGTACAATTATTAAATAATGAGATGTTGTTATGAACCAAAGAATATATTTTAAAAATTCCCCACAAGACCAACTTTATAGTGAGTGCTGAATAAATGTTTGCTAGTTATTGATCTTGAGACACTGGCTTAGGACCTTGAGATATTGGTTTAGTCTCCATCTCTTGGCAAATCTGTAAATTAGCCACAGAAATTGTGTACTCCTTTTTAGTTTGACTTTTTCTAAAATCAGAAACTCTTATTCATGAAGCTAACACTGTTGTCTTGTTTTCAAATAGCAAGAGACCTATTTCTTCTACTTTTCTTGAGAAATCCAATTTCTTAATTGAATATCACCAAACTTATTATTCATGAGTAAATTAGAATGACTTTTAAAGGTTTAGAAAACTGGACTTGCCCTCTAAACACTCCGGTTGAGACAGAGTGGGCACCGGCACCTGTACTGGGGATTCTGACGTAACAACTTTCTGAGAACCACTGGCTCTAATTGCTTGGAACTCTTAGGTATGCCTATATTTTTCTTAAAAACACCTGAAGTAACCAGTATTGAACAATGTAAAGGGTTAATAATGTTCAACTCCCCCCTCTTCTCTTCATCTTGTTGTAGTTAGGTGCCATTGAGACGGTACCAACCCATCATGACCTTATGCACAGCAGAACGAAACATGGCCTGTTCATCTTCTGTCAGTGGTGCAAAACCAACTTGCTTAAAATATGAGTATTATATCTCTAGGACGGACTCCCATCAGACACAATTAAGTGTGGTTACCATTATTCCCCCACTAGTCTGTCAGTTTGTCTTACTGTGCTGGCTTGCACGTTGCTGTAATGCTGGAAACTGTGCTACTTGTGTTTCAAATATCACTGTGACTACTCACAGTTGACTACTCTCTGGTAGTGTAGTAGTTACGAATCGGGCTGTGAAACCTCAAGTTCAGCAGTTCGAAACTACCAGCTGTTCTACAGGAGAAAGATGAGGCTTTCTGCTCCTGTAAAGATTTACAGCCTTGGAAACCCTGTACAGAATCACTGTGAGTCAGCACCGACTCCACGGCACACAACAACAACAACAACTCATAGTCAACAGGTGTTAGTGGACCTTCCAGACTAAGAACAGACTGTTGTTAAGTTGTTAAGTGCCACTGTGTTGGTTCCAACTCATAGTGACCCTGTATAGGGCTTCCAAGGAGCAGCTGGTAGGTTTGAACCTCCAAGCCTGTGGTTAACAGTCCAATGTTTATCCTATAGCACTGTACTAGGACTCCAAGAACAGACTAGGAAGAAGGAGTAGGTGATCCAATTCTGAGGGATGAGCTACTGAAACCCTTATGAATAGCCATGGAATATTGTCTGCTATAGAGCTGAAAGATGAGCTCCTCAGGTTGGAAGGCACTCAAAATTATGACAGGGGAAGAACTGCCTCCTTAAAGTAGAATTGATCTTATTATTTGGGTGGAGCAAAGCTTTTGGGACCTTTGTTTGCTGTTGGAGAATGATTCAAAGTAAAAGAAACAGCTGTAAACATCTATTAATAATTGGAACATGAAACGTACAAAGTATGAATCTAGGAAAATTGTAAGTCATTAAAAACAAAATAGAACATAGTAAGATCAATATTTATCTTGATAAATATTGAGCTGAAATGGGTAGGTTTTAGCCACTTTGATTCAGAAAATAATGATTTACTATGCTGGGAATGACAAATTTAAGAGGAATGACATCACATTTATCAACAAAAACAACATTTGAAGATCTATCTTGAAGTATAATGCTGTCTGTGATAGAATAATATATCTATACACCTACAATGAAGACTAGTTAATAGAACTATTATTCAATTGTATGCCAATGATGAAGAACTTGAATGTCTACTCATTTCGTCAGTCTGAAATTGATCAAATATATAATCGAGATACATTGATTATTACTGGTGATTGCAATGCAAAAGTTGGAAACAAAGAGGAAGAATCTGTAGTTTGAAAATGTGTCCTTGGTGATAGAAATGACTCTGGAGATAGCATGATAGAATTTTTCAAGACCAACTTCTTTATTCCAAATGCCTTTTTCAACAACATAACATTCCTTTTACATGTGGACCTTGCTAGATGTAATACACAGTAATCAAATTGATTATATCTGTGGGAAGAGATGATAGAAAAACTCATTATCATCTGCCCAGACAAGACCAGGGATAAAATGTGGAACAGACCACCAATTGCTGATATGCAAGTTCAAGCTGAAGTTAAATTAACACAAGTCCATGAAAGCCAAATTACAACCTTGAGTATTGTTGTTATTTCTAAGTGCCATTGAGTGGGTTACAATATATAGCAGTTCTGTGTAGGGTTTTTGAGGAGTGACTAGTGGGTTTGAACTGCCAACCTCATGGTTATCAGTCTATTACTTATCATACAGTGCTACACCAGGACTTGAATATTTGTTATTAAGTTGTTAAGTGCCATCAAATTGGTTCCAACTCATAGCGACCCTGTATAGGGTTTCCAAGGAGCAGCTGGTGAGCTTGAACCACTGACCTTGCAGTTCACACAGCTTTGTAGCATGGCTCATTAACCCACAGCACCACACCAGGACTCAGGACTTGAGTACATCCTACCTGAATTTAGAGATCATCTCAAGAACAGATTTAGCACTTTGAACAGTAATGACTGATGATCAAACAAGTTGTGGGGTGACATAAAGAACATCAAACATGAAGAAAGATAAGGTCATTGAAAAGGCAGGGAAGAAAGAAAAGACCAGATGCCAGAAAAGATTCTGAGTCTTGCTTTTGAACGTAAAATAACTGAAGTGAAACGAAGAAATGATGAATAAAGTAAAAGAACTGAACAGAAAATTTCAAAGGGCAGTTTGAGATGACAAAATAATGTATTATAATGAAATGAGCAAAGTCCTGGAGTTAGAAAACAAAAATGGAAGAACATGCTTGACATTTCTCAAGCTGAAAGAAATGAAGAAAAAAAATAAGCCTTTATTGCACTATTGAAGGATTCTATGGGCAAAATATTGAACAACGCAGGAAGCATCAAACAAAGATGGAAGGAGTACACAGAGTCATTGTGCCAAAATAATTGGTCAATATTCAATAGCTTCAAGAGGTAGCATATGAACAAGATCCATTGATAATGCAGGAAGAAATCCAAGCTGAGCTGGAAGCATTGACAAAAAACAAATCTCCGGGAATTGATGGACTATCAATTGAAATGTTTTAACAAACTGATGCAATTCCAGAAGTGCTTAATATGTACTAAGAAATGTAGAAGACAGATACCTGGCCAGCTGACTGGAAGATAGCTACATTTGTTCCCATTCCAAATAAAGGTCATCTTACAGAATGCAAAACCATCAAACAATATCATTAATATCCATGCAGGTAAAATTTTGTTGAAGGTAATTGAAAATTAATTGCAGCAATTTATCTATGTGAAGCTGCTAGAAATTCAAGCTGGATTCAGAAAAGTACTGGAACTATGGATATCATTATTGACGTCAGATGGATCTTGACTGAAAGCAGAGAATACCAGAAGGATGTTTACTTGTGTTTTATTAACTGTTTAAAGGCATTTGACTGCTTGAATCATAACAAACTATGGCTAACATTGGGAAGAATGGGAATTCTAGAACACTTAATTGTGTTCATGAGGAACCTGCACATAGGCCAAAAGGCAGTCATTTAAACAGAACAAGGAGATACTGAATGGTTTTAAATCAGGAGAGTATCAGGGTTGTAGCCTTGCACCATACATGTCTAATCTGTTGCTGAGCAACAATCTGAGAAGTGGGGCTATATGGAGAAGAATGTGGTATTAGGATTGGAGGAAGGTTCATTAACAAGCTTCAATATGCAGATGACACAACTTTGCTTGCTGAAAGTGAAGGGAGTTTGCAGGTGAAGAGGATTCGAAGATTGAAGAATATAGCTTTCAATATGGATTTCAACTCTATATAAAGACAACAAAAATCTTCACAAGTGGCATAATAAACAACATCATAATAACTCGAGAAAAGATTGAAATTGTCAATGATTTTATTTTACTTAGATTCAAATCAACATCCGTGGTAACAAGAAGTCAAGCGATGTATTACACTAGACAAATGTGCCGCAAAAGACCTCTTTAAAGTGTTCAACAGCAAAGATGTCACTTTGAAGACTGAAATTTGTCTGACCCAAGCCATGATATTTTCAATAGCCTCATACTTGTGTGAAATTTGGACAATAAATAAGGAAGACCAAAGAAGAATTGATACATTTGAATTATATTCTTGGTGAAGAACATTGAAACTATCATGGACTTCCAGAAGAACAAACAAATCTGTCTTGTAAGAAGAACAGCCAGAGTGCTCCTTAGAAGTAAAGATGGTGAGACTTTGTCTTGTGTACTTTGGACATGTTATCAGGATGGACCAGTCACTGGACAAGAGCATCATTCTTGCTAAAGTAGAGGGTTACTGAAAAAGAGGTAGACCTCCAATAAGATGCTCTGACACAGTCACTGCAAAAATTGGTTCAAATGTAACAATTGTGAGGCCGATGAAGGATCATGCAGTGTTCCGTTCTGTTGCGCATAGGACCACTATGATTCAATGGCCCCTAACAACCTAGCAACAACAGTTCTTCAGAATGTATTTTTTTAGGCTCCTGAAATGGTACCATTGAAGTAACTTTTTAAAATATTCAAATCTTGGGCTACACTAGAGACGTGTTTATTTTCATACATACTAAAGCTTGTATGTATGAAAGCTGAAGATCAAAGAGCAGAGCCTTCGATATGGATTACATCTCAATGTCAAGAAAACAAAAATCCTCACCACTGGACCAATAAACAACATTCTTATCAATGGAGAAAAGATTGAAG
>NW_006408700.1:857396-861802 GCF_000296735.1 Chrysochloris asiatica
GAGGTTGGCCCAGGATCGGACATTGTTTCATTCTGCTGTGCATGGGGTCGCTATGAGTCAGTTCCAACTCGATGGCACCTGACAACAACAACAACAAAAGCTTGAGGGGAATTCTGGTGTGGCAATGTAGGATAAGCAATGGGCTGTTAATGGCAAAGTCAATGGTTCAAATCCACCAGCCACTCCTTGGAAACCCTCTATACATTGTCCCTATGAGTCGACATTGACTCAGTGACATTTAACAACAAAACTTGAAAAGCCAGTGTAAACTTACTAACCATTCTATGATGTGACTAGGTATATCAGTAGTTATTGTTAAGTGCTGTTGAGTTGGACTCAACTCATAATGACCCTATATAAGGTTTCCAAGGAGTGCCTGGTAGTTTTGAACTGCCAAACTTATAATTAGCAGTCCCGTGCTTATCTTACAGCACCACATGAGCCTGAAATCTTAGATTGACAAGAAGTTTTATAGGAGAACCTTGATAGACAGTATAGTTGTGCACATTTAATTGATCATTTAACTAGTTAAATGATTAATGAAATTGTTGTATAAGAAGATGGTCCCCAAATGCTGCCAATTAAATAATATAGAAGGCTGATTATCTCTACAGTGCAGAGGTGAGTGGTCCAAGGCTGGCAGAGTGATTGCATTTCATAAAGTCATCCAGGGGCCAAGAGATGTCTCATGTGACGTCCTTCTCTCTGGTCAAAGCAACTTCTCTGCTGCTACTGTGTGTCATTGAGTCTGTTCCAACTCATAGTGACTCTGTATAGTGTTTCTGAGGCTGTAAATCTTAAGGGGATCAGAAAGTTTCATATTTTTCACAAGAGCACCTGGTAGATTTGAACTGCTGACCTTAAGGTTAGCAGTCCATGCATAACCCACTATGCTACCAGGGAAACACTCTATTGTTAAGTGCTATTGGGTTGGTTCCAACTCTTAGTGACCCTGTATAGGGTCTCCAAGGAGCTGTTGGTGGGTTTGAACCTGATGACCTTATGGTTCGTACTTCAGTGCTGATCCTACAGCACCACAGTAGGAGTCTAGGGCTCCTCTATAGGTGTTGCCATTTCTTAATCAGCAAGGAGAGAAAGACTTCCCAAGTTAGGTAGCTTTCTCTTGAAGGAGATGACATGGAAGTGGTGTGTATCACCTCAGCTCATGTCTCTTTGGTTTACATTTAGTCACATGCTCACATCTAGGTGTGAGTCAGGTGATAGCCTCTCACTGGGTGCCCACCTAGGACTCCAGGGATCCCTTTAGTAAAACACAGAGGGAAATATGGATGTTAGGAAATGATTGTCTGTCTCTGACCCAGAGAAGCACTTTCACTGTTTTTGTTCTTACTTAATTTATCACAAGACTTATGAAAGTAATGCCTATGTATATTTGTGATATTTTGAGAAATATGTATTATGTAAAAGAGATAAGTATTATTTATCATTATAAGAATGATCATTGAGATTAAAATAACTGAATTGTACATGTGAATTGGTATGTTCTGTTATGTATGTTCACAATAAGAAAAACAAAAATAAGATAAATCACTAAAATTAGATATCAATATGTACATCATAGAAACATTTAAAAATTGTCAAAATTTAATGCCAGAGTTTTTGCATCTTAATTGATATTTATTCCCCTGTACCATATTTTCATTACTTTTTCTGTTTCACTTACTAAAAAAATTCCATTAACTTTCGATGTCTCCTAAAGCTTAAGACCCTTGGTGTGATTCCTATACAAATGCACTGTTTTTCTCTTTCCCTCAGTGACCTGGCCTGCATTTTACTTTTCCTCCATTCTGACCAGCCTTTTGAGCTTCTCTCAGCTCTGGGTTGAGCCAATGTGCTGTCCTGCTGTTTTGCCCATCTGTCCTATATTCCATTAAATTTCCTATTCCTGTTTCCATAGAAGGATGAGCTCCATGTGCAAGTCGACCTTCTAGATTCTCTTCCCTCTGAGATAGTCTTTCGTTTGCTTTCTATAAGCATCCTGGCTTGTCAGCCTGAAATGTTAGCATTTCTGCTTCCTGATCTCAGGATTCTAAGTGAAGTAAAAGATGAACGTGTGAGAGTTCTTCAAATAAGTGAAAATAATTTTTATTCTCTTGATCTTATCAGTGAAAATCTGGAGTGCAGAAAGGGTCTGTAATTTGACTTCATAGTGCAGTTAGTATGAGTGTTAGGGTACCTTTGTTCTGATTTTAGGCTTCATGCTTATTCAACTTCATCACTCTGCAGAAGCAATGATCTAACCCTTTCCACTAAGGTAGTCTTGGCTTTCAGAGTCTCTAGAACTTTAGCTTCTGTGTAAATCTTTTTTCTGCTAACAACACATAGACATTCTAGATATATTTTAATTAAATGGGTGTCTTAGTGTTTGATGATGCAGTCTTAGTGTGTATTCAGAAGAGGACATGGAATGTGGGATATCATTGCTTTTGTCCGATGGATCTTGGCTGAAAGTAGAGAATACCAGAAAGATGTTTACTGTGCTTTATTGACTATGCAAAGGCTTTCAATTGTGTGGCTCATGACATACTATGGACACCATTGCAAAGTATGAGTATTCCATAATAATTAATTGTGCTCATGAAGATTCTGTAAATGGACCAAGAGGCAGTTGTTTGCACAGAACATGGGAACACTGCATAGAAACTCTATACAGGGTCACTGTGAGCTGGAACCAACTCGATGGCACTTAACAACAAAAAGTATTGAATCCTGAAAGGAAATCCTTGAGTGCCAGAAGTAACCAACTAGATGTTGCTGAGTTTCTATTGATGGCAACCCAGAAGCGAAGGCAGAATTAAAGTCATGGTGACAGTTAATGATTTGCTTTTGTAGCTCTAGAACTGGAGGGCAGGGTGCTCAGGGTAGAACTGGGTCTAGGTCCTCAAGGAGCCCTGGTGGCACAGTGTTTAAGGCACTCAGCTGCTAGATAAAAGGTCTGTATTTTGAACCTACCTGCCCATCTGTGAGATAAAGATGAGGCAGTCTGCTTCCACAAATATTTACAGCCTTGGGAACATATGGGGTAGTTCTAAATGAATAAAAACTCTGAAACAATATGCAACAATCAAATCAGGGTGCATGGACACCTATAGAAAAAAAACATGCTACCAAAAACGAGTTCATGAGAGAAAAACCAAACACACAGAGGAAATATTCTACCTTTAGGGAGTCAAACAATACACACTGAAGGGGAATAATTCTCTTAGAAACTGAGATAATAGAATTACCAAGAGATGTAATAATGTGTATAGGATGTGATTTGCTCTAATGGTTTCAAGTCTTAGAATGACTCTTCAGTCCCAAATTACAAAATTATGATGGAGAGTTTAAGAGGAGGCCCCACACTTTAACAGGCCTAGTATTTTATCTTTAGCTAAGCCCTAAGTTGGGAGTTTGGTGGATCCACATAGTAAGTACTGAATGATGAACCACAAGGTATGAAGTTCGAGCCTACCAGCCACTCGTGGGAGAAAGTTGAAGCTCTCTGATCTTGGAAGATTTAAAGTCTCAGAAACACTGTACAGCAGTGCTGGGGAGAGTTGGCCCGAGGGCTGTATTTGTTGTTGTAGCATTTATTCTGGCCCTCCTAAGGCCACCGCAGTTCCAGGCATCACATTGTTGTGTGGTTACATTAAGTGCTGGGGAGTTGGATCCAACCAATAGTGACCTTGCATAGAGTTTCCAATGTGTAGCTGGTGGATTTGAATTGCCGACCCTGTGGTTCAAACTGACTTTGTGGTCCAGCACATTATCCTGTAGCACCACACCAGGAGTCCCAGACATCACATTATTGTCGTTAAGTGCCGTCAAGTCAGTTCCAAATCATAGCGACCTTGTAGAGGGTTTCCAAGGAGCAACTGGTAAGATTGAACCACTGACCTTGCGGTTCAAACGGACTTTGCAGTCTAGCACTTTAACCTACAGCACCACACCAGAATGCCAACCATCACATTATGGGTGAGTTAATTAAATGTTTGACGAAATTTAGCAGGCTAATTTTTAAGTTGATAATTTTGTATGGACCGTGAATGACATCATAAATTTTGGCAGATAAAAGGTTCCCCACTCTTGCTATACACAAGGTCGGCATTTCAAACTCATCAGCCACCTCTTGAAACCCCCATACAGGGTCGCTATGGGTCAGAACTGACTTGATGGCACTTAACAACAAGAACAACCCCTACTATGGAGGGTCGATATGTGTTGAAACTGATTCCACAGCAGTTAGGAAAGCCCTAATTTATTATTTATACATACAAGTAGGTTGTTTGTTGTTGTTGTCAGGTGCCATAGAATCAGAACCGACTCATAGTGACCCCATGCACAGCAGAACGAAACAATGTCCGATCCTGGGCCAACCTCACTACCGCTGCCACACTTGACGC
>NW_006408700.1:862732-908362 GCF_000296735.1 Chrysochloris asiatica
AATCGAAAGCCTTTGCATAGTCAATAAAGCACAGGTAAACATCCTTCTGATATTCTCTGCTTTCAGCCAAGATCCATTGGACATCAGCAATGATATGTCTTATATATATATATATCCCCAAACCCTGTACCATTGAGTCGATTCTGACTCATAACAACCCTGTCTGTATAAGGATTCCAAGGTTGTAAATATTTAAAGAGGTAAACATATTTCCTCTTTCTCCAATGGTGTGGCTCATAGGTTTGAATTGCTGAGTTTATGGCTAGCAGTCCAGTGTTTATCCTACTATGCCACCAGGGCTTGGCATTTATATATATTTGTGATGTATACTTGTTTAACTCAACTTTGAATACTTGTATGCAAGGGATTTGATGTTTCAAAATGGGTGATATATATGTTTAGGAATTAACATCTCTCTTCCTGCCAGTCAGACAGATATTTCTGGATGGCACAGTAGGTTAAAGAAGTCATCTTTTTCCACATGACCTTTGTAAAATCATTCCCCTTAACAAAGAATTGTCCTTTATATAGAAAAATGCTTCCACCTCCAGCAAAATCTTCTTTTCAGACAGCAGTCTTCAGGGACAATTCAGTGATGATATAATAGGACAAATCGTCTAATAGAACGGTTGCAGCACTTAGAAGAGCCAAGAAGGAGGGACAGCGTGGACAGCTGCTGGTCTCCGCTGGTGCTATGAAAGTGTTGGCTCATTAGTCTCATAACTGTTCTTTGAGCACAGTGGGTCAAGCATTGTTCTGGATTATAGAGACACACACGTGGACTACAAGAAGTCATCCGGCTGAAGAAGAGGGTGCCTTCTATAGGGTTGCATATGCAAACCACTTGCTACTCTATCACTCCTGGCTAGGCAAAAGCACTTGCTTTATAGTTAGACATTTAGAATGGAAACTGTTTGCCCATTGGGTACACTTCAGTAGAGATTTTCCAACAAGGTCAAGGGCTTGGAATGAATTTCACTTCCATTTTCTTTCCTCACCCTCTTGCCACTGAGTTGATGCTCACACATCCTTTCTCCCATTCTGTAGAGTGCTGTCTAGGGCAACTCACCTGTGTGTACTCTAGGCCTCCCCACCCCCTTTTTTGTGTCTTTAGAAGTGTATTTATCTTTGGATTTTTTCCTATTAGTCATTCTCCGTTGTTGTTGTTATGTGTTGTGGAGTTGACTCTGACACATAGAGACCCTGTATAGGGTTGCTGAAGATCAGCTGGTGTGTTTGAACCACCCACCTTGTGGTTCACAGTCCAGTGCTTATTCTATTACTAGGAGTCATTCTCTACTGGTTGTTTACTCTTAGCATGTAAATCTGCTCATATGTAAAATTTAAAAGCAAAATAACAAAACAATAACAACAGCAAGAGTAAAAGAACAGAATATTAGAATATTCATCATTTCTTTAAGTCCATCTTGTTTTGGATAAGACAGGCCATTTTAGTGGTACTATATGGGTGTGGTGCTGTGGGGTAAAGCACTGGACCACAAGATCAGTTTGAACCAGAAGGTTGGAAGATCAAACTCACCAGCCATACCTTGGAAACCCTATGAGTTGGAACGACTCAAGGGCACTTAATAACAACACTGTTATCCTATACTGTTATCCAGGAGTGTTGTTGTGGCACTGTAGGATAAGCACTAGACTGTAAGGTCAGTTTGAACTGCAAGGTTGGCAGTTCAAAACTACCAGTTGCTCTTTGGAAGCCATATACAGGGTTGCTATGAGATGGAATCAACTAGATGGTACTTAACAACAACAACAACATACTGTTATACATAGGTCTGGTGTGGTGCTGAAGGATAAGCAATGGACTGCAAGGTTGGTTTGAACCTTAAGGTGGCAATTCCAACCCAACTGTTCCTCCTCAGGAACCCTATACAGGGTCACTATGATTTGGAATTCACTCGATGGCACTTAGCAAGAACAATACTGTTATCTGACATATTGCATTAGGTAAACCTGCTGCAAAAGACCTCTTTAAAGTGTTAAAGAGCAAAGATTTTGGTTAGAAGAAAAAGGTGACCCAAACCGTAGTATTTTCAATTGCTTCATATGAATGTGAAAGTTGGAAAATGAATAAGGAAGACCACAGAAGAATTGATGCATTTGAGTTATGGTGTTGGAGAAGAATATTGAAAGTACCATGGACTACCAGGAGAACAAACAAATCTGTGTTTGAAGCTGTACAACCAAAATGTTCCTTAGAAGCTCGGATGGCAAGACTTTGTCTCATACTTTGGACATGTTATCAGTAGGAACCAGTCCCTGGAGAAGGACATGATGCCTGGTAAATTGGAGGGTCAGTGTAAAAGAGAATGGCCCCCAATGAGATGGAGTGACACGGTGGGAACAGCAGTGATACAAACATAACAATTGTGTGGACGGTGCAGGACCGTGTAGTACTTCATTTGGTTGTAACATGAGTTAGAACCAACTCGACGGCACGTATCAATATACTGTTATCCTGGTGAATAATAGGTTGGTTTGGGTTCCTAACCAGAAGGTCCTTGGTTCAAACTCATTAGCTGCTCTGTAGGAGAAAGATGAGGCTGTTTGCTTCTGTAAAGATGTATAGTCTCTGCAACCCTAAAGAGAAGTCTTACTCTGTCCTATGAGGTCATCCACTGTCGCCAGACTTGACTTGATGTAGAGGGTTTGGTTTGGGTTTGGTTATACTGTTATTTTCATTTCACTCTTCTTGTCCCTCTACCTCTGGACCTGTTCTGCTACTGGCCTCATAGTTGCTATAATCAATGGTCAACTTTCCATTCACTTTTATTTTCTTCTTGCTGAATTTGTCCTTATTAAACATTCTCTTATTTCTGGCCTTCTCTCACTCTATTCTCTCCTATTTTCACTGTTGCTTTGGCAGTTCTTTTCCAATCTTTGTCTCTTTTCTTCTGATAGCACCTTAAAATGATGCTATTTGATAGGGTTTCTTCCTCATTACACTTCATTTCGGACCCTATCCACTCTCTCTGGGGGATCTCATTCACTCTTGAGGTTGCAGCCACCACCTATACAAACTCTTATTAATTCAATATTCACACTCCTGACTCATCACTGGACATCTTTACCTGGAAATCCTGCAGGCAACATTGATGCCTCACATCTGAAACTGAACTCATCACCTTCCTCCCATCCCTTTCAACACGCCCATCCTTTTAATTTCTTATCTTAGAGAATAGGGCTATAAACTGACCTGTCATGTAGTCACTGCTCTGAAAGCCTATACAAGGTCACTATGAGTAGGAATGGACTCAACAGCACTTAACAACAACAACAACACATAAACCAGACACATGAAAGTCACACATACTCACATCTATATCTATATTTGGTCACCATGCTTTGCAAGTCTACCTACTCAATAACACTCTCCCATGCTCATAGGTGCTCCCTTAGCTAAAGTTTTCATGCTGCCTCATTTGGATTTTCACAACTTCCTGAGTTCCTTGACTTTTTTTCCTTGACTTCCTGAGTTCCTTGCTTTTTTATTTCCCCCAATATTGTCTCTTCACATTTGTTTGCCACACTGCTACATCAAGATATGTCTTTCCCCTAGTTTAAATCATTTGCAAGTTTCTTGTAGTCTTTGGAATGAAAGCCAGACTCTAGACATTGGCATTGTTGCCATGGCTAGTAATGACCCCAGACTTTCTCTTTGGTATCATCAGACAACTGGCTTGTCTTCTGTGTACCTGCCATACCTTCTCTCTCCCTCTCTTTCTCTCTCTCACACACACCCCTCGGTGTCTTTACCTGCTTTATCCTTTTGCTTAAATGACCTTCCCTTTTTGGACGCTTCTCTGATTCAGTCTCTCCGTGTCCCTTTCCTAGTCTGGATTAAGATTCCTGCCCATATGGTCCTCTCCCCTCGGTCTCCATTGACATTCTCCAGTGCATCCTTCTGTAATAACACTGGTGACAGTGTTTTATGATGGTCTACATACTGCTGTAATCCTCTCAGTAGGACTATGAATTCCTTGAAAACAAGACCACATTTCATTTTTATTGGTTTCCCTAGTGTCTGACACTGACAGTGATGTCTGTTGATTGAATGGCTGTGTGAATTCATGATGAGGTAGCTTACAGAGGATTTTGCTTGTTAGGGTTCTTCTCTACTCAGTCCCATTATTCCTTTTATCTCCAAGTTAAGACCGAAGCTTTCTTTCTGGTCTCCTTATTTAAAGTATTCAAACAGTATTTGGTTTGCTTCTATAGTTCTCCAGGTCCAGGGTCGTCTTACTGTCTCTGTAGGCACTTCAACCTGAGACCAAAGTCAAGGATTTTATCTAAACTGGAGGCAGAAAAACACTGGGCCCTCTCTTGATTTTCCATCTTGTTTCTTCACTTACTCTTTCAGATCAGCAGTCTTTGTCTTACATGCCCTCATTTCTCGTCTTTATCAGATAGTCTTTATTCCTCTAGGTCTCTTTGGTTGGCTCCCTTTTCTCTACTTTTCTCTCCTGCTGAAGCTAAAAGCAGTATGTCACTGCTTGTTCTTTCCTGTCAGTCAATTTCTAGTCCATGACAAATGAATGTTTACAAGCCTTTGTATTGAATATAAAAATGGTTTCTCCTTGTACTTAAAAGGAACACAGAGCACACAAACAAGTTTGGAAAACAGCTATTTATCACAAAAAAAGTTAGAAAAATTAGAATAAACATATTGATTTACAGCAATCTTTAGATTGGGCTGAAATCTCACCAAGTAACTAATCATCTGGAATACTTACTAAACTCTCACACGTGAGAGAGGTTGTATGACTTTTAGCATAAATAAGAACGGATAAGAACTGGACTGCTAACCATATAGTCAGCAGTTCAAACGCACCAGCTGCTCCTCAGAAATCCTATAGAAAGTTGTTATCAGTCAAAATTGACTTGATGGTACTTAACAGATACATGCCAGTCTCCTGGTGTGATGCTGTAGGATAAGCACAGGCCTATTATTATGAGTCAGTACCAACTCATTGGTGCCTAACAACAACAACAGTTAACAACAAGATTGGTGGCTCAAACACACCAGCTTCTACTTAGAAACCCTATGCAGGGTTGCTATGAGTCAGAACTGACTTGGTGGTAGTAATAACAGCAATACTAATTTGCTGTGCCCTTGTGAATCTGTCACTGGGTGTACCACCCCTGGGTAGGGAGTCACCTAAACTCCACCTCATTGTTGTTGTTGTTAGGTGCCATCGAGTCGGCACCAACTCATAGGGACAGTATGCACAACAGAACGAAACACTAACTGATCCTGGGCCACTCACTATTGTTGCTTAACTTGAGTCCATCCATGCTGCCACTTGGCCAATCCACCTTGTTGGGGGCCTTCCTCTTTTTCTCTGACCCTCCACCTTACCAAACATGATATCCTTTTCCAGCGACTGGTCCTTCCTGACAATATGTCCAAAATCTGAGAGACAAAGTTTGGCTATCTTGGCCACCAAGGAGCACTCTGGCTGCAATTCTTCCAAAACAGATCTATTGGTTCTCTTGGCAGTAAATGGCACTTTCAATATTCTCTTCCAACACCATAACTCAAAAGCATCAATTCTTCTACGATCTTCCTTATTCACTGTTCAGCTCTCTCACACTTTGAACATATTGTCAGGAGGGACCAGTCACTGGAGGAGGATATCATGCTGGGTAAGATGGAGGGTCAGAGAAAAAGAGGAAGACTCCCAACGAGATGAATTAGCCAGGTGGCAACATTGATGGACTCAAGTGTGGCAGCGGTAGTGAGGTTGGCCCAGGATCGGACATTGTTTCGTTCTGCTGTGCATGGGGTCGCTATGAGTCGGTTCCGACTCGATGGCACCTGACAACAACAACAACAGACCAACTTTATAAGAAATATTAAAGGCAGTTCTTTGGACAGAGATTCAGAAATAGTAGACCCAGAAGTCCACCGAGTTATAGAAGTGTCCAAAGTAAAACAGTTGGTGCAAAGGAGATATATGTGGCTTTTTTGCTCTTGTAAGAGATTTATTAGACTCAAGCTGAACAGTTGTGGGAGGGAGAGTGGGGATATACCCACCGATACCTATAGGCTTGACAAAGGATATTTGTACATGGGTATTTACCTTTGCTGCAAACATATACATTAATGTGATGGAACATACAGGGATAGAGTTATGAAAAATTCTCGGCTATAGCCAAACACTTTGAGAGAATGAATCACTGGATCTGGATGCTCAGGACCACAGTCTCAGGGGACATTAAGTCAATTGGCATAACACAGTCCACAAAGACAAAGTTCTACATCCAACTTTGGTGAGTAGTAACTGGGGTCATTAAAATTAGTGAGCATCTATTTAAGGTGCAACTATTGTTCTTTCCCTGTCCGGAGGAAAGAAGAACGATTCGTCTTTCCTCCAGACAGGAAAAGAACAATGATGAAAATCAAATAGCCATGAAAATATTTAGTCCATTGGACTAATAGAACACGAGAACATTAGCCTTTATGATTCTAACATCAGAAGAACTAGATGGTATCCAACTACCACTGTCAATTTCTCTAAAAGGGATCTCATCAGAAGGTCCTGGAGAATGGGAGAAAATGTGGAACAAAGCTCAAAATCATAAAATAGACCAGGCATCATAAAACAGACAGCGCCACACTAGGAGTCCAGGTGGAAGCAAGGTGATGAAAAGCAGCCAGATTGGAAATGTGCTTCATGGGTAGAAGCAACAGTTTTGTTAATGTATAGTTCTTTGGACTGAGCACTGGAAGAATGGGTTAGTTATTATTCTGAGATAGAATAACCTATGAGAAAAACAGCTTTTGGGGAAATGGGACAGAGAGAGAGAGATGGAGCTTGATTTGGACATATTAAATCTGAGATTCCTGTCATCACAGATGTGGAGATATTTAGATTTTTGGACATTAGGGGGGCTTCAAAAAGTTTGTGAGAAAAATCCCATTGCCTTTTTTGGTTTGTTTTATTTGATCCCATAATAGCATTTGCTTCTATTCCTTCTGCTTTTGTTTTTTTGATATACACAAAAACAGTCAGGAATATATAATCATTTAAACAACTAAAGGGCACATTCTGAAAGCCTGCCTCCTGGCCACTAGCACACAGGCTTTCTCTTTCCATGGGTCTAGAGGCTTCAGCTACTCTATCTCTCCATGGCATCATCTCTGCCTCCATCTCTGGTGTTGCTGCTTCTCTAGAAGGGTCTGCTCATGCTCTTCTCCTGTGATGGTCCTAGGGTCCTCTGTTCCTGGAAAGTAAGATGAATTACTCCCTCATTCATGTTACAAAACTTCTACCTTTACAGTTGTGACCATCGCATTTAGTCACGGTAACAGTTACTCACTATTGAATCATAAGAATCTTATCCCCATCTCCTTTCACCAGACCCATCTAGACAAGATAAAAACTATTCAGTAGGGATTCTACCTTCCCCCCACACACTCTGAAAATAACTCCCTCTTGAAAACTTATAAGCCAGCCACTTCATACCTTATAGCCCCCCACTGCCCCCATTTTAGGTAACCAATGTTTTAACTTGCCCATCCCTATCAACCCTGTATACTGAAGGGACAGGCGTGATCCTTGATGTTAAGATTCCTTCCCTTTCAATTGATATTTTGAGCTATTATGTCCATAAGTACAGGTTAAGTTCATCAAGTTGTAGCAACTTACACTTGCTTCCTTTGTTAAATTTCTTTATCTTCCTCTAGTTGAGCTCTGGTCATCAAGCCATCAAAGCTAGTTCAAATGGGTACTATTTGCAAGTTTGGGCATTCCTGTGTGTCTCCCCCAACTTCATGTCATCTGGGAGCTTCTCTCTCAGCTCTAGCCCTCCATGGCTAGGTCCACGTCCATGCTCAGGACTTCCCAAGTCTCCCTGAACTTTGGATGAACCAGCCCTTCCTCTTCTCTCTCTCATCTCAAGGTCGACAGAAGTCTATGGAACATGGTTAAACTCAGCCCATATCTTCATTACTGACTTTCCCCCACTTCCACTCAAATGCAGACCAACTCTGCCGCCAGCAAGCTTACATGTCTGCTCGTTTGTTCTCTTTGAATTTCAATCTTGAAGAGGGGACTTGATTTCTTGCCTTGATAGCTCCCTGTAGAACAGCTTGCTTGTTCTTGTAATAGCTAAACAAATTGGTGTTTTGTTTTTCATTTTGTTTTTCCTACTGGTCTTTGTTTCAGGAAGTATCTTCTGTTCCTCTAGCCACTACAGAATGTTCTGGATGGGGCTCAGGATTTCACATAAGGTCCTATACACTACAAGGGCTCTGAAAAAAAGCCTGTTTCACTGGGCAGGTTCTAGAACCCCTTTTAGGTATTCCAATAAGTTATAGGTTGAATATGGGCTTACAAGCTTTCTGTAATCATGTTTCCTGATATTCCTTTCTATTCCACTAATGTGTCTGTTTTACAATAGTAGACAAGGGAAAACAATGATCATAAGGCAGTCAAGCTTCTTAACGTTATTTACCCTCTTTGACATATTTATACTATGCCTTGATCCCTGTATCACAAAGACCCATTGTTCCGAGGTTGAGCATACATCACTATTTACCCTCTGTCCCATTTGGCCCATGCAAATCTTAATTCCATTTTTTCCATGAACTTTTTAAAGTTCTTTCATACAAGCCTAAAATCCAGGGGAGAGGTCTGGGTTGGAGTTGGAAATGAGAGTCATGAGGATATACAGGCAGTAGGTCTGGATGTGACCACCAAGAGTGTGTGTCCACTTAGAGAAAGGAAGAGGTCAGAGAACTGATCTCTGGGATACTGTAACCCAAACAAGCAAAGGAATTGTTGTTGTTGTTTTTAAGTGCTGTCAAGTCAGTTCCAACTCATAATGACTCTGTAAATGGTGAGTTTGAACCACCGACCTTGTGGTTCAAACTGACCTTATGATCCAGTGCTCTATCCCACAGTGTCACATCAGGACTCCAGTGACAGAAAGAGGAGAAGCCTATTTATGGTGGTGTCCTAGAATTCAAACAAGTTTACATTCCCATCAGCAGTGTATGGGAGCTCAGTCTCCTTATAGCCTTTCTTATATTTGGACTTAACCACGTACTGATTTTTTATTCCATTTACCATCTAACGAGTATTCTGTGATTCTCTCAATGTTTCAATTTTAATAGCTATCATTACTAACGGTTTAAATGTATCTTTATATTGATGTTACCATATGGATCTTTTGTGAATTTACCTATTCACTTCTTTTCCCAATTTTCCCCTTTACAGTCTGCCTTTACATAGATATCTATATTATCCATGAAGGACATCTTCTCTGTCCTAATTTTATAGTGCCAATGACATATGTCTACCTCTTCTCACAACTTTAAAGTCTGCCTTAAAGTTTCCTCTCCATCTTATCTTTAGCCTTCAAATCAATAATCTAAAAAGCTGTCTAACACTTTGAGCCTATACTTCCCTTCCTTTCCAAGCTTCATTGGCTCTGGTCTCTAATTCAACCAATGACGTGGGTATCTCATGGAACTTTCCACTTTAATCTTTTAAAATGCTGGTTTCCTTTTTTAACTACAACAATTTTACCTCCCACTACATATATGTTCCACTACCTAACCATCTATTGAATCTCCTAATGCATTGAACAACACCCCTTAGTACCCACTTGACTCTCAGCGGCACAGAGTTTTGCTCAGAATTAAGACTTCCTGGGCCAATTTTGTCCTTTCCAGGAAACCTCATTCAAAACCTAGACTACGACCCATTTTTTGGGAATTGTTGTTGTTGTTGTTAAGTGCCGTAGAGTCGGTTCCGACCCAAAGCGACCCTGTACAGGGTTTCCAAGGGTGTAAATTTTTACAGGAGTAGAAAGCCTCATCTTTCTCCCGCGGAGCGGCTGGTAGCTTCGAACTGCTGACCTTAAGGTTCGCAGCCCGATTCATAACCACTACGCTACCAGAGCCCCTTTACAACTCTGTAAATTTTGGTATGATGCTGTAGGACCAGAAGACTGGCAGTTCAAACAGTAACAATAATTGAAGAATACTATCGCCTGTGCTAAGGCACACCCAAGAAGGAACAAATGCAGACTTATCTTTCCTATCCTAGAGATAAAGGAGTCTCTGGGTGGTGCAAACAGTTAAGTGTCCAAACGTCATAGCCTTGGAAACCCTGTGAAGCTGGTCTACTGCACACACACATGGGGTCTCCCTGAGGTGAAAGACCCAATGGCAACGAATAACAACAGAGATGAAGATGAGGCAGCTTGTGGCAGCTTCACTGAAATGGGTGCCCTTGTCGGTTTTGTTAGATGCCTTTGAATCAGCTCTGACCCATAGTGACCCTGTGTACAACAGAATGAAACACTGCCCAGTCCTTCTGTACCCTCCCAGTTTATGCTAAAATTAGTAATTTTCTTGAGGCATGAATTTATTAGTTCATTTATTACAATTTTGTGGTTATATCACTACACTTTCTAGTTTTAAATATCAGTTGAAAATTGTGTATCATAAGGTTTATTTGAGGAAAATGGATATCACCATATGATGGCCAAAAGATATTTCATTTATCTACATCAGTGGTGCTCAAAATCTGGTCCCTAAAACAACAGCATCAACATCACCTGGAAGCTTGGTACAAATGAATGTTTTTAAAATCTACCCAGATATGTGGTGTTGTGGGTTAATGTGCCAGACTGCCAGGCCATTTGAACTACAAGGTCAATGGTTCAAGCTCACCAGCTGCTCCTTGGAAACAACTGTACAGGGTTGCTATGGGTTGGAACTGACTCGACAGCACTTAACAACAACAACCCAGATAAACTGAACCAGAACCTCTGAGAGTGAGGTCAGCAGTAGGGTTTAATAAGCATTCCCGAGGAGTCTGATCCACACTAAAATTTGAGAACCATTGGTATAGTATATAAATAGTAATGCAAGGTAGGAATATTGTGCTAGAAACAATCAATTAACTATGTAAGAATCTATACCAAACTTTGAGCTCCGTTATTTTTCCTATAAAAGATAAAATTAAGTACAAAAATAGTAAAATAATCTGGTTCTAGCATTAGAAGGTTACATTCTACTTGGGGAGATTTTAGCTGTACCTGCAAGAAGTTGTCTAATAATAGAAAGCGATTTAAAAAGTAGGCAGGCTAAAATATCCATCCAAATTCAGAAGAGCTTTCCCAATGGGAGAGCATGGACAAAAATTAACTTTTGGAGAAAGCAGAACCCAGAGCGGGGTAGGATGGGAACTGGCCAGATAAGATGAATTCATAACTGAGACAACAGAGGGAAGCAGTGCAGACTTCAATAAGGCATTTCATTTGTGGTACTGAAGCAAAAAATGATGCTGACGTTAAACAAAGTTAAACAAGTTTTTCTATGCTCTTTAGAGTCTTTAAAATGTGGATGACCAATGTGTTGCTCTGAAAGAGGTTTACAGAGTTACTTGAGTAGTGGTCTTCAGAGAAGCAGAAGACAAAATGGGATTAGACCCATGGAAACTTCTCTGGAGTGGAAAATTCCAGGACGCCTCCAGCATGCTAACCACTTCTTGTTTGTCTTATTGGTTGATCGTTGTTTCATTAATGTAGAAGATCAAACTAGTGTTCTATTAGATATGTAGACAATCCACATCTCTTTGGACCTGATTTTAATAGCTGGTGGGAAAGACAACAGCCAGTGACTATAGTTAGTCATCTTATGTCGAAGGGAACTACCTGTGATCCCTTTTCTATTTGTAACTAAAACAAGAGCACAATCACCCAAACAATGGCAGCTTTACTCATCTACGTTAGCAATGCCACATTTGGCTTAGCAACTAAAATAAGGGCTTCCACTTGGTTTAGCCCATGGTAGTCTGGGGTCAGTTTCCAGGAGATCCATATGTTCCAAGCATGAGAGATATAAAATCTCACCATCATGGCTTTTAAGGAACATTCTAACACAGATTGATTTGTTCTTACAGCAGTCCACGATACTTTTAATATTCTTCTCTGACACCATATTTCAGATGCATCAATTCTTTTTTTTTTACTCATCTTCCTTATTTTTCATCTAACTTTCAAATATTTATGAGGCATTTGAAAATACCATGGCTTGGGTCAGGTGCACCTTAGTTCTCAAACTGACATCTTTGCTCTTTGCCATTTTAAAGAGGCCTTGGGCAGCAGATCTGCCTAATGCAATACGTGTTTTGACTTCTTGACTGCTGCACCCATGAGTGTTGATGGTGGATCCAAGCAAAATGAAATCTTTGACAATGTTAATCTTTTTTCCATTTCTCCTGATGTTATTTATTGGTCCATTTGTGAGGATTTTTGTCTTCTTTACATTGAGGTGCAATCCATGCTGAAGGCTGCAGTCTTTCATTTTCATCTGTAAGTATTTTAAGTTCTGTTTGCTTCCATCAAGCAAGGTTGCATTATCTGCATATCACAGGTTGTTAATGAGTCTTCCTCTAATCCTGATGCATGTTCTTCTTCATGTAATCTGGTTTCTGAGATTATCTCCTTAGCATACAAACTAAATATTTATGGTGAAAGAATACAGCCCTGGTGCACACCTTTCCTGAATTGAGACCATTCAGTATCCCCTGGTTCTAATCTAATGACTGCCTCTTGGTTTATGCACAAGTTCCTCATGAGCATAATTAAATGTTCCGGGATACCCATTCTTCACAGTGTTATCTAGAGCCATGCTCCACATAGCAGAAAGCCTTTACATAGTTAATACAATACAAGTGAACACATTTCTAATATTATCTGCTTTTCATTTGCAGGTTACTTCCTACTAGGAACTCTGCCAACTCTTTAGTCAAAGGTCTCCGGATTTGAAAATTGGTGTATGTCTGTTCACTGAGGAGAGGATTATGACTTTTTATTGAGGCTACTTCTCTCAACCTGCTGCTATTTTATTTGTGATCTTTTCTGCTTGTAGATGATAAGAAACATCTCTGTTAGGTTCTGGTCCAATTTACCCAGGATAGTCATAACCACAACTCCTTTTGACTTAATTCCCCTTGCCTCCTCTTGCACCCATTTTGAAGCTTATGGAGATTCCAGGCTCATGGCTTGGGATTAAGGAACTCTGGTGGTGCTATAGGGGAAGAACTGAACTGCTAACTGCAAGACTGACAATTCAAACCCACCCGTAGCTCTGCATGAGGAAGATGAGACTTTCTGCTCCCCAATCGAGTTACTACCTCAGAAACCCCATACAGGGTCACCGTGAGTCTGTATTGATTCAGTGGCAGTGGGTTTGGTTTTGGTTTCACTTCTGGTTAAGTGCTCTTACCTGGTTTCAATGTTGGCACCTCATAATCCATTGGATATTAACAAGGCCCTCTCTGTGAGTGCTTCAGCTACACTAGATCCGACCCACAGAGAAAAGTCACCATGGAACACTTTTGTGGTCCTCGTGCTTCTCTTACTGGTATAGTCCTGGTGTGTCTTCTGGTCCTTAAACTGCTGGTTCTGACACTCCATTTCACATTCTCCCTTTATAGGATACTTATCAACCATCTTATCTGACATTTTGCATTTAGACAATAGTAAATAAACCTATTTTTTTTTCCTTAATGACATACCTCTGGCAGTGACAATGTGGTTTGGCAGTCATGTAATGGTGCAATGTGGCAATCACATAATGATATCATTGACAGTTATATAGTGATGGGGCAGCACTGTGGGATAAAGCTCTGGACCACAATGTTGGTTCGAATCACAAGGTGAGTGGTTTAGATGCAGCAGCTACTCCTTCCAAACCCTATACAGGGTCTCTGTGAGTCAGAACCAACTCAGCAGCACTTAGCAACAACAGTGCAATGATGTACGTTGGCATTTATGTAAGGATGCACGTTGGTAATTATGTAGTGATGTATTTTGGCAGTTTTGTAATGTAGTCATCCTCCATTTTCACATAATACGAATTTTTGCATAACAACCTGGTTTTTGGAATTTAACTGTCTCAGTGAGGAAAGGGTGTAATCCTTGGAGACATTGCTTCCCTCATCTCTTCCAAATGCCTGAACAATCACATATGCAGGACCATTCGCCTCCCTCCACCTGGATCATTCTCCCACACGTGTTTCCTAGATTGTCACTGGTAGTCTTTAGCTTTGGAGCCACCACCCTCTTCCGGGGGACTCTCAGTGCCCCACATACAATGCAGGATGGAGTATGAGGGGGCTTCAAACTGTTTGTGTGCAAAAATGGAATGAAAAGATAATGGAATTTTTCCCACAAACTTTCTGAAGCCCACTCGTATTCTTTGTCTGCTGGGCAGTGAGTGAACCAGCCCCTACATGTCATCTTGACATTTGTTTTCTCATATCACTTCTGGGCCCTCTGTGGTAGTCCAGTCCTCTAAAAAGCAGACATCAATATAAGATTACTGCTGCAGTTATTGTTAAATGCCACCAAATTGCCTCTGTCTCAGTGACCTTGTACAAGTTTGCAGGAGCAGAAAGCTTCACCTGTCTCTCAGAGTGGCTCGAACAGCCAAACCTTGTGATTCAAAATCCAGTGCTTATCCTACAGATCCACTACAATCCAATGTGAAATTGTTGTTGTTAAGTGTTTTCAAGTTGGTTCTGATTCATAGCAATCATGTATAGGGTTTCCAAGAAGCAACTGATTGGTTTGAACTAGTAACGTTGTGATTATCAGTTCACTGCTTATCCTATAGTGCCACACTTGGATTCTATATGTGCATAATTTTTGTGTATGTGCATCTGGGTGTTATGAAAATAATTATGCCCCGCCCCCCCAAGATATATTGAAGTCCTAAACCCTACAATTAACTGGTAAATGTGACCTTGTTTGGGATATAAGGTTTTTCTAGGCAGATGCTATAAATTAAGTTACACTAGTTTTGAGTAGCATCTTATACAAGAAAACATGGAAATAGCATAACACACAGAAAACACAACATGAGAATATATCCATAAGTCAAATACTATGGTGCTGTAGGATAAGCACTGGACTGCAAGGTTGGTTTGAATCTCAAGCCTGTGGTTCAAACTCACCAGCTACTCCTCAGAAACCCTATGGAGGGTTGCTATGAGTCAGAATCGACTCAATGGCACTTAAAAATAACAGCATAAAGCTGAACCAGACATGAAAGGGGCTTTCCTCAGAGCCACAGGAGAGACAACACAGCCTTGTCTTATTGCTATAGAGCTGCTTCAGACTCATAGCAACCCATAGAGTTTCTGAGACTGTAAATCTTTATGGAGCAAACGTCTTCATCTTTTTTTTTCCATGGAGTGACTGGTGGGTTCTAACCACTGGTCTTAGCAGTCTAGTGCTTAATTCACTGCATCACCATGACTCCTATAGCCTTGTCAGCATTGAACACTTGGATTTTTATCCTCCAGAAGTGTGAGACAATTTCTTTCTGTTCTTAAAGCCACCCTGTTTGTGTTATTTTGTTATGACAGCTTTAGGCAATCAGGGCAAGGGGAAATGCCTCCGAGGAGAAAGGTGAAGGAGCCGAAGAATGTAGGGAGAGAAATCTGTTACACAGGGACCAGGGAGAGCACTGAGTATAAAGGTGTCTGGAATTTCTTATGCAATATCTTCAGGTAATGTTCTAACTTTACTACCACAGAGGGGCCAGAAGTGATCTGAGAAAACAAGTGTGAAAATGATATGAAGGGGCTGGTTCACTCACTGCTCAGCAGACAAAGAATACGAGTGGGCTTCCGAAAGTTTGTGGAAAAAAATCCATTGTCTTTTCATTCCATTTTTGCACAACATACTTTAGAAAAAATCTAGGTCTTCTATTCATGTTATAATTTAAGCCACTGACACAAGCACTTGAGAAATGCTTGGGATACTTCTCACAATACCTCGGGTTTTCATTTCTTTTCTTTGGTCAAGTGATGCCTCTGTGTTTTATTGTATTTATTTTTAAACATCTTTCTGGCATGGTTCCTAAGTAACAGGCACTGTTCAAATCTTCTACAAACATTAACTCGTAACAGCACATTTGAATTGGTCTTTCTATCCCCATTTTACAAATGAGGAAACTGAGACTTGTTGTTATTGTTAGGTGCCATCAAATCAGTACCGATCCATAGTGACCTTATGCACAGCAGAATGAAACACTGCCCAATCCTGGGCCAACCTCACTACTGTTGCCACGCTTGGGTCCATTGATGCTGCCACATGGCTAATCCATCTCATTGGGGGTCTTCTTCTTTTTCTCTGACCCTCTACCTTACCAAACATGATATCCTTCTCCAGTGATTGGTCCCTCCTGACAATATGTCCGAAGTATGAGAGACAAAGTTTGGCCATCTTGGCCTCCAAGGAGCACTCTGGCTGCAATTTTTCCAAAACAGATCTATTGGTTCTTTTGGCAGCCTATGGCACTTTCAATATTCTACTCCAATGCCATAACTCAAAAGCATGAATTCTTCTATGGTCTTCCTTATTCACTGTCCAGCTTTTGCATGCATATGAGGTTATTGAAAATACCATGGCTTGGGTCAAGTGCACCTTAGTCCTCAAGCTGACATCTTTGCTCTTCAACACCTTAAAAAGGTCTTGTGCAGCAGATTTGCCTAATACAATACATCATTTGATTTCTTGACTGCTGCTTCCATGAGTGTTGACAGTTGATCCAAGAAGAATGAAGTCTTTGACAACTTCAATCTTGTCTCCATTGATAGGAATGTTGTTTATTGGTCCAGTGGTGAGGATTTTTGTTTTCCTTACAATGAGAGAGATGTAATCCATACCGAAAGCTGTGCTCTTTAATCTTCATCAGTAAATGTTTTAAGTCCTCTTCACTTTCAGCAAGCAAGGTTGTATCATCTGCATATGGCAAGTTGTTAATGAGTCTTCCTACAATCCCGATGCCACGTTTTTCTTCACAGAACCCAGCTTCTCAGATTATTTGCTCAGCATACAGGCTGAATAAGTATGGTGAAAGAATACAACCTTGTCGCACACCTTTTTAATTTTAAACCATTCAGTGTTCCCATGTTCTGTTCAAACAACTGCTTCTTGGTCCAGGTACAGATTTCCCATGAACACAAATAGCTGAGGCTTAGAGAGGTGAAAAGGCCTGCCTGAGATTGCAGAACTACTTAAGAGTCTTCCAGAAGACTTCGTTGTATGTAGTCTGCTCTCGACCACTGTGCCCCAGTATTTTGTGGGCATTCCTGTGCTGTTGACAGCCATGCCATCAGTGCCCCATAAGAGAGCCTTTGGAGACTAATGCTCAAGTGCATCCAGCAGGTCACTGCTGATGAATGACTCTCAGAGCCTGATGCTTCAGGGCTTGGATGACCCAGATAAGCAAGATTCTGCTATCCAGAGTGTGTTCTGTAATGAACACGCAAATAGATATACATGTTTTAAGTACAGTGCCTCAGTCCTTATACAGAACAGCATATAGTCCTGGTATGGTGCTGTGGGTTAATACGCTGGACTGCAAAGTCAGTTTGAACTGCAAGGCTCTTGGAAACCGTATGCAGGGTTGTTATGTGGTGGAACTGACGGACAGCACCTAACAACAACAACAACAACAACAACAACATATATACTACAGGAGTCCTGGTGTTGTTGTACAGTAGGAGAACTACTAGACTGCTAACCATGAGGTCAGTGGTTCAAATCCATGAGCCAAAACTCTGTACAGGGTCCTATGAGTTGGAATTGACTCAACAGTGCTTAACAGCAACACCGACAACATGCATACAGCTACACAGTGCCTTAGAAAATACATTCTTGATAAGTATTCATGCTCAGGACATTTTCAGTATTCTCCTAAATGCACTGTTGTTGTTAAGTGCCATCGAGTCAATTCCGACCCATAGTGACCCTGTATAGGTTTCCAAGGAGCAGCTGGTGAGCTTGAACTGACGACCTTGCAGTTCAAATGACTTTGCAATCTGACGCATAACCCACAGAGCCACAGTTTGAGGCCATACAGACCTTAACTCTTTTTAGCAGTGGGATCGTTAGCAAACTCCTTTACTTCTTTGAGCTTTGGTCATCTCATCAGTAAAATCAGCTGTCATCATCCTTGTTTCACAGGGTTGCTCAGAGGAGTTCATGAGACGAGACAGGTGGAACTGCTTAGCACAGCCCGAGTGCTCGGAATGCAGAGAAAGCTTTGTTAAGTTGAATTAAATATTCTCTACAAATCTTGCTACACTATGGGTTTCTGATAATTTCTAATGAAATGAGCTTGTGTTGAGTTAACCTGAGCTGGTTATAAAATATGCATCCCGCTGCTTCTATATTGAAGTCCAGCCTTCTTGTTTTCCTTTAGGGTGAAATCATCAGGGGGCCCTGATTATCTTCCTCCTCTCCCACTGGTTAGCTGTGTGATTCCAGACCCTTGACTTTCCTTTGTAGGCACTGGTTTTTTCTTTTTTTTCCCTCTGTAGTTTCTGGATTGAGAACCCCAGATGGAGGAGTGTGGCTAGGGGCTGGCTTGACTGCATGAAAACCAACCTTTTAAAAATACAGACTCAGCTCCGGCCACTCTATTTTATAACATTGTGTTCATTAGGGCAATGCCAGCTACTCTAAAGTGATCAAAGAAAAAACAACCTTGGATTTTTGTGGTTTAGCACAAACAAAGCTCAGTCCACTCCCACAAACAACCCATGGTGTTAAGTCGATTCAGATTCTTGGCAAGTCTATATGTTGCAAGCAGTACTGCACTCCACAGGGTTCTCCATGGCTGCTATCTTACGGATTAAAGTCCTACCAAGAGTTTCATAGGTGAACTAGTGGAAGGATTATTAAGGACCCGGTGACGGTAGGATAAGAACTGGACTGCGAACTACAAGGTTGGTGGCTTTAGTGCACAAACTGCTCTCTGGGATTCAAATGAAGCTTTCTGCATCTATAAAGATTCATAGCCTCTGAAATCTTATAACAGAGCTCTATGAGTCAGAATCAACTCCATGGCACTTAACAACAATAAAGTATCTGATGGTAGTAGGTAACCAAGGATATCTTCTGAGGCATCACTGGCTTGGTTTGAACTGCCAATCTTCCAGTACCTATCACCCAAGGACCTGTTTTAGTACATCCATTTATTGGAGTTCTGGTGTGACACTGTAGGCTAAACACTGGACAGCTAATTGCAAGGTCAGTAGTTCAAACTCAACAGTCACTCCTCAGAAACCCAGGGTCACCATCAGTCGGATCCAACTGGATGGCACTTAACAACACCATCCGTTGCCATCAAGTTGGTTTTGTCATAGCAGCCGTACAGAACAGAGCAGAACTGCCACACATCGTTCTTCTGTGGTGCAGTTGGTGGGTTCGAATTGCTGAACTTTCAATTAGCAGCTGAGCACTTAACCACTGCTCCACCAAGGCTCCTGATTTGCCACAAATCAGTAGTGTATTACTGTTCATGTAAGAGTCTTTTTGAGTAAGTGTGCTGCTCTCCTTTAGGTGGAGATTTAGGGACAGGACTTCATTCATCTGATGGCTCTGTCATCTACCAGGACCCTGAGATCCTGATTCCAGCAGCCAGGCAGATAAAGCACAGGCAGAAGCATGTGTAGATGGGGTGCAGCTCTTTTGCTTAGATTTCATTGATTATAACTTAGTTAAATGGCCACACCTGAATTCAACAGGCAGTGGGCAATTTGTCCTTAATTGGACAGCCACTTCCAAGTGACAGCTTTACACTGGGGGGAGGGAGCATTTATATTTGATGTGGACAGCTAGTCCTTTCAATCACAGCCAGGTATTATGACTGAACTGTGTTCAATCCAAGCATGACCTTGCCTGGAAACAGGTTATTGAAGATGAAAAACCCTGGAGTAGGGTGGGTCCTAATTCAATCTGAGTGGTTCCCTAAATAAAGGAGAGGAGAGACAGACAGAGGAAGGGTGGTCATGTAAATACAAATGCATCTAGGAGCCAAGGAACACTTGGGGCTCCTTGAAAGTGGAGATCGGCAAGCAACTTCCCCTGGAGACTAACATCCAGGGCTGGGATATAATACATTGCTGTTCTGTTCTGGTGTTTTCATATGGCAACCCTAGGTTTGTGAATCAGAGTGCTTAATGTCTCCGAAACTCCCTTCAAGATAAAGTTAGCTGACTGGCTAAATCATGGTGGTGGTGGAAGGGTGGGGGTGGGGGAGCAGAAATGGTTCAGTGGATGTTTAATAATTGAATGCTCATCTTCTAGGTGAGAAACCAGGCTCTATTTCCAGCAAGTGCATCTCAAGGTAGCCACCATTTGTCTGTCAGTGGAGGCTTGTGTGTTACTTTGATTCTGACAAGATTTCAGTGGCACTTCCAGACTTAAGGAAGATTAGGAAGAAAGATCTGGTGACCTGCTTCTGAAAATTGACCAAGTAAGATGCCCTGTGAGTCACATGATCTGCGGTGGCACGTGAGGTCACCACAAGTCAGAGCCAACTCCATAGCAGCTAATAACACATGGCTAGATCCCAGTTGTTGTTGTTGTTGTTGTTGTTGTTGTTGTTAAGTGCCATCGAGTCGGCACTTAACAACCCATACTGACCCTGTAGAGGGTTTCTGAGGAGCAGCTGGTGAGCTTGAACCACCGACCTTGCAGTTCAAAAGGCTTTGCAGTCTGGCGCGTTAACCCACAGAGTGCCACACTAGGACTCCCAGTAGGTACAGAGAAATGTTGTTGTTGTAAAGTGGCTAGATCTCAGTAAGTATAGAGAAATGATGTAACCCTATATAGGGTTTCTGAAGACTGGCGGGTGGCTGATGGGTTTGAACCACTGACTTTGAAGCTCAAACTGAGCATTATGCTGCAGTGCCACATCAGGGCTCCAGAGAATCATTAGCTAACTTTTAGTAAACAAGATTCTCAAGACGTTTTTACACTCTGAAACTTAAGCCTATATCTTCAATTTGAATTCTGTAGGAAAAAGAAAACCAGAAAAGCTTACCAAAAACTTTATCCCTGACCTAAATTCTCAAACATTTGGATGCTGGAGTATAAATTACTATCACACTTTGCTAATTCCTTTCTCCTTTCTGTGTGAATAACAAAAAAATATTTAAATGAAAAGGAAGTGCATTTTCTTAATCATTATTTATACCAAACTTTTCATCAAAATGAAGCAACTCCCTTGTTCTTTAACACTTGTAGATTATGTGTTATTTTTTAATATAATGTTCTTATTGAGTGTTAATTGCATGCACCTACAGCTTTCAAAGAAGTGATAACTAGATACTGTCAAACAGATAACAGCCAGTCTTCTCTCTACCATTGTGCTTGTGTTAATTTATAAGGTGAATTAGCGGAACTTCACAAGCCCCTTATTTTGGGTTCTTTGATGATGTGAGTGATAAAAAACTGCAGCTCTCCCTCTACAGTTTAAAAGGCGGAGTTGAAAGACCTGGCTAACTGGTAGGCTAGAGACTGTGAGAACCCTTCAGAATTTGGCCTTTAGTCACCCTTCCAGCCCAGAACTGAACTCACCCCAGTGGCTCAATTCTCAGCCAAAGAGCTGTTTAGTGCTGTCAAGTGGGTTTTAACTCACAGAGACCCTATAAGGGGTTTCCACGGATTGACTGGTGAATTCGAATGAAACTGATCTTGCTGTCCAATACTTACCATACAGTGCCACACCAGGGCTATAAAGGGAACAGAAACACTGGGGGACTGACCTACTCATTAGAGCAGTCAACTAATCGGGATCAAAAGGACAGCGTTTGCTCCAGGGTAAACTTCAGAAGACAGGAAAGGTTGGGAAAGAAGGAGGAATGGAAATGGGAACTGCACCCTAGAAGTGGGGATTGCAATCAATGACATGAAACAAAATGTGTGGGGATTGTTAAATAGAATACATTTGCTCTGTAAACTTTCACCCAATCCACACACACACACACAAAAGCTTAAAAACAAATGCTTAACTACTTCAGACTCCTCACATGGCAGCCTCACATGTACTGAGTAGAACGTTCCATGAGGTTTTTAAAAGTTGTGATGGTTACAAAGCAGATTGCCAGGACTGGCAGCCTAGGTACCCCTGGGTGGGGTTTAATTGAACTGGCAACCTTTTTATGTAGACAGGACGTGCTGCAGCTGTTCTTAAGACGGTAGACTCAGTCTACCGTCTATCTTTTCAGTATAATCAAATGAGGTTCATAGATTAGTGTGGAGAGAGGGCCTGAGCTAGACCCTCACATTCAGAGGCAGATGTGATAGTACAGTGACTTTGAATGATGCAAATATTAATACCTATCGGCTAACCTGTGGTGCTGTGGGTTAATGCGCTGAACTGCAGTGTCAAGTTGAACCACAAAGTCGGTGGTTCAAGCTTACCAGCCGCTTCTTGGAAACCCTATGCAGGGTTGCTGTGGGTTGGAACTGACTCAATGGTACTTAACAACAACAACAACAACCAAACACTAGACATTCAAATCTAGCCAGAGGAGCCTTCGAAGAAAATCCTGGTGATTGGCTTCCAAAAAATCAGCCATTGAATACCCCAAGGAACACAGTTCACTCCAACACATGTGGGGCCACCCTGAGTTGGACTTGACTAGCAACTGTTTTTTCAGTGCCCTGCTGAACAAGTCATCTTTAAAATGTCGTAAATTACATTAGTTTTTATTAACTCAGAATTTATGATAAGATATAATTAAGATTTAAGTTAGCTGTTTTCTTATAGGCGCTAACTAAATAGATGAACAAATGTAAGAAAGATTACGAGAGTTCTTTTCAGTTGCCTTTGAGCTGTGCGGAGGCGGAGGCCCTCCACCGGTAACCTACAGTCGTGAACGAGGAATTGCTGCTAGAGGTGTAATGGACGTTAACATTGCTTTACAAGAAGTGCTCAAGATTGCCCTCATTCATGATGAAAAGCTGCCAAAAAGCCCTAGACAAGCGCCAAGCCCATCTTTGTGTGCTTGCATCCAACTGCCGTGAGCCTATGTATGTCAAGTTAGTCGAGGCCTTGTGTGCTGAACACCAAATCAACCTGATTAAGGTTGATGACAAGAAGTTAGGGGAATGGATAGGCCTCTGAAAAATCGACCGAGTGGTTGGTTGCAGTTGTGTGGTTGTTAAGGACTATGGCAAAGAATCTCAAGCCAAGGATATCATTGAAGAATATTTCAAATGCAAGAAATGAGATATTAAAAAACTTAACTACAAAAAAAAAAAAAAAAAAAGATGAGAAATGTCCAGTTGGTTAAACATTTGAAAAGGTTAAACTTTACAGTATTTGAGAAACCTTGATTCTCTGTGTTTGGGAATGCTCATTGTCACAAACTTCCAGTGCTGGAATACTTGTGAGCAGAGTTGTGGCCTGGGTGGGAGGAACAGAGCTGAAATGTAAGGCGGCTGCCCTGTTTTCCAGCTACTCTGAAGTCTGTCTTTGAAATGTTACATAACACATTCAGTCATATCCTCATAGCTTATCAATACAGGAGCTCTGAGGTCCCTTATATCCACCCCCTTAACATAGAGCCTGGCCCTTTAATTGCATTAATATTAATATTTCACCAAAATTGTCTGAACCTGAGCTGTTATCATAGCAATGCAATATATATACATCTCCCTAAGGAATTAAGAAAGAGCAGAGAGACAAACACAAAAAACAAACAAACAAAACCCCCCACAAAACCTACACACTAAAAACAAACAAACCTCCCAATAACTAAACTTAGAAATGGTGCATTAAACTGACTCCCTTATTTATTTATTTCTAAGTTAGTGTAGCCTTCTGTCTACTTTCAGTTTTTTTTCTGGGATGCATACGTTTTTCTGTGCTCTACAGGTTTCCAATGGCTGATTTTTCAGAAGTTGATTGCCAGGTCTTTCTTCTTAGGTACCTCTGGATAGGCAAGAACTGTCAACCTTTTCACAGTGACTGTTTCTGCCATCAGAGACTCTGAGAATACACAGCACATACACATGTGTAGGCTCCCCTAGGCACACGGTAGCACAGGCCCATCATGCGTGCATGAGCATGTCCCCCTGATCTGGCAGGATGTCAGATCTTGATTTTCAATGGACAGAGTAAAAGGAAGGATCAGGAAGACGCTTGCCATCATGGAGGACGAGAAGGTGGGGGGACGTGTCTGCAAGGCATAGTTGGGGTGATTTTCTAGGTTCAGCACTGGACTGCTAACCACAAGATTGGAGGTTCAAACCCACCAGTCACTCCTTGGAAACCCTATACAGGGTTGCTATGAGTCAGAACTGACTCCACAGCATTTAGCAACGACAACAGCAAGGACACAAAACCAGGACTGTCATTCTAGAGCCCTTCTATGGGACACTTTTCTGCTGTGATTACAACCAGAGAGATGGGGTCAGGGGCAAAAGGCAGAGAACAGGAGGTAGCACCAATGTTGCTTAGGAGATGCTAAGATGCAAGATGTGTCCTGATACGGAAGCATGGCTGTTCCTGTCTTGTCAGGCCAGTTTTCAGTTCTAGTCCTTTACGTTCTCCCAACTAGCTGGACTGACACAGTGACAGCAACCATGAGCTCAACTGTAGCAACAATTGAGAGGATGGAGCAGGGGGACAGTGTTTCCTCCTGTAGTCCGTAGTCACCATGAGTTGGAACCAACCTGACAGCACCTAACAACAATAACAACTTTCTCCCTGGTAGTGTAGTGAGTTGTTCATTGGGATACTAACCATGTCAGCAGTTTAAACCCACCAATCATTCCATGAAAAAGATAAGGTCGTCTGTTCCTGTAAAGATGTACAGACTCTGGAACACTAGATGTACAAACTCCGGAACACTAGATGTACAAACTCCGGAACACTAGAGAGCACTTTGACTCTGTCTTATTGGGTTGCTGTGAGTGGGAGTGGACTTGATGACAGAGGGTTGGGTTTAGATTACTTTCTCTGCAGACAAGTCACAGTTTGAACCAACCAGCTACTACAATGGAGAAAGGTGAGGCTTTCTGCTCCTGTAAAATATTTAAAGCTTCAGAAACCCTATGCAGGGTCACTAGGAGTTGGAACCAACTCTGTGGAACTTAATGACACCATCAATAGCAACAACATGCATACTGGTATACAGAAACATGCTTCATTGACTTGTACTTCATTGACTAAAAGATATTTGACTACGTGAGCATAACAAACTATGGATACCATTGAGGAAAATGGTATACCAGAACACTGCTTAATTGTGCTCATGAGAAACCTGTACAAAGACCTAGAGGCAGTCCTTCAAACAGACAAGAATCAGGATTGGAGGAAGAGTTACCAGTAACTTATGATATTCAAAAGATACAACCTTGCTTGCTGAAAGTGAAAAGGTCTTGAAGTACTTATTGATGAAGATCAAAGACCACTATTACACCTCAATGGAAAGACAACAGAAGCCCTCACAATTGGACTAGTAGCATCATGATAAATGGAGAAAAGACTGAACTTGTCAAAAATTACATTTTACTTGGAGTCACAATCAACACTCAAGGAAGTAGCAGCTGAGAAATCGAACAATGGATTACATTAGCAAATCTGCTGCAATAAATCACCTTTATGGTACTCATGAGCAAAGAAGTCAGTTTGAGAACTCAGGTTTGCCTGACCCAAACCCTGATACTTTCAGTTACCTCATATGCATGCAAAAGCTGGACAATTAATAAGGAAGACTTTAGAAGAATTGATGTATTTGAATTGTGATGTTGGCAGAGAAAATTTAATATACCATGGACTGCCAAAGGAACAATCAAATCTGTTTTGGAATAAGTACAGCTGGATTGCTCCTTGAAAGCATCTCATACACTTTGGACTTGTCAGGAAGGACCAGTCCCTGGAGAATGACATCATGCTTGATAAAGTACAGGGTCAGTGAGAAAGAGGAAATCCTCAAACAGAATGTATTTACAAAATGGCAGTACCAATGGGCTCAAACATAGCAACAATTGTGAAGATGGCCTAAGATGGGGTAGTATTTCTTTCTGCTGTTCGTAGGTTGCTATGAGTCAGAACCAACTCAACATTATTTAACAACAACAACATATGTATTGTTTAGAAGGTACTTCAATTCCTATTTCCTGTGTAGAGAACGAATAATGGGTGGGACAGGATATAGGTATTCCTAGATACCTGGTCATAATAATACAAAACACAATGGAAATCCCATATGAACATCACAAATACAGACAGGTGTTTTATTTCAGTGAGAATTTGGGGAAAAAGGCATTTGAGATCAGATAGACTTCAGTTGGAATCCCAGCCCAAACACTTACTCTCTGGGGGATCATAGTTATTTATTATACATTAAATTATGCATCTGAGTCTATTTTTATTATCTATAAATCTGTAAGCTGTAGGCTACAATGTTTGCCTTGTCTGGTTCTTGCAAACTTCAGAGGCAGTGCACAGTTCTTGACATATAGTAGAGACTCAGTTTTTGTTCTAATAAACTTCTGATTGCTTACCTTCCTCATACCCCCGTCCTGAAAGATCTCTTCTCCTTTCCCATGCACTGTCCTCAGACTACCTGCCTTCTGTAACTTCTGTTTTCTCCTGAAAAGTTACCCCAATTCACTGTCATCAGATGTTACCTGTGCAGAGCTGTAGGCAGTTGAGAGTTGAGTAGAAATCATAAAACATGTATCCTGTGGGTTATGGCAACTTAGATAATATACACATATTAAAAAATGTTACTTTCCTTTCAAGTGACTCGATGCTCTACGTTGGTAATCCAAAAAGTTTCATAATATGACATGTCTTCAAACTGATATATCTTAAATATGCTTTCAACATTTATTTAGAAAGAACTGGTAGAAGCAATATTTCTATTGAAAAAAATGTGTACATTTTATGTTGAAAAATAAATATTGGCTACATGTACTGAAAGCATCAAAAAGGGTTATGTTTTGGGAATTATTTTTCATCTCACAGTTTAATCCTCTAATAAATAGGTAACATTTCTTATTAACATAGAGAAATAATGGTAAGAAGACTAACAGCCTTTGGATAGATTTGCTTTCTCTATAAGGCAGTCTACCACTGTCTTGTCTGTAGTCTGTGTGTGATGTTGGAAGCTATGCCGATGGTATGTTTTTTTTATTGTGTTATTATTATATTATTTAGCATAGTAGTGATGACACCAGATTGTATTTTCTCAAGTGGCAAGTGAGGCAAAACATAACGTCCTCTTTGATTCCTATGAGAACCTTGAAATTATCTGTCTTTTGAAAGATTCAATTTTTTATGCTGTCTGTGATACAGTCCGTGAGGATACCAACGGTACTTAGTAGCCAAGACCATTTTGCTAAGTTGTTCTATCATGGGTCCTTGTTCAAGGGGCTCACCCTTTACTTCTAATCTGGTTTTCAGGACTCCATCATGTGTTTTGTCATTATTATGCACAGGATCTGGTTGAGGGATGGCTTTTGTGTGCTCATATGGAATGTCAAAAGAAGGGTGGGAACATACTATCATCCTGCCATCTGATGTCAAAGCAAGCTCTACACAAGTATAGTCATCTGGAAGAGAAGAATATGTAGATTTATGACAAACGCAACATAAAGTGCTATTTTGAACTGGAAGTAAATGTTTCAAAGCAGTTCTGTTTGATAGAGCCCATTTTACTGCTGCCACTGCCATGGCGAACCAAGATGCTTATCAGATGATATGAAAAAAGATGCTATGAAGAGAAACTGCTTTTCAAATCTGCTGCTAGGCACATCTATTTCCAGCCCTTGACAGCTCCTTACAGCAAGTTGACCATCTTCGCCAATGGTATTTTAGATACCAGCAAGGTTACCTATGTTGGATAGGTTTCAGCAGAGCCTGCAGACTAAGAAAGACAGGAAGGAGAGGCAGATTACTTTTACATGTTTAGCCACTGAAAACCTTATGAATAGTAACAGAACATTGCCACATACAGTGCTGGAAGATGAAAACATGAGTAGCAACAGAATATTGTCACATATAGTGCCAGAAGATGAGCCCCTAAGGTTGGAAGGCACTCGAAATAAGACTGGGGAAGAACTACCTCTTCAAAATAGAGGTGACCTTGATGACTTAAATGTAGTAAAGCTTTCAGGACTTCCATTTGCTGATGAAGCACAATTCAAAATGAAAAGAAACAGCTGCAATCCATCCATTAATAATTGAAACATGGAATGTATGAAATATGAATTTAGGAAAACTGGAAGTTGTCAAAAATGAAATGGAACACATAAAGATCAATATCCTAGGCATTTGTGAACTGAAATAGAATGGTATTGGTCATTTTGAATCAGACAGTTATGTGCCGGGAACAATCAATTAAAGATGAATGATATCACATTCATAGTCTAAAAGAATGTTTCCAGATATGTCTTGAAGTATAATGCTGCCTGTGATAGGATAATATCCATACAGCAACAAGGAAGACTAGTTAATACATATCACTGTTATTCTAATTTATGCACCAATCACTAAAGTTAGTCATGTTGAAATTAAAGAATTCTACCAGCTTCTTCAGTCTGAAATTTATCAAACATGCAATTGATAATTGGTAGTGATTGGATTGTGAAGTTTATAAACAAAGAGAAAGAATCAGTAGTTGTTGATAGCAATTAAAGTACAAAGGACGCATTACTTTAATAAGAGACTATATGGTAGAATTTTGCAAGACTATTGACTTATTCAATGCTAATAACTTCTTTATAAACAGAATGCAACTATGCAGCTAGACCTTAACAGATGGAATACATAGGAATCAAATTGACTACATATGTTGGAAGAGACAGATGTGAAAAATCTCAATATCATCATACAAAATAATTCCAGGGGCTGACTGTGGAACAGACCATCAATTGCTCATATGGAAGTTCAGGCTGATGCTGAAGAAAATGATAGCAAGTCCACAAGAGCCAAAAGGAGACCTTGAAAATATTCCACCTGAGTTTAGAGACCATCTCAAAACTAAGCTTGCTGCATTAGACACTAGTGACCAAAGACCAGAAGAGCTGTGGGATGACATCAAAAACAGCATGCAGGAAGAAAGCAAAAGGCCAATAAACAGACAGGAAAGAAAGAAAAACCAAAATGGATGGCAGATGAGACTCTAAAATGGACTCTCCAGCATGGGCATGCTAAAGTGAATGGAAAACATGAACAAGTCAAAGAGCAGATCAGAACATTTCAAAGAGAAGCTCGAGAAGACAAAGTCAAATATTATAGTGGAAAGTGTAAAAACCTGGGATTAGAAAACCAAAAGAGAAGGAAATGCTTAACATTTCTCAAACCGAAAGAATTGAAGAAAAAAAATTCAAACTTCGACTTGAAATACTGAATAATTCTATGGACAAAATATTGAATGATACAGAAAGCATCATAAGAAGATGAAAAGTGTGCACAGAGACAACTGTATGAAAAAAAGAAAAAGTTGCTTTTCAAACTTTTCAAGAGGTAGCATATGATCTAGAACAGATGTTACTAAAAGAAGTCCAAGCTGCACTGAAGGCATGGACAAAAAACAAGACTCCTGAATTGTTGGAACACAAACGTAAATATTTCCACATACTGATGCAAAACTGGAGGCATTCACTCACTCATCTATGCCACGGTATCTGGAAGACTGTTACCTGGTCAAGTGATGGGAAGAGGTCCATATTTGTGCTCATTCCAAAGAGAGGTGATCCAATGGAATGTGGAAACCATCGTACAATATCACTGATATTACATGCAAGTAAAATTTTGCTGAAGATAATTGAAAAATGGCTGGAAAAGTACAACAGAGAATGCCAAAAATTCAAGCTGGAATTAGAAGAAGAGGCAGAATGAGGGATATCATTGCTGACATCAGATGTATCTTGACTGAAAGTAGAGAATACCAGCAAGATGTTTACTTATGCTTTGTTGACTATGCAAAGGTTTCTGTGTAGATTATGACAAGCTATAAGTAACATTGCAAAGGATGATATTCCAGAACATTTAATTGTGCTCATGAGGAAAACCTGTACATAAACAAATAGGCAGCTGTTTGACTAGAACAAGAGGATACTGAATGCTTTAAAATCAGGAAAGATATGTGCTAGGGTTGTACTCTTTCACCACGCTTATTCAATCTAAATGCTGAGCCAATAATCTAAGTCGTTTGATAAGAAGAATGTGGCATCAGGATTGGAGGAGGATTCACTAGCAACCTGTAATATTCAGATGATACAATCTTGCTTTCTGGAAGCCAAATACTTCCTGATCAAGATCAAAGACTACAGCCTTCAGTATGGATTGCACCTCAAACTAAAGAAAACAAAAATCCTCACTGCTGGACCACTAAATGACATCATGATAAACAGAGAAAAGACAGAAGTTGTCTAAGACTTCATTTTACTTGGATCGACAATCAACACTCATGGAAGTAGCAGTCAAGAAATCAAACAATATATTGCATTAGGCAGATCTGCTGCAAAAGACCTCTTTAAAAGTGTTAAGAGCAAAGATATCAGTTTGAGGACTGAAATGTGCCTGTTTCAAGAATGGTATTTTCAATAGCCTCATATGCTTGTGAAAGTTGAATGAATGAATGAATAAGGAAGACCATAGAAGAACTGCTGCATTTGAGCTGTGGTGTTGGAGTTTACTATTGAAGGTAACATGTAGAGCCAGAAGAACAAATAGTGTTGGAAGAAGTACAGCTGGAGTGCCACTTAGAAGCCAGGATGGTGAGACCTTGTCTCTTATGTTATTAGGAAAGACCAGTCTCTGGAGAAGGACATCATGTTTGGTAAAGTGGAAGTCAGAGAAACGAGAGGAAGACCAACAACAAGATTGACTGGCACAGTAGCAGCAGCAATGGGCTCAAGTGTAAAAATTGTGAGGATGGTACAGGTCCAGGTGGTGTTTCATTCTGTTGTGCATAGAGTCTCTATGAGTAGGAGCCAACTTGACAACAACAGCATGACAGCATTCTCTGTGAAACAAACCCACAGCCATCAACTTGATTCTGATTCATATTAACCCTATAGAACAGAGTAGAACTTCCCAATAGGGTTTATAAGGCTGCCATCTTTAGTGATGTAGACTGATGCACTTTTCTCCCATGCAATTACTGTTAGGTTCTAACTGTCAGTCTATTGATCAGCAGACAGCTGTTTAACCACTGCACCACTAGAGCTTCTACACATAGCTGCTAAATGTTTGTTTTCAATGTGACTAATAACATAGTGTCTAAATAAATATTTATATTAACCCTCTTCACCTGCTAAATAGTCTCCACTCTCCTAATTGTGGGATAAAAATGAGCTCTTTGTTTTTCTTATGTATTTTGGAGTCAAGATAGAAATTTTATCTTTTTTTTTTTTTTCAATGTACATGTCAAATATTCCTAGAAGAAAGATAAAAATTTTAGCAAGTATTTTGTTAATCATAGCCATTTATTTTATATGTAAATTTGAAGTCCAGCTCTCAGTTTAAAAGCTAACTTCTTAAGAATACGTAATTCCAGTGATTGTGAATAGTTTCATTTTTCTTTTTTACAAAAATTCTAGATGACCTTACTAAAAAATGAAAAATTTAAGACTGTGCAATTATATAACTGCATCATGTAGATAAAAATTGCAATGATCTAATACTGGTTAGCTTGAACTACCAACCTTGCAATTAGTTTTAGAGTCCCTTCTGATACCCATTTTTGTGTTTTCCTTCTTTCTTGCCTTTAATGACCTTTTGCTTTCTTCCTGTAGTTCATCCCAAAGTTCTTCTGGTCTTTGGTCTTCAGTGTCTAATACATCAAACCTGTTCTTTAAACGATCTCTAATTTCAGGTGGAATATGTTCAAAGTCCTGGTGTGGAGCTGTGGGTTAATGTGCCAGACTACAATTTGGACTGCAAGCCCTTTTAATTAAAAGGTTGGCTGTTCAATCTAACCAGCTGTTCCTCAGAAACCCTATACAGGGTTGCTATTGGTTGGAACTGACTCGACTGCACTTCACAACAACAATAACAATGTTCAAGGTCATATTTTGGCTCTTGTGATTTATTTCAATTTTCTTCATCTTTAGCCTGAACTTGCATATAAGCAATTGATAGTCTGTTCCACAGTCTGCCCCTGACCTTGTTTTGACTGATGATATGGAGCGTCCCACCATCTCTTTCTACAGATATAGACAATTTGATTTCTGTGTATTCCTGTTGTTTCTTCCCAAAGATACAGTCTTTTTTTTTTTTTTTTTCCCTATTTATTTATTTTTTAAGTTTTCATTGTGAATTATGTGACAGTTTCATTAGCTTTACATTCATCCTATCATATTTCATTTTGCTGTAATGATTACAATCCCCTCCATGCATCATCAAACAACCAAAGGGTACAGCCCACAAGCCTGCCCCCGGCTGTCAGCACACAGCCCCTCTCCCTCCCTGAGATCAGAGTTCTCAGCTGCTCCATCTCTCCACATCATCATCTCTGCCTCCATCTCTGGCATCAGTGCTTCTCTGGGTAGGGTCCCACACTCCACTCTTCTCCCTTGATGGTCTTAAGGACCTCCATTCCTGAACTGCAAAATCAACCACTCCTCTCCTTTTGTTACAAAACGGCTATCTTTACATTTCCAACCCTCACAGTCAGTCCTGATAACAATTATTCACTATTGTACCACAAGAGTCTTATCTCCATATCCTTTCATCAACCCCATCCAGACAGATTGGAGACCACTCAGTGGAGATTCTACCTTCCCCCACACCTTCTGGGACAAGGCTCCCTCTTGAAAGCTTGTAAGCCAGTCACTTCTTGCCTTTGTAGCCTCCCTAATTTGGGTAGCTTATGTCTAAGTTGCCCATCCCTGTCAACCCTGCGTACCTAGGGCATGGAAGTGATCCTCTCTGTAAAGATTTTTTCCCTCTTTTGAGCAAGTCATCAAATTTTAGCAGATTACTATTTTTCTCCTCTTCTTTATTCTTCTAGTCGAGTTCTAATCATCCAGCCATTGAAGCCAGGTCAAGTGGGTACTATCTGTAAGTATGGGTGTTCTTCTGCATCTCCCCTCACTTCATATCAGCTGGACACTTCACTCTCTGCTTTAGTCCTCTGTAGCCATGTCACTGTTTCTGGGCCCAGTACTCCTCAGGTCTTGCCATACTGCTGGCCAACCAGGTTTCAACACGGGTTCACAGAAGTCAGTTGAATGTGATTGGACTTAGCTCACAGCGTTATTGCTGTTTTCCCCTCATTTCCCCTTATTAGTGAACAACGTGGTCACCAGCTAGATCACATGCCTGCTCGTGTATTCCCCTTGAATCTTAATCTTGGAAAGGGGTTTGCCCTGAGAGGACCCAATCCTTGCCTTGATGGCTCCTGGGCAAACAACTTGCTTGTTCTTGTAGTAGTCAATCTGACTTCTGTTACTGTTTTTGATTTTTTTCTGCTGGTCTTTCTTTCAAAAAGAATCCTCTGTTCTTCTAGCTGCTCCAGGCTGGTTTGCTTGTCAAGTGGAAATTTCCCACCTCAGAAGGTTCTGGAAGGGGTTCAGGATTCCACCTATGGTCTTATGCAATGCAAAGACTCCACAGGAAGTCTCCTTCACTGGGCAAGTTCTAGCCCTATTTTAGGTATTCCAATCAGTTATAGGCTGAAGATGGACTTACAAACTTTCTATGGTGATGTTTCTGGCTATTCCTTTCTCTCCGCCTCAAGTGTCTATTTCACAACTGTAGGCAAGAGAAACGAAGTTCAAAAGACAGCCAAGCACCTTAACATTATTTCCCACTTTTACCTGTTCAAACCATGCCTCAATCCCTGTATCCCAGGGCCCTGTTGTTCCAACGTTGTGACTACATCATTATTTACCTTTGTCCCATTTAGCCCATGCAAACCTGCCTAACTGTTCTCCCTCCCATTAGCCTTGTTCTTCCATTCCCCTCCCCCTTCTAGTGTATGCCCCCCCACCCCCCAGCACCCAAGCTATCCTGTGTCTATTCCCTACCTTATGCTTCACCTGCCCCTCCCTCCCCTCACTTTACCTCATACATCCTGGCAACCAGCAAATAATTTTCTTTTTTTTCCCCTTTTAGTGTGGGTTCTTTTTCTTAATCTTCTACGATAATGGTCCTATGTAATATTTATCCTTTAGTGACTGACTAATTTCACTCAACATAATGTCCTCATGGTTCCTCCATGTTATGTGGTGGCTTGCAGCTTCCTCGTTATTTTTCAAGGTGGCATAGTATTCCATTGTGTGTATGTACCACAGTTTGTTATCCATTCTTCCATCGATGGGCACTTAGGCTGTCTCCATCTTTTTGCTATTGTAAATAGTGCTCCTATGAACATTGGTGCATAGTCATTTTTTATGCTGTTTAAAAAAGTGTTTGCAATGACCACGTCATTGGTCTTACAAAAGTCTATCATGCAAGCAATCTCTAGCATCATTTCTGTCACCAAGGCCATATTTTCCAGCTACCGAGATCCTTCCTCTTTGTTTCCAACCTTTGCATTCCAATTGCCAATAATTATCAGTACATCTTGATTGCATGTTTGATCAACATCAGACTGTAAAGTTAGTAGAATTCTTAAATTTCATCATCACTGGCTTTAATGGTTGGTGTGTAATTTTTTCTACACTTACATAAAACATTTTTTTTTTTTAATGTATTGGTCTTATTGTTGACAACAGCCTGTTTATTTAGGGTTTGCTAATATTCTAGTGTGGCGCTGTGGGCTAATGCATCAGAGTGCAAAGCCGTTTGAACTGCAAGGTTAGTGGTTCAAGCTCATCAGCAGCTCATTGGAAACCCTATACAGGGTCGCTATGGGTTGGAATAAACTCAACAGCACTTAACAACAGCAACAATATTCTAGATGAATAATAGAGAGTTAGAAATTATTTAATTTTTTCCAAAGTATGTAGTGATATATTGGTATTTGTTATTGTTGTTGTGTGCCATGGAGTCGGTTCCAACCAATAGCGACCCTGTACAGGGTTTCCGAGGCTGTAAATCTTTATGGGAGCAGAAAGCCTCATCTTTCTCCTGCGGAACAGCTGGTAGTTTTGAACTGCTGACCTTGCGGTTCTCATCCCGATCCATAACCACTATGCTACCATAGGCAAACTCAAACTTGAATCCTTTAGCTCAAAATCCTATGTTCTTTTCTGTGATCATGCTACACTTAACAGATATTTTTATTTTTAGTAAGTTGAGAAAATGTTTCAAATGTTAGGTAAGAGTCTAAGAGACAAGAATAGAAATTTCTCCACCCGGGATGATTTGTCCAAGAGTTTGCAATTAAATTGGTCCCCAAATGCTTTCAAGATCTGGGACATTTTTTATTAAGTAGGTGAAGGTTAATAAAATTGCCAGATTTTTCCTTCTGATTTAATCCACATCTTTGTTCTTGAAATGAGGTTTCATAGTACAGAGAAGAACTGAATCACCTCATGAAAAGCTTGAAAGTCTATGGCTCCAGGCATTTTAAATATCTTTATTTTACTATACAGAGGTTCAGAAGAAAACATAATTTAAAAACATTCATGGAAAATGGTTGAAGGAGAGATACACAAAACAGAGAAATGGTTGAGCATAGGTGGGTACATTTCATTGAGACAGATTAAGAATGAGGCATTGTAATTGTCATGCCAGTCTCAGGGTTTAGCAATTCCTGAGGATTTTGCTTGTTTAAACAATAATTCCTATTGGCATTACTCTTTTTGAGTCAATGGTTCACTTAATCTTGTTGTTATTGGGTATTAGATATTTTACCATCAAGACACATTTTTACAGTGTCAGGAAGTGAGAAGCCAAGAATGTAGAGAGGGTAGAGGTTGAAATCAACCTTTCAGCTTTATGGGATTGTTGCTTCTAAAAAAGTAATGATATTACAATCATGTTTTTAAAAACAAAAAAAGATTCTTAGGGTGTGTTGTTGTTGTTGTTGTTAGGTGCCATCAAGTTGGTACTGAGTCATAGCAACCTTATGCACAACAGAATGAAACACTGCCTGGTCCTGGGTCAACCTTACTATTGCTGCCATGCTTGAGCCCATTGATGCTGCCACTCTGCCAATCCATCTCGCTGGGGGTCTTCCTCTTTTTCTCCGGCACTCCACCCTAGCAAATATGATATCCTTCTCCAGTGATTGGTCTCTCCTGACAATATTTCTGAAGTATGAGAGACAAAGTTAGGCCATCCTGGCCTCCATGGAGCACTCTGGCTGCACTTCTTCCCACACAGTGTCACATTTTGCCCAATGTGATACTATGCAAAAAACATTTATGCTGTATTTTTTGGACAATGAGTAAGAGAGACCAAAGAATTGATGCCTTTGGATTATGGTGAAGAATAGTGAATATAACATGAACTATCAGAACGACGAACTAGCCTACAGTGGAAGAAGCACAGACGGAATGCTGCTTAAAAGTGAGGATGGCGAGATTTCATCTTATAGACTTCAGACATGTTATTAGGATGGCCCAATCCTAGAGATGGACTGATGCTTGGTGAAATGGAGGGTCAGTGAAAAAGAGGAAGACTCAAAAAGCTTTTGAGTGGCCATTAAGCTGAACAGCCCTCCTGTTCAGTGAAAGAAGAGTAAGGGAAATCAAAGATGCATGGGAACAATTAGCCCAATGGAGTAATGGTCCATTTGGATGTCAATCTCCATGACTTTGAGACCAGAAGAACTCGATGATGCCCAGCTACCACTACCACATATTCTGAAAGGGATCACATTAGAAGGTTCTCGATAGAGTGGGGAAAATTTGAAACAAAACACAAAATCATAAAGAAGAAGAGGCTGACTGGTCAGATAGAGTCTGGCAGAACCACCAGGACTATGGATCTTATTCACCCTTCAGGTCTGGAACTAAACTCCCCCATGGCTTAATTCTCAGACAAACAATAGATAGGCAGAACCATAACAGTAGAAAGCCATGCACACCATATAATTAGCAACCATTTGAGATCAAAAGAGCAGCATTTACCCAAGGACAAAGTTCAAAAGGCTTAGGTAAGTAGGAGACATAGAAGCTGAAAACACAGGGAGGGTGTGGGATGTTACAGTGTGGGCATGCCAATCAATGACATGAAACAAAATGTGTATTAGTTGTTTAACTGAAAAATGTTCTGTTTTGTAAACTTTCACCCAATTCACAGTCAAAACTAAAAATACAACAAAATACTTCATTCCCCCAGAATAAAATAAGAAAATAAAAAGAAGAAGACCTCTTATGGATTGATACAATGGCTCTAACAATGGGCTGAGACATGACAATGATTGTGGGGCTAGCGCATGATCAGGCAGTGTTTTGTTCTGTACACAGGGTCTTTATGAGTCAGAACTGATTCAATGGTACTTAACAATAAACAACATTGTTACTTTACAATGAAACTTTGAGGTGAAATTCCAAACTGAATACCAATTGTAATCTCATAAGGGTTCTCTTGGCTTTTGTGCTTTCATAACTTTTCAGTGACTCAGAGCACATCGACTTGGTTTGTTCAGAAAAGCAGAGAAAAGTCAGAAAGGAAGAAGTTCAGAGGAAGACCTTAAGAGTCAAGAGTGAAAATAACAAGTCACAAAAGTTTTGTAATTGAGCCCACATTTCACAACTTCTAAATCTCTGTTCCTGAATGTTGTATCCCCAGATTCATCATCTATGAAAAATGAACAATAATAACTTTAACCCATGGAGTTACTACTGTATTAAGCAAGAAAATAGATGTCAAACAGCAAAGCACATAGGAGATTTACTGTGAAAGGTTAATAATAATGACAATCATAATAATCATTCCTTATCCATGTTCAGTTTACCATACAACACTATATTTCACCACAGCACACACAGGATGCTTCAGTGTTGGGGCCAGAGTTGACAGAAGAGCTGATACCTCTCTGTTTCTAAAATGTGAGGAAGTGGCTATATTATGGGAAGGCAGTGAAGTTGGGGGTGGGTGGAATGGTGTTGAAGTGGGTGAAGGGGGTAGGAACACAAGTTAAACAGGACCCAAGAGTCTACCCATGGCTCTACTGACAGAGCCATCTGGAAATTAACATTCTTTTATTGCCTCCTACCTCAAGGCTAGCAAATATATTCAAATGAGAACTCACTCATTTACCAATTCTTTACTGTGAATTGATAGTTCACCACAAATAAAAGGGACCAATTTCATGGCAGTCCCTCAAATGTAGGGATTGTTTGTGCAAAATTGAGAGCTCTGTCTCTTACTCCTGTGGAGCATATAAAAGCCTAAGTGTGCTAAAGAATGGAGACTTGTATCAGGATTGGGAAGGGAACTTTTATCTTCACAATAAGCTTAGCATATAGGGTAAAATAGCATGCTTATTGCACACTACTCTCTTCTGGTGTAACTCTTTCAGAAACAAACAACTTTTCATTATAAAATAATTACAGCCTACTCAAAACAATCTGCCCCCTGCCTTCAGTTCTACTGACTCCTTCAAGTTCTATCAGTGTGATTTTCTGTTTGAATTAAATATGGAGGCAAACCTCCCCCTGAAAAATAACAAAACAAAACAAAAAATCCAAAGAAACATTTAGTTAAACTTGGTGCAGCATTTTTCAAAATCTGGGCTTGCAGAGAGTTCTTGGAAAGTAATGAGTATTGAATTTGTCTTTGGTCCAGAGAATTGTTATCCCTTCTCTTGGCAGGAGTTGATGGCTCTGACATTTGCTCATTAGTGTTTGGTGACTTATGTATCTCCAGTGAAACTTGAATAGACAACCCAGTCTTTGGTAGAAAGGAAACAAACTAAAACAAAAGGAAGCTTTTGCTTTTCCACCTGCTATAGACTTTGTTCTGTGTACATTTGCCTATTCTAGATATTTAACCTATTTGAGATCATGGAATAGTTGTTCTCTTTAGGTTGAACTCATTATAGTGTTTTCAGGAATCATCCAAATGGAGCATGTATCAGGGCTTCATTTCTCCTTATAGCTGAATAATATCCCATTGTAGGTATTAATATTCTTAACATGCCTGTTTTTCACCAAAAAAATTCACAATAAAACTCTTTAGGCTAATGGCACCATATATTATGGAAAAGATATTCTAATATTGCTCTGTAAATCTAATTCCAATATGTATTAGATATGTCCATATGAAAAATATACAAAGATCTTTTAAAAATGTACTATTTTCACATAAACACCACTGACTATAAAAGTTGAAAATTAGTAAGATACCAAGTACAGTGAGAATTTTTTTTATTTTAAAAATTTGCTTTAAATAAACCAATATCAACTTGGTATGAATCTGAAATGGATAATTTAATAGCAGAAAAAGATAATAGATGGCTACTTTGAGATTAGTATTACACAGAGCTGTCTTAAAAATGCCATTTAACATCATCTGGTCTACGTTGTCATATTATGAATGGTGAATAATTTGTTGCTAAAATCCCCTGGCCTCCGGTGGGAAGACATTCTTCAGCTGACTCGCTTTCACCATTGTTGTTAAGTGCTGTCAAGTTGTTCTGACTCATAGTGACCCTGTATCAGGTTTCCAGAAGAGAGCTGGTGGATTTGAACCACCAACCTTGTAGTTAGCAATCCAGTGCTTATCGTATAGGGCCACACCAGAACTTTGATAAAGAAGGTTACTAATGCTGGCTAGACAATTGAAGAGTGTAAAAGAAACAGGGGCTAAGGGAAATGCATTTAAAGGTGCAACATTTAACATGTAAGAGATGTGTTCATTTGTGTATAAAACATTCACAGCAGAGTTACCATACTCTCATGATCTGCTTAACATACTTTGGTTGAATTTGAGTTATCATCATTCAATCATGTGTTGTGAACATTGGCAGGAGAATCTTTTAAGAATTTTTTCTAAAATAATCATCACCCATTAGAGACCACCTTTTTTTTCTAAGCATCATGGTATCCAGACGAATGAAATATCTTAGTTTTCATTGCTAAGTTGTCTACTCCTTTGAATAGAAAATGGGGAGACTTCAGCCCTTGACTTTGGGTACATCATTAGGGAAACCTGTCGTTAGAAAAGGACATTCTGTTTGGTTGATGGTCAGCACACATAAAGGAAACCCTCAGTGAGATGGACTGATCCAATCAATAGTCACTACAGTGGGCTCCAGCTTACCAACTATCATGAAGATGGCACATGACCAGGCCACATTTTCTTCTGTTATACCCAATGGCACTGTTAGTAAGGTTGATTTGATGGCAACTAACAGCATCAATATAGCATTGTAAAACGAGAGAAGATGTGATGCTGGTGATGTCTAAATAGTCTGATGAATAACGACTCCTAACTTAACTACATCAAGTTCCAAAGACCAGGCTGTTATGCAAAAGTCAGCATTTATGTGAAAATGGAGAATTACCACATCACATCACAAATTGGAGGTTGACAACATCATTATGTAACTGTCAAATTACATAATTATATATAATTGCCAATCTACTGACAATCATGACCCAACAAAGTAGACACATGACCTTGACTTTCACAGCTAGTGTTACTTTTGCCTGGCCCTTGGCATTCATTACTACTTCCTGTTGTCGTAAAGTGCTGTGAAGTAAGTTTCGTCCTATAGTGACACTGTGTAAGATTTCTGAGGAGTGGCTGGTGAGCTTGAACCGCCAGCCTTGCGGTTCAAACTGACTATGCAGTCCAGTGCATTAACCCACAGTGTCACACCAGGACTTCTCATTGCTACTAGAAATATATTTTTTATTTGCAAAATTGTCATATAGTAGATTTTTAAAAATTGTCATAAATGTGAAATGAAGGATAACATGATAGTCAGTATGTGGGGATCTGTTGTTGGTATGGATGTTGAGTTTGTTCTGACCCATAGTAACCCTGTTTAGGGTTTCCAAATAGTGACTGGTTAGCTTGAATGGCCAATCTTGTGGTTCAAAACGACTTTGTAGTCCAGCGCATTAACTCACTGTGCCACACCAGGACTACATGTTAGGATTAGGTATATTTACTAGTGACTTATGCCTCCATACAGTAAGCACTGGACTGTGAACCACAAAGTCATTGGTTCAAGCCCTATAGCTACTTCATAGGAGAAAGATGAGGTTTTCTGTACCTGCAAAGATTTACAGATTTGGAAACCTTCCATAGAGTTGCTATAAGTGGCAACTGACTCAATATCACTTGTCAACAACAAATTATTAGCCAGGAGCCCTGGTGTGGCACTGTAGGATAAATAGTGGACTGCTTGCTGCAAGGTTGGCAGTTCAAGTTCACCAGCTGCTCTTTGGAAACTCTTTAAGTTATAACAGATTCGACAGCACTTAACAACATTTGAAGCCAGGTACCGGGTTAGGCACTGTTTAGAAAAAGATGAATAAGAATGGCAGAGCCTTTTGGACACTATGCCTGAGGTGAGAAAACAAGCATATGTAATTACTTAGAAACAAGAACTTTTATATTTAAAGAGTGTAAATAAACATGGAGCAGAGAAATAAGGAAGAAGGAAGCAAAATAAAAGCAAAACAAAACAAAACAAAAAACCTACTTTATTATAACACAGAGACTACCTATAAGAATAAATTCACCTTTGTTTATATTCTTATTAGACATCTCTCTTATGTGGCTGTCTGATAAATGACTTGTTCACTACATTTTTTTTTTAAATAAAAAAATCAATAGTCTCTGTTGGTATATTGACTTCAGTAATCTAAGTTTGTTAGAACATTCTGTTTAGAATTCTTGTCTGAAAGACCTTGATAAATTGGCATGAGTTTTCTTTGACAACTATTTGAATTCAAAATGAGTTGGATGCTCCCTGACTTACCAGTTGTTATGATACGATGACCTTTGTCCGTGTTGCAGCCAATCACATGGCCCTTCCAAATAAGAATGAAGAATTGCAAATGTTACTTGGTATCCATCTGATGACTATGGATTCCTGGTGTGGCACTGTAGCATCAGCACTGAACTGTGAACCACAATTTTGGCAGTTCAAACCCACCAGCTGCTCCAGGGAAGCCCTATACAGCATTGTTATGAGTCAGAAATGATTCAATGAACTTAACAACAACAACACCTGAAAACTAATAAATGTCTGTATTTCATTTTTGTCAAACAAGTTGTATTCAGTGGCCCAATTTCTAAACTTTGAAAATACGTTGATATTGTGACACAATAATTTGTAAATATGACTTAGAGCATCCTTCTCAATTTATCACATTTTTCTGCTTACAGTTAAAGGATAATTCATAATCATCGGCACAGGTGCAAAAGAGCCCTAATTAGTCCTATTTTAAGGCATTCATTTGAACAACTAGGTAATGACATGACCTTCATGAAATGTCATAAATATTTATTGCACTCTTATAACACTTAGAATAAGGGGCAGATTATGACAACACTACAGCTTTAGAAAACCTATACAAGGTTGTTATGAGTTAAAATGACTCCATGGCACTCAACAACAAACAAAACGATTTATTTATTTACTCAATCAGGAGAAGCTTATGAGAAGAATTGTTTTTAGGTGCTGTTGTTGGTTCTGACTCATAATGACCCTATGTACAACAGAACCAAACACTGCCCAGGCCTGCACCAACCTCACAATCATTTTCAGTTTAAGCCCACTGTTGCAGTCACTCTGTCAATAGCCCACTGTTGCAGTCACTCTGTCAATCCAAATATTTGAGGGTCTTCCTTTTTGTCCCTGACCCTTTACTTTACTAAGCATGATGTCTTTCTCCAAGAACGATTCCCTCCTGATAACATGTATGAACTATATAAGATTAAGTCTCTTTCTTCACTTCTAAGGAGCATTCTGGCTGCACTTCTTCCAAAATAGATACCTTTATTCTTTTGGTAATCCATGGTATAGTCAATATTCTTCACCAATATCATAATCCAAAGGCATAGATTCTTCTCCAGTTTTCCTTATTCATTGTCCACTTTCTCATGCGTATGAAGTGATTGAAAATACCATGGCTGGGGCAAGTCACACCTTAGTTCTCAAAGTGACATCTTTGCTTTGTAACACTTTAAAGAGGTCATGTGCAGTAAATTTGCTCAATACACTAAATCACTGTGTTTCCTGACTGCTGTTCCCATGGTGTTGATTGTGGATCCAAGTAAAACGAAATTTTGACAACTTTAATCTTTTCTGTTTATCATGATGTAGCTTATGTTCCAGTTGTGAAACCTGTTTATTTTCTTTATTTTGAGATGTAAACCACACTGAATGTTGTAGTCTTCAATCTTCATCACTAAGTGCCTCAAGTCTTCTTTGCTTTCAGCAAGCGTAATTGTGTCATCTACATATTGCAGGTTTTGAATGAACCTTCTATTTCTGATGGTGCATTCTTCTTCATATAGTACAGCTTCTTGGGTTGTTTGTTCAGCATACATATTGACTAAGTATGATAAAAGGATACAACCCAGATGCATACTTTTCCTGCTTTTAAACTGTGCAGTATCTCCTTGCTCTGTTCAAACAATTGCCTGGCAGAACATATCCAGGTTCCGCATAAGTACAATGAAGTGTTCTGGAATTTCCATCCTTTGAAATGTTATCCACACTTTGTTATGATCAACATACACATACGCCTTGCATAGTTTGTAAGACACAGGTAAACATCTTTCTAGTATTCTCTGCTTGCAGTCAAGATCCATTTAACATCAGCAGTGCTGATTCCTTATTCCACATCCTTTTCTGAATTGTTTTAATTTCTAGCAATTTTATGTTAATGTACTGCTGCAACCTTGCTGAATTATCTTCAGCAAAACCTTACTTACTTGTGATATTAATGATATCGTTTGACAATTTCCACACTACAATAGGCAAGTACATGGACAGTCAGGCAGCTCTCTTTCAATTTTTTTCTTTGTTTTTTTTTTTAAGGTGTTGCCTCCATTTGTTGAAACATCTCAATTAGAATTCAATCAATTCCCAAATTCCTAGAGCCTTGCTTGTTTAAGGCAATGCCTTCAGTGCAGACTCAATCCCATCATCTAGTACTTTCTGAAATGGATGAACTTTGAGCAATTCTTCCTGTTTTGTATCCTATTTCCAGTGTTGTTCACTATTTTGACTGTAGAATCCTTCAGTATTGTAACTCAAAGCTTGAATTTTGTGTTTTCTAGGTCTTTCAGCAAGTGCCATGCATTTTCTTTACTTTTGGATTTCTTATTCCAGGTCTTTGCACATTTTATTATAATATTGTACTTAATTTTTTTGAGCTGTCTTTGAAATTTCTGTTCTGTTCTGTCACATCATCATTTCTCCCATTCTTTGTAGCCACTCCATGTTCTAGAGAGCGCAAGTTTCAAAGTTTCTTCTGACATCCATCCCTCCCCTTTCTTTTAAATGACCTTTTCTTGTTTTCTTTGTGTATAATGTCCTTGATGCTGCCCCCCACACAACTCATCTGGCAATTGGTCATTAATGTTCAATGCAGAATCTATTCTTAAGATGGTCTCTAAATTCAGGTAGGATATATTCAAGATTGTACTTTGGTTCTCGAGCACTTGTACTTTGGTTCTTGAACACTTGTTTTAATTATTGTTTACCTTCAAGTTGAACTTGTATATAAACAATTGATCTCTTCTGCAGGTGGTCTTCAGCTTTGTCCTGACTGATGTTATTGAGTTTTTTTTTTATGTCACTTTTCCCTAAATGTGTAAACATTTTTATTACCATTTATTCCATTTGGTAAAGTCCATGTGTACAGTTGCTGTGTTTGTTGTTAAAAAATGTGTTTGCAAAATATAAGTCAATGATCTTTCAAAATTATATCATGCAATCTCCAGCATTGTTTCATCACCAATGCCATATTTTCCAACTACCAATAATTCTTTGTTTCCAACTTTTATATTACTCTTACCAGTAATTATCAATGCATCGTGATTGCATGTTTGATCAATTTCAGACTTTAGGTGTTAGTAAAAGCCTTCAAGTTCTTCATCTTTGGCATTAGTGTTTGTGTGTAAAGTTGAATGGTAGTTGCATTAACTGGCCTTCATTATAGGTGTATGTTTAGTATTCGATCATTAACAGCATTATACTTCAGGATAGGTCCTGAAATGTTTTTTTTGGTGATGAATGTTATGCCCTTTCTCTTCCCTTTGTTATTCTTGGAATAGAAGAACAACAATGTTCAATGTTCAAATCAAAATGGCCAATGCCAGGCCTTTTCAACTCACTAATGCCTAAGAATGCTGGAAGTGAAGAGGCCTTAATATACTTACAGATGAAGATCAAAGACTATAGCCTTTAGTATGGATTGCACTTCAATGTAAAGAAAAGAAAAATCCTCACAACGGGAACAATAAATAATCATGATGAATTGAAAAAAGATTGAAGTTCTCAAGACACCATTTTGTTTGGACCTACAATCAATATTCAGGGAAGCAGCAGTCAAGAAATCAAAAGATGCGTTGCATTCAGCATTGTTGTTGTTGTTAAGTACTGTGACTCTGCACAGGGTTTCTGAGGCTGTAAATCTTTATGGGAGCAGAAAGCCTTATCTTTCTCCTGGAATAGCTGGTAGTTTTGAACTGCCAACCTTGAGGTTAGCAGCCTGATTCATAACCACTACACTACCAGAGCTCCTTATCTACTGCAAAAGACCTCTTTCAGTTCTTGAAGAGCAAAGATATCAGTTTGAAGACTAAGGTGCACCTGATCCAAACCATGGGATTTTGTATAGCCTTGTATGCATGTGAAGATTGCTCCTTAGAAGTGAAGATGGCAAGACTTTGCCTCGCATACTTTGGTCATGTAATCAGGAGCGACCAGTCCCTGGAAAAGG